>NC_050073.1:109298029-109602397 GCF_009764565.3 Dermochelys coriacea
CAAAATTCATCCCGTCCTGCAATTAAATCTATACTCTAGACTAGAGTTTTTGCTCCTGTTGTAACTTTGTGTTAAGTGACAGTTCACTCATGTTAACCAACATCTTTGTAAATGCTAATCTAGAAACTCCACAAACATTGCTGGCCTGCCCAGGCTGACCCTGATATAGAGGTTGATACAGACTTGTAGAAAATTGTTCACAAGACTGCAGTGAGGCAGGAAAGTATTATCTCCATTTTACACATACGGAAACTGACTTTCGGCCACTCACAGAAAGTCACATACAATTCTGTGGCAGGGCTAGAACTAGAACCCAGATTTCTCGATGCCCCAGTCTGCTGCTTTAACTACAGGGCCAGACTTCTTTTCCTGTTCTGCAGCTCTGGAGAATAAACCTTATGCTCTGTTTTCATGCATGTCTCCAGGTTCATTATTAGGAAAAGCAGTTCATCTCAGTTTGTTTTGCTAAAACTGCACATTCTTGTCAAGCTAGGGGGACAAGTCAGCAGAGAGCAACTTCCATTTTAATTCAGCCACAGAAACGGAATTTCCCACAAGTAATTCATTGAAAAAAGTGATCTCAGATTGAAGTGACTAAGGGCCTGACTCCCAATGCTTACCAGCTGGGATACTGCTTGCTACAGTGAATAGGCTTCTGTACTCAGCAGGACTGCTCACAATAATAAGATCTTTGGGCCATATGCAGATACCCTTTTTCATGCTGAGTAGCGCTTTACTCCACAAGTAGCCCCATTGATGTCAATGGACCACTCATGGAGTAAAATACTGTATGCTAGGGATATAAAGGGATCAAAATCTGGCCCTATATCAGTAGCAAGTGTTTGTAGGATTGGGCTCTGTGTTTGAGTGGATTCAAATGTCCACTGTTGATATCTTATTAGACACACAGAAAATGCATCAACCATATGGAATAGGAGTGTGTGCCCGCTGTTTTACCCAAGATGCATTTTGATAATCACCATATAAATGCTCATAGTTTGTACATTTCAGCACAGTGAAAACTAACAGGGTCTCCTTTTCACACACATACAATACGTTCATGTAATTTTAGGACAGAAGACCGAAAGTTGGTTTCATCTCCTTGCTTTCTGTATTATTCACTTGTATGCTTGGTTCTAATGGTTTCTTGATGTTGTAAAATCCTCGAGCCTCATGTGGCTATAGACTTATGGCTTGTGTCTATTGCTTTGCATGCAGGTGGCATATTATTTGCATTTCAAGCCTTACCCTTTGTCTGCAACCCCTACTAAGCATTATTCAAAAGCTGACTCCAGAGTTGACCTACTATACAAAGCTAGGCAAATTAGGCTATGTCCTATACTGGCGTACCTTACAGCCGGGCCCTCCTTACCCATAAGCAAAGCACGTGCTGCTCCAGCCCCTGCTCCAGCTCTTCCCCAGGGCCCCGCGCCTGCCCCAGCTCCCCCCAGAGCACTCACTGGCGGCATGGCTGAGGCCGGGTCACTGCACTCCCACCTGCCAGTGAATGCAGGACCAGCCCTGCTCCCCTGAGCTCTGCAGCCAAGCTGGGCCTGCACTCACCAGCAGCAAGAGAGCAGCGACCCAGCCTCAGCCACGCCCACCAGTGAGTGCCAGGCGGGTGGTTCCCCCCTGTCCTCCAAAGTCAGCCCCGCGGAGGCCTGGGACCCACCCCCCTGCCTTCCCCCAACAGAGCCCTGCCCCCCCACGCAGGGGGCTGAGTAGGGCCCCAGAATTGCTAAGGACAGTCCTGCTTACAGGAGCACAGCTGTGCCGCTACAGCCCTACCGCTGTAAGGTATGCAGTGTAGCCGCTGTTTGCCAGCAGGAGAAAGCTCTCCTGCCAGCAAAATAAACCATCCCCAATGAGGGGACGGTATCTTTGTCAGTGGGGAGAGCATCGCCTGCCGACATAGCGCTGTCCACGGTGGGCACTTTTTGTTGTTAAAACTTTTGTAGGTCGGGGTGTGTATGGTTTTTTTCACACCCTGACCAACAAATAGTTTTAACAACAAAAGTGCCGTGTAGACTAGCCTCAGGGTATTTCTAGCCAAATACAATGAAACAACCCTAAGGCTATGTCTACACTACCACTTATGTTGGCAAAACTTACATCACTCCGGGGTATGACTATTCCACCCCCCTGAGCGGCATAAGTTACACCACCATAAGCACTAGTGTGCCCAGGGCTACCACCGCTCATTGGGGGTGGATTAATTATGTCAATGGGGAGCGCTCTCTCCCATTGGCATACAGCCGCGACACAAAAGATCTTAAAGCAGCGCCACTGTAAGCTCTCTAGTGTAGACATAGCCTTACTTGTGGGGAAAACATGCTTCTCATGAATGCTTCCTTTTAAAAGAAACATCACATTAGAAGTCATACATGTATAAACAACCAATATTCTTTCCTCATAACACTTTAGATTATAACTGAAAATTCTATCATGGAAAATCTAACTTATTTTTCACTATTTGTGCTGTTCAGAAGCTGAAGATGCCATTCAGTTATTTATTTGTTCATATGCTGTTCTGGTAGCTCCCACCAGCCCTATTATTGGTGCTGTACAAACATACACAGAGAAAGTACCTGCTCAGATAATTTATAGATGAGGGGTCTGACCCAAAGCCCACTGAAATCAATTGAAGGATTCCCATTAACTTCAATAGGCCTTGCATCAAATCCTAAATTAAGACAAGATGCAATAGTTGGGTGATACAGGCAGCTGAGCAGTGTGGGAGGGAAGACAAGGGGAAGAGTAAAGGGAAAAATAAGATTACATAGATCAGCCTTGTGCAGATGATTACTTCCAGGCTTCATAGATTCCAAGGCCAGAAGGGACCAACATGATCATCTAGTCTGACCTGTATGACACAAGCCATAGAACTTCCCCAGAATAATTCCTAGAGCAGATTTTTAAGAAAAACATCCAATCTAAGTTTAAAAATTCCCGGTGAAGAAGAATCCACCACAACCCTTGGTAAATTGTTCCAATGGCTAATTACCCTCACTGTTAACAATTTACCCCTTTTTCCAGTCCAAATTTGTCTAGCTTCAGCTTCCAGCCATGGATCATGTATACCTTTCTCTGCTAAACTGAAGAGCCCTGTATCAATATTTGTTCGCCATGTACATACTTCTACACTGTAATCAGTCACCCCTTAACTACCTTCTTGTTAAGCTAAATAGATTGTCTCTCACTATAAAGGCATGTTTTCTAATCCTTTAATCATTCTTGTGACTCTTCTCTGATCCTCCAATTTATCAACCTCCTTCTTGAATTGTGGCACCAGAACTGGACACAGCATTGCAGCAGTGGTTGTAGCATGCCAAATACAAAGGTAAAACAGAGAGTCCTCTGTTATGCATCCAAGATCGACCTAGCCCTTTTTGGCCACAGCATCAAATGGGAACTCAAGTTCAGTTAACTATCCACCACAATCCCCAAATCTTGTTCAAAGTCACTGCTTCCCAGGACAGTCCCCATCCTGTAAGTATGGCCTATGTTATTTGTCCTAGTTGTATACATTTATATTTAGCTGTATTATTGCCACATAGTGTTTGCTTGCAACCAGCTTGCCAATTTAATCTAGATCTCTCTATTCGTGATTTGGCCCCTGTCCATTATTTACCACTCACTCCCCCAATTTCTGTGCATCTGCAAACCTTTTCAATGATGATTTTGTTTTCTTCCAGTACTTGATAAAAATGTTTAATAGCATACGCCCCCAGTCAACCCTGTCTCAAACCATAATACATCTTCTACTCAAGTAATCTTACGAGATTCTGTTCTGCCTCCTTTCCCCTCTGAGGTCTTTTGCCATTCTCACAACTGAGTCTGACACAAGAAGATGAGGAATATTGTTCACTGTTGTGTTTGCAGGTAGACAGAACCACATCAAAGTAAAAAAAAAAAAAAAGTCAGGCAATCCTGGCTGATGTGCTTATATCTAACAAACTTCAGCTGTTAGCAGTAAAACATGGGGGTACCTTGTCCTCTCATGCACTAAAATCACAGAGCTATGCACAGGTATCTGAGGGCAGAGTATGACTCACACTTTTTAATTAATTATGTTTTTCCTTTCTCCATTTTCCCCCCACCTACCCCACAGTTTATAAAATCAGTTAAAATCCTTATAATACAATTCAAAAAGTTCCAGGAGCTTCCATATTCCTGGCTGGTTCTCGCAATAGTAATATTGCAGTGTGGCAATTCTCAGACACATACAGGAGCCTGAGAGAATGATTCCACCCTCGCCTGCTGGAAGAAAATATGTCTTGTCAGCTAAGTTCTCAGATAACAATGAGCATTGCATGAATCTTAAGGATGTCACCCAGAGAACACCATTAATGTCAGAGAGAATAATAAATAAGGTAAGGAGTGTGGATGAGTGCATACAGGAATGCAGTCACCCTGCAATTATTCCAGTCACTAGCATGTTGATGGATTTAAGAAAGACAGAGGAGTGAGCCACAGTTGCCAACTTTCACACGGTGAATAAGCACCCCGACTTTCACAATAAGCCAAAAATCAAGCTAATCCCATTTCAAAGCAAACCAATCCCTAAGAACCCCAACACTGTATGTGACTAGATTCCCCCCAGCGTGCAGTCTGGGACTGTGGTTGGCCTGCTGTGCACCCCAGACTTTCTCCCCCACCCTGGCCCCTGCTTGCCCCCCCTTGCCCTGTTTGCCAGGAGCCGGTCAAAAAAAAAAAAAGACGCAACAAGCTGCAAGGCAAACAAGCAACAAGCTACAAACCAAAAACTAGCCAACAAGCAACTCACAAGCCAATTAAGCCAAAAACAAGCCCAATTTCTGCTTTTTATTGGGGGGGGGGAAAGGGGGGTTGGCAGGTCTGGAGTGAGCACAAAAAGACTAGCAGACTGAAAAACACCCTCCCCATTCCCAAAGGATGTATCTAGAGAAGGCGAGAGCCCATGATCACCATGCTATTGGGAGTTTATTTGCAGGGAAAACAGGGCTATGAATATATATTGAGAAGGGATGAGCAAGTGGGTTAAGGCACGAGGGACATGGGTTCAGTTCTGAGCTCTGCGACAGACTCCCTGTGTGACCTTAGATCCGTAGCTTGATCTCTCTGTGCCTCAGTTCCCCATCTGTAAAATGGGGGTGATAATACTCCCTTTCATTGACCTTTTGCCTACTTGGATTTTAAGCTCTTTGAGGCAGGGCCTCTCTTACTGCATGTATGTACGACATCTGGCACAATGGAGCTCTGATATCCACTGGAGCCTAGAGAAACCACTATAATGTAAACTGTAACAGCAGAAACGACATCTCACTGGATCAGCTGTATGAGCAGTGAAGTATAAAACTTCATAGAAAACCAGAGGTTAGAAGAGCACTAGTTGAAATGGGAAGATATCACCAGAAAGCCAAGGGGGCTCTTCTATTTAAATAGACATGTGATTCCCTCTTCCAAGGAGTGTCCTTGAAGCACTAAAGATTCCCTCCCTTCTTTCCCACCATTCTCTCCACACTGAATGTCCATATCACAGTAACTGTCCTTTTAGCCAAGGTCTGGACCTGGCTCCCTCTGGAGCCTGTCAGTGCTGTTTTTAAGCCATGTGGAAGGATCACTGTTGAGCAATGTGTGAGGAGTGAGGCTCTCCCTCTTCTCATCTCCCCTACCTGGAGACTGAATGTGTTGCCTTCCTATTATGTTAGTTCTGTCTGATCTGGAATTGGAGGTCTGATTCAGATCCTGACTCAAATCCTCCTGATCTGAGAGGGAAGGCCAATTTCAGAGTCTGATTCAGATCCTGCTGGTGTGAGGGGGAAGGGCTGTCTTGATCTGGGAGTGAAGGACAAATTTTATTTATGATTCAGATGCTCCTGACTGCAGACGGACTGATTCAGTAGCAGATGGTGTTATAGCTGGAAGGCTGGGCTGGCTGGCCGCTGCTAAGAAAACACTTTACAAGTGAATGTCCTGCTAGTGAAAAGGGCTGACAGCCCTAGACCTTGAATTCTTGTATTGACAGCAGGGCTGCAGAATAGTTAACACCAATGCAAAATTCCTTATGCTGCCCTAGCAATGTGCCCCACCCCAAACCTGGATTGGTCACCTCTGTGGCTGAGCAGATTTTAAAGTCTCATGCTCATTCAGTCTTCAACCTCTCTGCTAAGACTGCCCACTGGGTGCCAGTTAGTGGCACTTGCAATGATGTGTTTTGGGATTGATATAGACATCTGTCCATTAAGAACTGGACTGAGACCCCCAATTCCTTCCAGAGAAGCTACACAATAGTGTTCCCTAAAGATATAAAACTGTTCAGACTGACAAACCAGGTGTTGCAGTTGTCCAGCCAGCTGACAGTGATCCTCATGACCCTTGAAACCAGCAGAAGGGACCTGCCTAGCAGAACCCCTTGTACTGACGCAATGCCAGGTCTTACTATGCAGGCTCTCCTGGACAGGATTCCCTCTGTCCCCAAGCAATTCTTTCTGAGGGAGTCCAGTGATCTTTTCCAGCAAGGTTATGGGCCTATTGCAGGAGCAGGTGGATGAGGTTCAGCGACCTGCAATGTGCAGGAGGTCAGACTAGATGACAGTTTCTTCTGGCCTTAAAGTCTGAGTCTATCCCCAATTCAGGGGGGTTGTACCTTGTGCTTTCATTTACAGGATCTGACCATAGCCCTTTAACTATTAATCCCTATGAGGAGCAGACTGGAACTTCCTTCCAACTCAAAGAATTCTGGGCTAGAATGTTTCTGGCCCTTGAGTGTATGTGGACCCAGACACAATTGCAGCCCCTTGCAATAGTATAATTACTGTAAGGCCCCATGTATTTTGCAACAAGCTGGACCTAAATTTGGTGGCAAAATGCCTTGGATTCTCAGACAGCCAATGCTGAAGAACAGAAATTCCTTCCAGGTTCCTTTTAAATATAAAATGGAGATTTGTATTGAATTTGATAAGAAAATGGGCAATACAATCAATGCAGCAGCCCCTGTGTTCAGTTTGATTTTTTTTTCTGTCCACTTTTTCAGTGTCAAAGATTTGTGTCTGGACAACACATAATCGTGATCAGTGGAGACTGGGGCTTTGGTAGCTGATTATGAGTCAGCTGGGACATGTAGCACCCAGAAATGTGAGAAAAGTGCACTAGCTGGATGGTTCTGCTAAAATGATCACCAGTAGAAAATGTTGACAACATTGATATTTACAGTCACAGAGAGGTTTTGGGGTAAACAAACAAATTGAGAAGGGTAGGACAATTCACAGCTTTGAGAACTGTTCTCTCAGACTCAGGATTGAATTTGCTTACACTCAGTTCATATTTTTGAAGACTTTGCAACAATGACAACTAAAAACAGCTTTATGCAAGAAAGCTTTGATTCTGAAGCACAATTCTACATCAAGGGGTAGATTTCACACAAATTGCAGTGTACAGGGGGCCGTGACTACCATGTTTGGGGCTATTACCATAGAAAATCTGCAGTAATAAGGAATTTTATAGCAAGAATTGCACAGCTCACATCTGCTCTTTAAGTTTTGCTTATGTACAGTAGATTCTTTTTCAGAAGGGGGATAAAATGTCTGGCATGCATGAACACACTGTTCTGAGTAAAAAGTACAATCATCATGGAAAGAGGCAGTGTTTTTCTTGGGTACTATTGCCCTGCCACTGTTTACCTTATTACAAAAGTGCTGGTGGCTTATCTTAACCCTATAAACACTAACATTTTCCATATGGCAAGCCCATGGAATGCTTAGGAGTGTGAGTGTGATATTATTATTATGTGACAGGTTTCAGAGTGGTAGCCATGTTAGTCTGTGTCAGCAAAAAGAATGAGGAGTACTTGTGGCACCTTAGAGACTAACAAATTTTTCTGAGCATAAGTTTTTGTGGGCTAAAGCCCACTTCATCGGACGCATGCAGTGGAAAATACAATAGGAAGATATATATACCCAGAGAACGTGAAACAATGAGTGTTGCCATACACACTATAATGAGAGTGATTTATTAAGGTGAGTTATTATCAGCAGGAGGAAAAAAAAAAAACCTTTTGTAGTGATAATCAAAATGGCCCATTACACCTTCTTGTCAACTGTTGGAAATGGGCCATCCTGATTATCACTACAAAAGGTTTTTTTTCTCCTGCTGATAATAACTCACCTTAATAAATCACTCTCATTATAGTGTGTATGGCAACACCCATTTTTTCATGTTCTCTGTGTGTGTGTGTGTGTGTGTGTGTGTGTGTGTGTGTGTGTGTGTGTGTATATATAATGTGTATCTATCTATCTATCTATCTATCTTCCTACTGTATTTTCCACTGCATGTGTCCGATGAAGTAGGTTTTAGCCCACAAAAGCTTATGCTCAAATAAATTTGTTAGTCTCCAAAGTGCCACAAGTACTCCTCATTCTTTTTATTTATTATGTGTGAGCACTGACAGTGAGTTTAGCCCTGTACAATACCTGTCTCTCCTGGGTCAGTACAGGCACATAATACATCAGTCTGCCAAAGGAGAATCCAAGCTGGTGTGATTTATTTATATAGGGTGGAATTTTCAACAGCACCCAAGTGACTAAGAGCGTGAGTCCCATTGAAGATCTAAGCTCCTAAATCACTGAGGCATTACTGAAAATTCCACCCTTATTAAGATTTGTTTCTCTGGCAGATTACTCATCCTGCTTATTACTGTAGTGCCGAGGGACCAACTAAGATTAGGCCCCACTGTGCTAGGCACTGTACAAACACAAAGTAGTAGACAATCTCCTGCTCTGAAGAGCTTACAAAATAGAAAAGACAGACAAAGGATAGGGGAAAGAACATACAAACCATGCAATCAATGCAATGGTGGCAAATGGCATGTTAGTGCCCTAAATATTTTTGAGGAGGAGCTAGTTAGAAACAGAGCAAAGGGAAGGGAAATTGGTCAGAGAAGGGAGGGAAGGAAGGTAGGAGAGGCAGCTGTGGAGTGAGGCACAGGTGAAGAGATTATCATTGACGGTCTCCAAGGAAAATGTGTGTATTAAGGGGAGATTGAAATATACTCCACACATGAAGAGAGCGCTCCATTTCCCCTTGTGCTAAATATGCAGTTACGTAGCTCATAGTATTTTAAAAATGCAGCAGGGCCTTAGATTGACTTTATCTGGTGATACTTATATAGCCGCACTCTCCAAGAGTTTTCATGCACAACAAATCTTCACATCCTCAAATAACTCCTGGTCTAAAAGAGGCAGCTGCATATTTGTCCTCTGAGTTCATTACAACTAAGCTGCTTGGAAGTAAAATTGTTGGAATCAGATCACGATGGATTGATCGATCCCACTACTGCTGCTGCCTACAACCCCCCCCCACCCCCCCCAGAAACTGAGAGTCAGGGTTAGTTGTTTGTCTTCAAGGTACCTGCCTCTCAGATGGCGACATGATCAATGGAGTTTCACTTCCCTGATTTTCCACCTTGGAGATAGGTTACCAGACAATTAATACATATCAATTATACTACCACTTTTTCATTGATTCAGTTACTGTCGCAAATCAATATCAGCTAGAGTACAGAAATTCACACAATGGCAGAAGTAGCAGGGCTGTTGTAACATTTGCAATACTTCCTATTATATCCAGTAACCTTGGGCAACCTTGTTAATTAAGCAATGCACTTAGTTTATCTGAGCAGCGTGCAAGCCAGAGGTAAGTCTGTGTACTGTAAGCCGTGTCTGGATAGTCTTTAGTGAGTGACATATTTCTATGTACATTTTGTATTAAAATGCTTCTTGATCTTTTTAGGTGGCTTCAAACCTGTCTGATCAGGTAGAACCAAGATATGTACAGTGAGCCTGAACAAAGTCAAACAAAGGACTAGCCATGGGTGTAACTACGATGAATTAGGAGCCACGTCCTCAGCTGATTATAATGGGCACAGCTCCATTGACTTCACTGGAGCTATGACCATTTACACCTACAGTGAATCTGGCATCAAGTCCATTTTCATTAATTTACATTTGATCCGGCACTCCGCTCCACTGAAGCTAATGTCCCCCTGAATGGGTGCAGGGGTCTGTCTACCTGTAGTTCATTGCAGGGGCCTTATTGATTTAACAAAACAATGAAAGAAAAATGTTGATCAGGGAGATGAAGATAATATATTATCGGACATCCCCTTCTCTCAGAACATGATCATGTAGGAAAAGTTCTGAAACGATCGAAATGAATGTCCGTTTCAACAACAGCAGCAGTACTGGATTCTAATTCTTGAATTAGAGTCAAATCCAGTGTGTTTGTTCTAGGTCAGTATCACTCTCCTCTGGACAAGTCTGTTGTCCAACTTCTTTGGTTTGGATTAACTTTTGCTGAAAGAACCTGTCTATTCTGAAACGTTCCATCAGTGTTCTCCTTTCTTACCAGCTGCACATGGTTGATTTATTTGCCCTTTAAGAAAACCTTCTGTAGATGTCTTCCTCTAATTACCAAAATCTTTGTTTCCTCTCCTCTCTCTGACAAATGTTATTTATACCTACAGCTGTTAAAGCTTCTTTCCAAAGGCAGGTGGAGCAAATTCCTATCATGTCACATTCCATGAAAATTCCAGCCAATAATATCTTTTCTAAAGCCATCCATGCTACCTGCATTTTTCCTTGCAGGAAATGCCACTACATATCATCGAAGAGGGTATTTCCTGGGAGTGCAGAAAATGGTGTGAACTTCTTTAGAGAAGGAGTAGTGCAAATTAAGGGAAAACACTACATTAGATCTTTGTTCTGGTGTAGCAACCCCACTGTAGCTGCACCTGAGCACACTCCCAGCGTAGATGCATTGCATCAGTGTAAAATTGTTTCAAACTGAATAAGCCTCATTCTGCATTATTGCAGTGCATCTATACTGGAGGCTTTCTAGAGTATATCTACCCCAGCACAAACATCCCCCTGTAATTGCAGAATTCATATTTCTAACTACCCAGCAACAACACACACCATCCTCCCTAAAGTTCAGGGATTTCAAGATCTAGAGTTCTAGTTTGGCCCATTATAGAACAGAAATTCAGCTCTGGGTTTGGATTGCAAGTATTCAGCTCCTTTTTTGGTTCATGCCCATCTTCAAAGTAAATGTGGTTAAAACTGACCCTTTTGTTAGCCTTTATACTGATACTTTTTACTTCATTTTGAACACCACTGAAGTAAAAGTACTTTACTTACCTTTGGCTGATTAGGGCATGGAAAAGAGACGATGCCTTTTTTTTTATTTTTTAAGAGCAAAATAAAACCAAAACACTGGAACTAAGAGTGTTTGCTGCCATTGTGGTGTTCGGTCATCTTTCCTGTTTTCCCCCTTACCCTTTGTCTGTTGTGTCTATTTAAATTGTAAGCTGTTGGGGACAGGGAGTGTTTCTTATTCTGTTTGTACAGTGTCTAGAACAACAGACTCCCATTCTCATTAGGCCCCTAGGCACTATCCTATTAAACATGAGTAACATAAAAAAGACCATTCTAGACAATTAAGGAACTGTGTTAATTAAGAGGCTCAGAAAGGAATCCTAACCCAGGTTGCCTTGACTAGAAGGATGGTGGCTGCAATGTGGGAACTTGAGGCTGAATCATGTGAGCAGCGGGGTCCATGAAGAACAGTAAGGAAAAACTATTCTAGCCAACCTCAGCCCTTCCACTCCAGAAATAATCAATGCAATATGATCCATGGTGGGCACAGTCCTGCAAGCCCACCTATAGAGAATTTTCACAGAGGTCGTACACAGAGTCATTCCAGAACTCAGCCTTTAACATACATATTAATACCATATGCAGTTATCCATTTCAATGCCTTAAAAGTTTGAGGATTGCCTGGAGTGCTGAGAAGGGACTGAAGAAGGTGAAATTCTGCTAAGAGAAGTCGATAAATTACACCCAAGCCCATTTGCCAATCTGATTACTTTCTAGGCTGTCTTATCAGTTTCATTCCAAGCCCTAACGCTGCAGGAATTAGTTTCAGTTCAAGTGCCAGCAGCTCCTGCTCAGTTCAAGTGCAGTGGGCTGGCCATTCATGTGAAACTGACAAGACACTTCATGGCTCCGGCAGTTATCTGCTTGACACTTTCTTCCAAATACTTTAAAGGGATGTTGATGCCAAACAATTGCTGTGAGGTGTCTGTGCAAGCTGCAGCTTTTAGGGGAGCCTGAACCTACTCCATTAGGGGTTCCATAACACAATAGCACATTGGCAGTCTGGACAGAGCCTCAGAAGTGAAGAAATAAAAAAGTAAGATGTGGATGTAGGACATGTCTTGCAAGGACAACTTGAATTGATTTAATGTGTTCCTCTTAGAGAACGGAGTATAAAGAGGGGACATAACTATATACAAAAATACTGACAAAACCAAGGAATTATCCAGGGCAGACATATGAAAATAAGTCAAGATACAACAGTTAGAAGCTGGAAAATAGATTGTTCATACACAATATTAGGAAAAAATCCCTCACAGAGAGGTGAACCATGGGCAATAAACTAATCTCCAGAGGGAAGCTGAAACAATAATGCTAGATATATTTGACAGACAATTGAGTAACCTTCTATATAAGAAACTCTCAAACTGTATTAGCAATATCAGTGCTCTGAAAATACCCTGGAAGGGAAACACTTATCATACTTTGTTACATCTACAGTGCCAAGCAAGTTTGCCAATCCACACGCAGTCACAGAATTATACCAGTTAGCTAATGTTCATAAAGCATTTTGAGATCCCTGAATGAAAAGTGATTATAGATGTATGTACAATTAGGGGTTGGGGATGTGTATGAATTATCTTATTTCATTTATTATTTATTTAGCATGTGCATAGTCATCTAGCCAAGTGATGGCATCTTCAGTGGCATGATGTAGTTCTTCTAGGCCACTGCTGACCCTAGTCAGCAGGCATTCATCAACAATATGCATCATCATCTGAGTTGCGCCACAGCTGTGCAAAGGGCTGTCCCGAAGGCCCCAGCAACTGGTTGGCTGCACAAAGACCTTGCACAGTCTGGAACCTGTTCAACAGCGACCATTGGTGACGGGGCAGGTCAAAACTAGGCGGGCAAATTGTGGGGTCAGCGACAAGGGACTGGATGGGGATTAAAAGAGAGATCCATTCCTCTTGCCCTAACATCCTGGCATGGCGGATGAGACCATCATGGGCGACGTAATGGCAAACATGCAGCTGGTGGTTTTAAAAGCTCATTGTGCAGTGACAGGCTTGAGTTGGCATGTACTTTCTCCAGTAACTTGCCAGTGGCAACCTCTCATCTGATATGAGGAGGAGCAATATTGCCAGAACTGGGAGCCATGGGAGTGAAGTTGGACGCAGGGTGCTGGAAATGATACGCATGGTAACTGCGTAGCCACCAGTTTGGTGTCTGACGATCCACTCCATACTGGGGTGCAGTACTCTGCCACTGAATATGAGGGGCAAGAGCTCACGTCCGCAAAGTTGGAGCACGAGCACCCCATGACGAACCTGCCAGTTTGCTAAGAAGATTGTTGCGTGTCTTAACTTTAGCTCCTGTCTTCTTCAGGTGGGCCTGGTAACTCAGTGTGCGAGCTAAGATCACACCTAGATAGACCTTCTACTTCATGCTTCACCTTCTAACCATTCAGATAAACATCCAGGTCTTGGGTTGCGCTGGCGTGATGAAGACGGAATAAACTGGAAACTGATTTTATGACCCTTGGCTGGAGGCACCAAGTCTTACAGTAGTCAGCTAACTTTATCATGTCCCAGTTTAAGGTGGCATCAAGCTTGTGAAATGTCTGGGCCTGGGTACCACAACAGGTATCATCTGTGTAAATGAACTGTCATAACTCCATTGTTGGCAGGTCATTTATGTAAAGGTTGAACAGGGTTGGAGATGGTTACAGTATCAATGGCTTCGACCTGTTGTGGCCTGTGGCACACTCGAAGCATGCCCAAGACACTTACATTCAGTCTGATATTGCAGATGCCATTCAGCTGATGTCTACTGAATTCTGTGACACCATCCAGGTTGGCAGTTTCTGGCTCGCAAAGCCTACCAAGCATCAGCTTGAACCAACAGGTTCTACCAAGGCTGCCACACCCAGCTGTGTACATCGGCGATTTCAACAGCCATCACACAGACTGGGGCTTTGAGGGGGTTGACACTGACAGTGAACAACTTGCAGACTGGGCATCTCAAAATGATCTCACCCTTATCCATGATTTTATTTATTATTTGAACCTAAAAGCCTAAATTTTCAAGTGACTAGTGATTTGGGGTTGTCTCTATTTTGGGGTGTCCAACTTGAGACACTTTAAATGCACCTCCCTGGCAGAAAGTGCTGAGCACCAACCCTCTGAAAATTAGGCCCCTTTAAGGTGTCTCAAGTTGGGCACACAAAATCACTAGTCACTTTTGCAAACTTAAGCCACAGGTTTTCGACATTAGACACTGACATCATTTGTACTACCCAGCAACATATGCCTGCTCAGATGGCACTCGCTGGCAACAGTCCCACCGAGTTTAATGCAAGCAGGAGCAGGTCTTGCATGGGCTGGTTACATTGGTGAGTGAGCACCCTTTGTATTTGTTGTTGCTTGTTACCTACTTTAGTGCAATGTTGGTGACCGATAATTATTCATTATTTTTTTTGGTAAACAAAAGTGTGTGTGTGTGTGTGTTTATCGCAGGCAAAGCCTGACTTTCTTGGTAGGAACTGTGCTAGCAGGGAGAGCAAATGCAGCACAGACCTCCCCGTAGTTAGAAGAGTTATTTGCTGCCACAGAGCTGGAGGCAGCTGCACCAGGTGATCAACTGCACATTGCTGCTCCTTTGAAAAGATGCAGCATGCCCTGCCCCACCTCACCTCCCCCATGCACCACATCCACCACATGTGTTGCAGATGGTAACTTGCATGCCAAGCAGCTATGTGGGGCACATCCTCCAACCAGCAGAAGTACCCCCTCCTGGAGGCAGTGGGTTACCATTCAGCGCGATAGCCAGTTCCCTCTCTTGAGCTCTCGGTGTGAACCCTGACCGGCTGCTGCAGCGAGGATTGGCTCCCTCCAGTACTCTTTCCAGTGAATCCACCCATGCAGCATAGGTCAGGGTAAGCCCTATACTTGTAACCACACTAAAAGCCAGATTATAGCTGGCCATTGTATGGGAGAGCAAGGGTGAGAGGGTTCAAGAGGTCTTCCTGCCCTTCCTCCCCCCACATATACATGGAGGCTGCTCACATTTGGTGTCCCTCTGACCTACTGAGTGCCCCAAACTGGCTAACCTATGGGTGAGAGCCACTCCAAAGGGAGGGAGATGGGAGGGTGCTTCCTAGGAGCTCTGTCCTGCCTCAAATACAGGCCTTTGCCAAATAGATAGAACAATGGCCCTCTAGTTCCAGTCAGCCCCTAATATCACAAATTGGCCAAAATTCCCATTGGCCCCAGCCTGTTTGTCAGTGTTAATTTTGTATCACTCAGACATGGCAGAAGACTTTGTATTGCTATAGCCCAACAGCTGGCAAGGCCTTTGGCCCCTGAGCGCATATGGTACCAGAGCATAAACCTGTCCCTCCTTAAATGAAATGGCTGGTCCCCTCCTCTCCCTGAGTGCTTTGTTTGATTGTGCTGATACTGACTGACCTAATTTTTAGCAGTTTCCCGAAAGGCGACACACAACCCTCCAGATTGTTGTGAACTTTGACAAACAGACCCCAATAGTGTTCAATAAACAAGACTCACCTCCCCTTTAATGGCAGCCCAATAATTATGTACATGAAATCCCAGAAGTCCTGTCCCTTCCTCGTGCTGATTTGAATATTGGGTCATGCACGTGTATGCAGCAGCTCTAGCTACAGGCAGCTCACTGCAATATTATTATTTGGGACTGAATCTCCAAATTACTTCAATATAAGCGTACTTCTTCCTTGTTGCCTTTGCCTCCCTTTGACTTTAAAGAGCACTGAAATCCAGAGTTGCTTAAAGAACGTTTCGCTTAAATTGTGCTAGGACTAGGACATTTCAAAGTCAGGACTGAGAACAGTACTAAATGAGAATAGATGCCTGGCTCCTTTTCTGCTCCATATATAATGGCTACTAGAATAACACCAAAAGCAATGAAATAGGTCATCATTGCACTTTAATTCAGCAGCAAAAGCCCCATTTTAAACAAACCTAATAAGCCTTGTTCTATGCAAACCTTTTGCATCTATTAATTTAAATATAGAGAGATTATTTGGGGCCACATTCTGATAGGTTCTTTAATGGTTGTATAGTTGAGGGGGAGTACACAAGGATCATCCTCCCACCCACAAACCTCATGCAAGGACTTGTCAGTGCTATATAGTCTACAATCTAGGAAGCACAGGGTTACTCACTTTGTGCAGCCCTTGGGGGCACACGTTGGCCAAAGAAGGCAGGGACTGTGGGCAAGGGGCAGGGCCACAGCACCCTGTGAAGAGGGATAGTAGTAAGGGCACTCCATAACACACCAGGGGCCTCTGGGGCACTACAGTGATGGGCTGTTTGGAAATGCAGACAGATGAGCTTGCTTCCTGGAGCTTCCTCTGGAACAATGGCATATGTTCCACCCCATAACACAGGGCTATATCTAACAGGCACAATAGAGCTCTTACATATACAGCTGGCAAACCAAAATTGCTAGCACCAAGGTGGTGCACTGGGTATCTCCAGGCAGGAGGTTCAGGCTCCTTGTTGCCTGAGGCCTCCAGCCTCCTGATTTACAGTTACATTGGCATCAGACTTGTAAGAGAATACTGATCACCTGCTCTCTGGGATGGAGGATAAGCACCATGATTCAATACCTAGAATCAAGCAAATGGAGATATGGGCTCAAGGGCAGACATTGCTTAAGCCCCAGCAGGAAAGAGTCTGTAGAGGAGGACTATATGGTCTAGTGCAGTAGTTCTCAGATTCTGCACTGCACTTGCCGTTGGTCCACAGCGAGGTAATTGGTTATGTGGTGCCGGCTCTCCTGCTTGTTTCGAGTTGCCTCTATGGGTGTTAAGGTCTTTCATTGCAAAGAAGAAACTGGAGATCTATACACGGAGCTGGCAACAAGGAGGTGGAGCCAGCCTTCCTGCTTTAGGAGACAAAGGAGGAAACTGGAGCTGGCCTCAGAGATCACAGGCAAAGTAGTGGATGGCTAGGGCAGGGGACCCAGCCAATCACATGTAGTGAAGAGATGGAGAAGGGGATGAGGCAGTAGAGGAACATGATCAGGAGAAAGGATCAGAAGAGGCATGAAAGGGAGACAAAACGAAGAACCAAATTATTTCTCTTGTTCAAAATGCCTGTTGGGCTTAGCAAAGTATTTAATATACTTAGAGCTGTCCTGAAGATCCTCTTCTAGATACGCAACTGTCGTAGTTGCCACAGCAATATTATGCAGTCATGAATGGGAGAGGAGGTCATTTGATGATCTTGACTGGGAAGGGAGGTGGCCTGTTAGACAATCTCTCTCTATTTTTTGTATATTATCAATCAAAATAAATAAATGACTATCAAAATATGGTCCATGCAAAATCTTGATGAATGCCTGACCTGAGGCTAGAAGCACAGCACTGGGAACCAGTAGGATTCCTGGCCATAGACTCACTGCACTGTCTGGGGCAAGCTATTTGGACCTCATTGTGAGAAACTCAGAAGGCTGCGTAAACATGCCAGGACCTTGCTGAAAGTTAGATACTGCATCTCAGCTGAGATTTCCTGTACCAATTAATAATAATTATCAACACTACAGCAATCCTCTGACTTTTTATCCTAAACAGCAACCGGGGACCTGCAGCAAGAACAACCAAACTTTGCCCAGCTGTGGGCTGCATGTATTTTGCATATAATGAAGCGGACTACTGAATGGCAGCCCACAAAAATTGCAGTAGAGCTCCATCTTGGGCTAAGTGCCCCACCACTCAGGTCAAAATGGAGCATTGCATTGTGAGACTCATAGTCTGTGCTGGCCACATTTCTCTATGAACGCTGGTGGCAGCCATCGCCTATGTAACGATATCTTTATTTGCACAATATTATTCTATGTGCTTAGAGCTCCAGGCAGGATGTGGTCCCTGGTAAACAGAGAAGACAAAGATGAAACTTAAGCTGGGTAGAAGCCTGTTGATCAATAATTTTGAGGTCGGCTTTTTGGTTTTGTTTTCTTAAAATAAATGCCTCCTGTTTAGGATGAACTGCAAATCCACGACAGACTACAATGCAGAAGTATATAGGTCACTTAGCTCTATCTGAATAATCTATGATATTTCCTTGTGGTACTTGGTCTCTCTCTTTCCAAAGTGCACTGGTATATTTTGATACCAGCAAGAATAGCAGGATATATTTAAACACTAAAATATCTCTTGGATCTTGAATTATTTTTTGACCTAAAAATGGAGGATTTATTTTATCTGGAAGCAATACTGTGTTTTGCAGTGTCAATTTTAAACAAGCACTCAGAATCCCAAGTGCTTCTTCTAGGCTAGTGAAAAAAGTGACTATTAAATGAACCCTAGATTGCTATGTCTGGTTCTATTATTTCAAGACTCCTTGCGATCAAGTGTCTTAAATACTCTAAATGCATTTATCATATAGCACTGCCCCCTGCTGTGGATTCAGGATTCTCACATTCTTTATTCTCAGTAAACCCTGCAAAGGAATCTGTGACATCATGAAAACCACAATATTGATTGTATCTTTAAATGCTGGATGCAGCCCTGGGACTCTAGCAAACACAGAGGTTTTCTAAGATATGAATAAGAAGAAATAAAATTTACCCCGCAACACTACAAGAGAGAGAAATATGGGACAAGTAATTAAATAAACATATGTCTTTGTGTAAAAAAAAATCCCTGACTGATACCTGATAGCTGCAGGCACTCAGTAGCAGCTGCAAATCAGCCTTTGACTCCATGGCTTAAACAAACTCTGAAAGTATGTTACATGACTAATGTGACAGGCAGGAGTGTGCAGGACAAATTTACAGCAGGGGCAAAAGATTTTTGTTTTAATTTTGCAATCTGATACCGAGATGAAGCAGTCAAGTAATTTTGTTTTTCTGTGATGATGCGGGATATACAGCAGATAGGGAGATGCCAAAAGGCATCATACTTCTGCGTGCTAATAATGTGCCCATGGCAGGTATTTGGCCAGACTTCTCATCCATTGCTAAGCAAGTAGTATTCTTCCTAGACAGCAGTAGAAAAGCATTGCCATTAAGTCAGTAACCTTGTCGGCACTGGGAGCAGAGCACTACTAGTTGCAACCAACTTGAATGATAGTTGTTGCTCTCAGGGTTCTAGTAAAGTTTTCCCTATCAGTGCAGATAGGAATTATTTTGTCTAAGAACTTTATTAGAATTCCAATGATATTAATACAATAATATAGTATAATGTAGTTTAATATCCTGTAGGTAGCTGCCCAATCCCAGAAGAAACTTTCTGTCCACCCAGATTTGGGAAACTGTGCTAGAACGCTGCTAGTACCAGCCATGTTTTAAAATGGCTGTAGTTCCTTTAATATTGTTCTGCTCTCAGTGTTGACATGACTGATTTATAGAACCTTACCTATAAATTAGCAAACAAAGCTAAGTTAAATCTAATTTTTCGTAACTAGCTCTTGCTGAGTAGCTCTGTGTGACTGATCTGTCTATAGCTATGCTGTTCTTAATGGGTTGGGTAATTTTCATGAAGGCTAACAGAGGTGATTCTTTTTCTCTCATTTCTGAAGCAAGAAAATAGTTTTGCCCTTGACTTCAACGGGAGCTGGTTTGGGCCTTTTTATTTTTTTATTTTATTTTATTTTATTTTATTTGTAAGGGTTGGTCTATTTGTAATAATGAAAGAAACCCACGTAGCATCCGATGAAGTGAGCTGTAGCTCACGAAAGCTTATGCTCTAATAAATTTGTTAGTCTCTAAGGTGCCACAAGTACTCCTTTTCTTTTTGCGAATACAGACTAACACGGCTGCTACTCTGAAACCACGTAGCATAGTTACTAAATGTGGAGCCTTAGTCATGTGTCTGAGCCTGTTGCAGATAGGGGTGCTGCAATTCTGTATAAACAGAAGTCCCCGAGAGGACAGGAAGTTTACAAGACAGTATGCATTATAGATTAAAAAAAGATTAACATTTATTTACCCTGAGTAAACAATTGAAACGTCTTGACAAAAATCTGTCCTATAGGTTTTTCAAATACTAATTGCAAAATGACAAATGTGGAAAATTTCACCCTTGATTGGCTGATGAGAACCTGTGACTGTTATTCGCACTATTAAACCCCTGGACAACATGCTTTGCAGAACAATCTGAAGCAATAGCTTGAAGCAAAGGAAGGATTGATAAGGGATCCCTATGCTACAGTGACGGACGCTTTGGAAATGCAGATGGGCTGGATTTAGAAAAAGCTTTTTACCAGGAGGATCACTGATGTGGAACACAGAATATCAGGATCAAAGAGTTTCTAGATAGGCTGTCTCTATAACTGGAAGCTTCATATCTCTGCTTATAGCTGAGGAGAAGTAGGTTAGCCCTGCTGGGAGAAAACTTTCAAGCCAGAGGCTTTATAGTCAATGCTGCATGCTGCCATATGAGAAATTAAGCTTTGTTCCCTGAACATGGCATCTTATTCTGTAGGTTGGCAATGGTAGCCCCGGCAGAAGAGAATGCCATGTGTCACACCATAGTGACTCCTGTGGCTGAATTACTAGCGGTGACAAGAGGCTCTGAAGAAAGTCTGTCTCTCAGCCAAGGAAGGTCACTGAAGTGATGGGGAAAGGAGTACATTTCTACCACCATTTCTACCAGGGCCATCCCTACCCATACGCAAAGTATGCAGCTGCGTAGGGCACCAGGAAATTTGGTGGTGCCCTATACAGCTGCGTGCTCCTCCAGCCCCTGCTCCGCCTCTTCCCCATAGCCCCCGCCCCTGCTCCACCCTATTCTGCCCCAGCCCTGCCCTCACTCCACCCCTTCCCTTGAGGACTGCAGCAGGGGTTGGGCCTGCCCTGCACTCACCGGGCAGCAGGAAGTGGAGTGACCCGCCTCCCAACCCACTCCACTCTGCCGGCTTGTGCTGAGGGGCAGTTTCCCCCCTGTCCCCGAAGCCTGCTCCTGCCCTCCCCTGAGAGGCCTGGGGCCAGCCCCCTCCCCTCCACAGAGACCTGGGGATGCCGTCCTTCCCCCCCCCCCCCGCCCTGCAGAGGACTGGGCTGCGTAGGGAACCAAATGGCCCTGATTTCTATGGTCATTTTTTCAATACCTTCTCTTCCATGAGAGTAGAGCAGAAATAGTTCTTTTCCCCGCTGTTTATTTGTTGGTGTGACTCACTGTTGACATTAAATTAAATGTAGCCAGTTCAGAGGCGAGCAAATGGACCCTTTGATGCTATATTTATCCAAGGGTTAAAAATATAGAAATGTTACACAACTGAACAAATTATTTAGCGTTCTACAAACAATTGTGGAACAATGCATTTTGCTGAACGGCACAAGTAGTTGCGTCCATGGGACAAAATCTGTCCTAAGTCACAACCAAGAAAATAGCTGACAAGGAGGGAGTACTGGGATGAAATTAGGAGAGGGAAATTATCAGGAGATCTAATAGCCTGTGAAATAACCCTCTAAGGGGTGTGGTGGAAGCCCCATTGCTTGGCACATTTGAAGCTAGACTGGATACAACACTAGTAAAGGCCTGATCCTGCACACAGTGTATAAATTCATGGTAAAAGTGAGACGCAGGGCAGGAAACCTGACCATGCATTAATGAGAGTATGGCTTTCAAATTACGTCTGCTACTAGTCAGGAGTGAGGCTTGACAGGGGAAATGCATAGCTAAGCACTTGAGCTCATCCCCTGCCAATGTCCCTCTGCTTTTTTTTTAACACTTCCCATTTGTGAGGAGCAGGGTGAGTATACAGGGGGCCTAAGACTTGCTACCCTCAGTGCAGAGGGCTATCCCTAGCACTTCTCCTGTGCCCCTGTGTACCGTTCGCCTACAAGCATGGAAGACAGCACCACAAAAGGATCAGCAGAATCAAGTCCTGATGAACAACAAGCAACCACCCCAAATTGTCAGGTGAATGACCTGGGTGATCTAACAGGTGTTCCCCTCTAACAGCTAGGATTCTATGGCTGAGATTTACAGAAGATGCTTTCCAGAAGCCAGATCTTCAGCTGGTGTTCGTGGATTTTACACAAGCTGAGGAGCTGGTCAAAAATAGTCTTTTATGTGTGATGTCAAAAATGGGAAAGATCTTCTTGTTCAAATAATTTGTATTAAAAATTTGAGGACAGCAAGGTCATTGGGCTGGATTCTGCCACTTTGCCTCGCAGCGAGTAGTACCTTACTCTGCCACTAGCCCCAGAAATTTTAAAGTAGTCGGCTTACCCACAGGTTTAGTAGCAATATAACCATGTCAGCTGGGGGTATGAATTTTTACCGATAGAGTTATACTGGTAAAGCTCTAGTGTAGATGCAGATATACTGGGATAAATGTGCTTTTACTGGTATAGCTCATTCCGCTTTCCATGTGGGAATAACTATTCCAGAAAAAGCATCTTTATACCAATTCCACACAAGAAGGGGTTGTATTGCTTTAACTACACCAATATAGTGTGTGTGTGTGTGTGTGTGTGTACAAGACCTTAGAGGCCACTCAACATGGGCAAAGTTGGCACAGTCTAGCCCTTAAATGTTTTTTCAATTCAACCAAACTTGGTCCAAGGCAATGAAGCCCTGTTTTAGCAGAGAGATTTAGCAGAGAGATTGCTATTGATATAACAGTGTCTTGGTGCCAGTGATACTCTCTGTACTAAGAACAAAACTCATGGGAGGGTGACCAAGAGATATAACCAACCGGGGAGGTGTTTGCCAACTAATATCTAGATATCCTTCAAAGCAAGGGATAGTTCTTTTCTCCTGTGGAGATGGTGGGATTGTTGTTTTTTCCCCCTCCAAACAGCAGCAGGTAATTAAGATGGCCAAAAGTACGGCCCCATTTGGCTGAGTCAGTAACAGCCTGAATAGCTCTCTCACATTGTTCTGCTGTAGCAGAATCCAACTCACTCTGCTGGTGATACACAAGGCCAGAGTATAATGGGTGAATCACCCCGTTACTAAGGATACCTCAGAGCAGCTTAGGAGATTGCTGCTCATTAAACATTCTTCTAGAGGTTTGCA
This sequence comes from Dermochelys coriacea, assembly GCF_009764565.3. Classification (NCBI taxonomy): domain Eukaryota; kingdom Metazoa; phylum Chordata; order Testudines; family Dermochelyidae; genus Dermochelys; species Dermochelys coriacea. The sequence continues at coordinate 109,321,175 of NC_050073.1, forward strand.
AGCAGCTGGGGGTTGCTTTAAGCAGTCAGATGCCTTGTCTCTGCTTGTGCCCTTGGACTGACACCTGTCGATCCTGTCATTCCTTTTTGCGCCAAGACTCTTTCTCAGCATTTTACGCCTTTGATATGAATGCTGCCTATATTTTTGGAAGATTTAATAACTGCAAAAGAAATCCGCCTGTTCAATTTCCCTCTGAAAGCACAAACGCTGCCTGCATAACTAACCAGCGGAGTATTTGGTACTAAATTATCCAACATAGCCTCTTTTGTAATGAGGGACCGACTGCACAGTTTTTACGAGTGGATAAATATAGACCAAAAAATGGAGAAGGCCAAGCCAAGGATAACATAATGCAGCAACAAATTGACTTTGATTGAGATTGGTTTCTCCATTTGCAGACATGAGGAATTAGTAAAGAAGGACCTAATTTCTCAGATGTACCAGAATTTAAACTATATTTATGCCTGCGTCCTTGCTCAAGCAAATTCCCATTGAACTTATAGGCATTTGACTGTGTAAAACCTGAACAAGGACCTCAGGAACTGGCTCACATGACTTATCTGGCCAGTCACCACACAGCTCAAACCATGAATCCATAAAGATAACTGTACATGATCAATCCACAGAGCTAAAAAGAAAAAAACAAGTACTTTCAATGAAAAATCCTAGGGAATCACAATCTGCTTACAGATATTCCCAGAAGCAGAAAGAGGCTAACTCAGGGGTGGGCGAACTATGGCCCTCGGGCCAGATCCAGCCCCTCAGGGCTTTGGATCCGGCCCATGAGATTGCCACCCTGTGGCATCACGGGCTCCACTCTGGGAAGTGAGAGGCACCATGTCCTGCCCTGAGCCTCCTCCAGCACCCCGCAACCCTCCTGCACCCAACCCCCTGTCCTGAACCCCCTACCAACCCCTTCTGCATCCCAACCCCCTGCCCTGAGCCCCCTCCCGCACTCTGCATCCCTCCCTGCACCACTGCCCTGAGCCCCCTCCCGCACTCTGCATCCCTCCCTGCACCACAGCCCTGAGCTCCTCCCACACTGTGCCCCCCCTGCAACCCAAACCCCTTCCCTGAGCCCTTGCACACCGCACCCCCTCCCACACCTCGCACTCCCTCCCGCACCCCAACCCCCTGTCCCAGCCCTACATTCATGGCCTGAATGCAATTTCCCCACCCAGAGGTGGCCCTCAGCCCAAAAAGTTTGCCCACCCCTGGGCTAACTCCATTAGGGTACATTTGAAATTAATGTAAATTGTCACAGCTCCACGGACTCCAATGGAGCTATAGCAACTTAGATACCTAAGGATCTGCTTCATTGTTCAAATAATGCTTATGAATTAAATTATGTGCCCACTTGTAGGAAAGACTTTGGTCATGGTGTTATAGGTGGGGACAATAAGGTACAGAGAAAGAAATACAAATACTATAAACTTAATCTTGTTTGCTACTAGTTACATCTGGAATTTTTAAGCCAAGTCGCCATACTAAATAGACATTAATAGTGTCTGAATCCCTTCCCCATCCTCTGTGAATTTTCACATTGACAGTTGTTATGTTTGCTTTTCTTAATGGATGAGTGAAATTTTTGGAACTAGTGTCTGGTTTTTTTAGCAATAACAGCTGAAAAAATGAATGATTATGGAGATGAATATAATTAAAATAGTATAAAACTTCTGGCAGATTTAGAGTAGGAAGTAAGGCAATGGTTCTTTTACTTAAATGCCATCATTCATTCTCCTGCAGTTTACACCAACTCCATTAAATTACACTAAGGATGAATTTGGCCCTTTGACGTTACATGTTTTAAATGATTCTGAAGCATGTATTTAGAAAAAGGCAGAAGGTTTTTAATGTGACTACTAGATCAGGGAAAGAGAGACAGCGAGTACAATTTCACCCAAGTTAATCCTACAAGGGACGCATGATGACTGACCTTGGCATAAACACATCTCTTTCTTTCTCACAGTCCCTTGGCCCTTGACCCAGCTCATTACTCACATCAGGAAATTTATCTTTTCAAATAAGTTTTGCTTGGCTGTACTGCTGCCAAACTTCTCACAAGCAAACCTTCAACACAAAGATTCCCAAAGAACAGCTATTGTACTTTAAGTAGCCCACCATCTGCAGTTAAATTTGTCTCCTCTCTGTGAAGGTATTAATGGTGTAATGGACAGACATAGCTTTTCTAATAGGGAAGTCATTGTTGCAGAGTCAGGGCCAAATATACTGCTGGTAAAACCAGGGAATATCCTAATGGGGATGTACCAGATTTACAGCAGTATTGAATTTGAGCCACAAAATTGGTACATGGTAAATTTATAAATGCCTCAAGAGTATAACTCAAACTCATACTGGATTCTTAAATGTATTTAAACTAATGAAATAAGGTAACAAGTGCAGTAGAGCATGGTATAGCTCCTGTTCCAAATTGCCAGGAGAGTACAGATATAGAATAAAACTAATGGCAAAGATACCATCAATGCCGGGGGAGAGAGGTATAAAATATGTTTTACTAGCTCCAGTAGCCCTACCCAGGAGTTTTGCATAGGAAGCAAAAGAATACAGCTAGCAATTGAAACCACAGAGGGAATTTAGGTTCAGTGATCGTGTGGTCTGGAATTCAGTTTTATGTCTTGCCTTAAAGATGGCATTTCCGGCCATGCAATGCTGAGGCATTGACTCAGTAATGAAAAGTGACACACAGCTTCCTGTAACTGCTGGGATTTCCTTAGGAGTCTTCCTTACAACTTACAAGTAATAGTAAGGGCCAGAAGTTGGGGGAGGCCACAATATATTTTCCCATGTTGGAATTGGGCCCAGACACCAGGGCTGTTTTGCAAAGTATTCTTTGATCTTTAATTAGCAAAAGTGACAGGACCTAATTTAAACATTTTGGCAGGGATTTTCAAAAGAGCGCAAGGGAGTTGGGCACCTAACTCCCATTTTCCTTTGAAATGATGGCCTTCCCTGAAAGATGGTCTCTCTCCAGCCACACAATGCCTTTCAACATTCGATTGTATATAGGTTATTTTTCCACACTCATTATCATAGTATCTGAGCACCTTCCAGTACCACATTAAACTGATGACCAACATCTGTCATGTGTTGTTTGTTCTCTCCTCTCTTCCCAAGGGGAGAAGCGTGTGCAGCAGAGCATTTCCTTTGCAATGTTTTTTTATACATGTTGCAATGTGTTTATGTTAGAGAAGGAAAGTCAAAGGAATATGCTTTGCACTTGGGAGTGGAAGGTGGTGAGGTTTGTGATGGTCCTTGCTTCCTGGGGGACTGACAAGCTTTACCCTGTGATAGAAAGTTCCATTGTACCAGAGGAGCCAAGCTATTGACCATGGTCCTCATCCTGGAGCTTTAAGGAGTTTTAGACAGCCTGGGCCAGGCTATGAAGCACTGGAAGAAAATGACTGAGACCTTGAACTGGCATCCGATGAAGTGAGCTGTAGCTCACGAAAGCTTATGCTCTAATAAATTGTTAGTCTCTAAGGTGCCAAAGTACTCCTTTCTTTTTGCGAATACAGACTAACACGGCTGCTACTCTGAAACCTGATATTCTATGGGAAGCCTATGTAGGGAGCAGAGCTAAGTTCCCTCTAAGCTCTGTGGCCGCACAGCCATGCAGCTGCCTATTAAGCACCGTGCAGGCGCTCAGGGCTGCGGTGGGCAGAGATGCCTCTCCTCAAGCCCAGGACCTGCCATGGCGCCCCCTCCTGGCCCCAACCCAGCCAGTCCCAGACTGCCATGGCCAGGGACAGGCGCCTCTCCCCACCCCAGGCCAGTGCTGCTGCAGGGAGAGAAAACTAGGGGGGTCCTCTCTCCCCACCGTAGCCCTGGGGAGCCCCACTGCACCCCAAACCCATCATCCCCAGACCCATCCCAGAGCCCGCACCCCCAGAGCCCTCAAGCCCCCACCCCCCCAAACCCTCTGCCCCAACCCTGAGCCCCCTCTCAGACTCCAAACCTCTCGGCCCATCCCGCCACATGAATTTTGTTATGTGCACCAATATGGAGGTGATGTGTCACATATCACCCCATATTGGTGCACATAACAAAATTTATTCCTCACATGGGTGGGAAAAAAATAGAGGGGACACTGAGCAGAGTACAGGTTTGATGTGGTCATGATGCACCTGTGCTGCTGAAGAGACATGCTGCAGCATTCTGTACTAACTGGAGTTTCCTTAGGGCTGAAGGCTTCATAGCCAGGTATTGCATTGCTGTAATCCAACCAAATGATGACAAAGGCATATATATAAAACTGAGGTGGTCATGCTCACCAGGAAGGAAGGAGTCTCCTAGCCAAGGGGAGATGGTACAGAGTGTTAATCATGGATACTGCTAAGTGAGAACTCTGCGAGGAAACTATGACCATGGGGGTGTACCTTCAACTGAAGGAGACAGTACCACAGCTACAAACTTTCAAAATGCATTCCTCTGCCCACCCCCATCACCTCTGTTGCTCTGGTTTTGCATCAACCATCTTAGTTCAAGAATTGATCTCATCCAAGCATTTGCCATCCTGGTGGTCTCTTACAGTGGACGTGTTGAATGCTGCTGAGAGGTCCAGGAGCCTGAGAATGGATAGGCTGCACTCTATTTTTGACAGAGGGAGAGCATCCATCAGTACCATTAAAGCAGTTTCCATTCCATCTCCTGACCTGATCAGATTATGCCAGTTCTAGGAGATTACCTTCACTTAAATGAGTTTGTAGTTGGCCTTGGCTAGCTTCTGTGTGAGCTTGGTCAGGAGAGGGAAATTTGACATGGGATGGTAGTTGGCTAAATTAACGCTTTAGGGAGGGTTTCCTTCAGTATTGTTTGGACAACTGCATGTTTGAAGAAGGAAGAGAAGATTCTGAGAGAGGCCCATGCTCTGTTTGTAGCTGTCAGCCACGTTCGTCTAGCAAGCAAGCAAGAGCAGAAAAATCAGACCCCCATCAGGAAAAATTCATGAGAGTTTAACACAAACATTGGGAAGGGGGGAATAAGCATGTTGGAAATCAGTGTCATTACTTCTACTTTGAATTTAGTGATCCGGTGGTGCACAATGCTAATAATAAGTGCAGCGAGAAGTTGATATCTGCCAGGTTTGAGATGCACTTTCCATACAGTAGCAAAAATGGCTCATGTTTAATTATAGCTTAATGGGAGACCTATATGGAATACAAAGCTCAGAGTTTCCTAGTTAGCCTCAGTACACATTAGATACCATGGCCGACTTGCAAAAGGGAAATCAGTAGCCCACAGGAGCAGACTCCTCTCTCCCAGGTCCAGCCAAGGGATAGAGCGTGGTGCCATTATTGACGAGGGTTATTTGATGGTAATACTAGTCTCTGGACCTGTTTATTAGCTAGGTGTTCACAATGGCACAATTGAAGACCATGGAAGTGAATTTCAGTCTTTCCCCAACAGCAGGTTGCAGCTAGACACTGAGTTACCCGGGGGACATGAGAATAGCTGTACTGAAGCTATGGTGACACTTCCTGAATGGAGTGTTGGATTACGAGACTAGGTTTCACGTTTTTCACAGCATGCCAATACATTTTAACAGAGGCATGTGGACACTATAACCTCCCGCTCTTGATCACACAAGCCACCTAGTCACTATCCCTGCACAGAAATGTCAGTTTGAATAACTATGTACAGTATCTGCAAATAACAACTGTCATGGGGAATATTTTCTCAGGTTAATTTCACTCTTTAAACCTTAAGTGCCCTTTCTGTCATCAAAAAAGGGAGTATGTTAATAGCCCAGCACAAGAAAATATTGCAGGCATGACCTCAGTCCTAGAATCTGCTGGTCAGTTCATTATTTCCCTAATGGAAGCACTCTGCACTTGTGGAGCTGAAATCTGCAGTCATTTCCTTTCTCAATTCCCAAGGCAGTCTTACTGTTTCTGTGACAGTATCAACATTAGTGCAGTACTTCTCCTGGAGACTAACAGGATTCTAAATTGTTCTTCACAGTCCATTGGCACAATATCATCATTATGACCTCCTGACTTTTCAAGCCACCATGGAATCAATAAAGCATAATGAACAACCCTGCCAGCTTAAAAAATATGAACCAAGCTACGAACACCTCATAACAAAAATAGATTCGCATTTAAACAGCCAGAATTGTTATTTGTCCCCAAACTGGCCCTGTGCTCTAGTCCTTGGGGTACTTTAGACTGATTCCTTACATCATGTCACTTGAGAAGCAAAGGGGAATCTTGTGTAAGCTTAGACAGGCTCTTGGTAAGAGCTGACAATTTATGTTTAATAAAGTTTCTTCAGCTCCAGAAAAGTAGGGCCCTGCCAGATCACAGGTCTCTTGCAAGCCTATCCCATTGTCATGCAGCCAGGAACACTTTTTAGGTTCCGTCTCCATCTTTGTAAACAAAAAGACAGCTGTATGCTTGGCTAGCTCGGGATGTGACTCTTTGTGTGCGATTAGTACCCTGCTCACATCATTCATAGCTCTTGAATAAAGATGACCTCTTACTGGACAAAAAGGGGGGGAAAGTCTCTTGTTCAGTGGTATTTGAATGAGAACTTGACAATGAAACCATTCCTTTGGAAGTCACAGATAGCACTGTAGAAACAAACAAAACAAACTACATGTTTCTACAAATAAATTGCTTTCAAGATCCAGGAATTGGAAACTCTAAAAAGCCCACAGTTTCAGAAAGCTAACAAGTTATATACACACACACCTCAAGCATGCCAGTCCCTCACTTACTCACACTGAGCTTCTGTTTGCCAAGCTTTATGCCTACTGCTAGAAAACTGCTTTGTCCATAGGAAGATATGGCACAGAAGGAAGCAGAATTGAAGGATTCCCTCTGTTGAAAGTGAACTAATTCCGACACCAGATCTTAAACCAGTCTCTCTCGAGGCAGCATTGAAGCATTTTAGTATTCCAGAGGCATTACTTAGTGGCTTCTGGATTTTAGATTAGAATTACATAATGTGCTTTTAATTTGTCTGAATTTTGTCTAGTTAAATTAGCCATATACCTTCTTGGTTCAGTCAAGCTATACATCTATGTCTACATGAAACAGACAGTTACAGACATAATTTTTTTACATGCAGTGTTTCCTGCTGATTCAGTGTAGTTCTTTGGATTATCATCATCTATGCTGTTGCAATTAACTACCATGAGGGCTGCAGCAAATCACATTCCCCTCCTACTGTTTATCTCCCTCTCTCCTCTCCTCACAGGAAAAGAATGTCTCCGCCCCCCCCCCCCGAACAATCAAAATCCTTACACTTAAGAGTTGAGCTGCATGGATTTCATTCTGGCCCACCAGGCAGTGATGTGACTGTATAAAACAGGGTATCCGTACACCAGCCCCAACATTCACATCAGATTCAGTTTTCCCTGACAATCTACTGTGCTTGACCCTTGTAAACTTGTGTGTCTGTCCTTACAGACTAGCAACAATCAGACATCTTGGAATTGGCCATAGACAGCCAACTTGACATGATGCATGGTTCTCTGATTGTAACCTCTACTGAAATTACAAAAATTGCCACTTCTTATGATATTATTGTGACTCTTACAGTATTTGGGTTTTTTTGCGAACCTTCAGCTCCTAGAGTCAAGTGATATTTGAGAAATGACAGAGTTTGTTTTTTTAAAAAAAAGTTCCTAGCCTTCTTGGTTGAAGAGGAAAAAGGCCAGCATATATATGTGACCCAAGTGTAATCTAAGTCTCCAAACTCAGAAGGCAAATAAAATAAACAAACATTTTGATATAATTTAAAGAGCTGATTATTTTAAATCAAGCTCATGATTTTTAAGCCCTGGAGGGTGGCAAAATTATTAATAAATAAAAGCTTTACATGTCAACTTAATTTTTTTCTTTAAAAGTTTCATGAGGCCCAAAGGAAACTGCTGCAGAGAAATATTTATTTAAAAAACACAAAGCAAGGCTATTTGCTGAGGTGTTATCCCAATGCTCTGTAGTACTTTGTGGCAGAGATTATAATACTAATAATTTTAATCATACATTTCAAGGTGATTATAATTTCTCCCATATACCTAAGTAGAGGTTAAGTGACATGGCAATGGCCATGTAGCTAGTCAGTGGAAGAACTCAGAGTCCCAGGCCGATGCCCCTTCCACTGAGCCATACTGTCATATATACCAAACTACCATTTCTTATCTGGAGATAAGATTCAAATTACTCCCAACTGAGGGATTTTCTGATTTGGGGTTTTTGTTCATGCCTCTTTATCATGTGAGAAAGATGAGCTCAGTTACTGTCCTGTTCTCTCACTCCCTGGGTTTGCAGTTGTAACACAACAGACCCGGTCATCAGCAGGCGGGATCAAACCTGCAACCTCTGGAGCTAAATGCATGAGCCTTTACTGCATAACTAGAAACCACATGGCTCTTAGCTAAGGCTGTAGAGCAGACTCATTAATCTCTAGTGGTCTCACTGCCACTAGAGGGACAGAGCACCACATCCAGGGAGGTGTGTGGTTACACAGTGACTGATGGGAACAGTGCACAGGATCCCAAAAAGGGAGAGAAAAAGAATTTCCCATCACTTAGCAGTGCCCCATTGGTAATTCCTCCTCTTCTGGATAGATGGAGGGCTAAATTAATCTCTATCAGTTCAGAGTACATCACAGGAATTGAAGGGTTGGCCTGGCGTGCATTTGTGCCTTCCTGATCTTGGGGCTGTTAGAGATCAGTTCAGCTTTGGCACTGGTTAGGCTATGCCTCAGCACTGCTTTAATTTGCTCCCAGTTGTAGACTAGCTGGATCACAGGACCACTTTGGCCCCATCCATGGAATGCCCCTGCTCCAGAACCCCCCATGCCAAGGGTTCTTGCAGGGAAAGCTCTCTGTTCTAGCTGATTGCTCAGTAGCAGCAAAATAGATACAAATACAAAAGACAAACCAGCACAACCAAAATGTTTCCTGCCAGGTCATAAGAGTCTGGGTCATTCTGGTTATTGAAAAATTAACCTTGTGTCAGTCAGCAAGACAGCCAATAGATAGCATATGGACGCTGTGGTGGGTAGGCTTCCATAACACAAAGATCTGTCTTCTTTTCCTTTTATTCATAAAAAAATACCTATGACCAGAACATCACATATTTGATTTAAGAACTCTGCCACTGGATGACATTTACTTCTGGGATATATTGTTGTACAGGGGTCCTAGTGGGAGCCAGCTGTGGTCACGCAATTAGGGTGAACTGCAAAGAATGGGGCAGACAATCCCCAGAAAGCTGGTGAATATTCAAATATTAGATTTACCAAGCCAGCATAAAATAGCTTTTTTATTACCTTACTGGTTATTCAGAAGTCCAAACAACCCAGTTGCCTTAAAGTGATCCAGCCTCAGGCCTCCATCCAAGTACCCACGTCAAATATGATGAAAATTTCTGTAAATCTATTTCATCATATAAAAGAAAAGGTTCTATCATTACCTCCCAGGTAATGAATTTTTCAGATCTTACCCAAATACACACTACAGCCAATTCTTATTAACTAAGAATTTATTAACTAAAATTTATTAAAAAACAAAAGAGGGGGAGTATGGTTAAAAGATCAATATACATACAGACATGAGTTCAGTTCATTGAGATGCAAATTCATAGCAGACATGGTGAGCTTTGTAGTTGCAAAGAGTTCCTTTAGAATTCAGTTCATAGGTCATAGTCCAATGTCCAAATCTCATATTCAGGGCATACCAGAATAACTGGGACCTCAGTCTTTGGACTCAAATTTCCCCTGATGAAGTCTAAGCAGATCTGAGATGACAGAATCAGGACCCGGGATCTTTTATACAATTTCATGTCTTTTGACAAGTGGGAGTTCAAAAGGTAATTAGCATGACTTTGAAGGAGGTCCATCGCAGGTACTTAGGTATACAAATTAACCTAAGGCCATTTGCTTATTTCTTCATCATTCCCAGTACATTTCAAAGAGAGATGAATACCGAGATAGCCCATGTTTGCAATTCATTTAAATTCTAAGATGTTCTTTTGATCTCTGAACTATCAGAATATAGCATAGCCAGGGACTGTTGATTACATTGTCGACCCTACTCATACATATGTAAATACACAAAAACACAAACATTATCTCTCCACATGTCTTTTGAGGGTTATTTATTTTGCAGGATGTTTCTAGCCATGCATCACAATTGTATGAACAAAGATATTTTCTTTTGCAAAGTTACCCTTTGGTCTTGGATTGACAGAAAATAGGCCATTGAAAAATATCTCCCATGAAATACAATTGTTTAGTTGTTCCTCTACCCCTGCTTACCAGCTTTGTTCTGTATATTTCTTGTCATGTAAAAACTATAAAACCCATTGTGTCCATGGATTGTTTACTAAGCCTGTAGCTGTATTTACAACATGGTATGTGATAGGGGACCGCGATGGGAAATCAGCTTTGACCAATTAATGGTTCTGTTGAATCATGACAAATCAATAAAGATGTTCCTAAAGTTTTAAAAGGGCTAAACCTTAATGCAAGCTGTGATTGTCATTGTGTATTTAATAAAAAACTGGAGTGCTTAAAAGGAGAAGAGGCGAAACTGAACCAGGGGTTCCTGAGCAGTGTGTCAAGTGACAATGGGAAAGAATCTCAGAAATTTACTTTTTTCTTACACTGGACAAGTAATTTTATTGGTCTAAGGGAACCATTATTATAGCTCATCTGCCTCCCTGTTTTACTGTAGAGCTTCTTTATGTAGTACAGTCTATCTGCCTCTTTACAAATGTAATGACTTCACACTCACAAGACTGCCAGGAGGACAGACAGCTGCAGCGGCACAGGAGCTAGCAAACAGAGCTCTAAACAGGGGAGTTTGAGTGGGAGTTCTGTTGGAGGAGAAGGTAGTTGTACTTGGTTTTGTATTTTTAGTATTTGTGTGTGTGTAGGGGTTTTGTGCTGGGAGAGCAGCTGAGCCTGATTAGGGGGTGGGGTTTTGTGCTGAGAGAGCAGCTGAGCCCTGCCTAGGGGCTGGGGCTTCTGACTAGGAGCCCTATAAAGGTAGCCAGCCAGTCAGGCAGTGGCACAGACAGCTGCAGTGGCACAGGAGCTAGCAAACAGTGCTCTAAACAGGGGAGTTTGGGTTGTGGTGCTTGTTTGTGGGTTGCTTTTGCTGGGGGGTTGTGGTCTTTTTGGTGTGGCTTGTGTTTCCCAGATTAACAGGATTTAGGTGGGAAGGAGATGACAGATATAGAGGCAGCTGTGGGAGTGACTCCTGCAGTGAAAGACACATTGAGGATGACTGGATGTGGAAGCTGTGGTATGTACATGATCCTGGAGGGGGGAACCGGTAAGAGTTTTTTCTGCATGAAATGCTGTCTGATAGAGCTGATGGAGGAAAAGATCTGAGGTTTGGAGATGCAGGTGGAAAGTCTGGTTGAGTTAGGAAGGGTTTGAGCAGATGATGGAGCAAAGATATGAGGTATCTGAAGAGAAAAGCTCAGACTCACAGATGGAACCAGGGCTGGGGAATTTTGAGGAGAGACTGGATGAGGAAAGTGGTCAGTGGAAACATGTGACTCAAAGAACCAGGCAGAGAAAAAGATGGGCTAGTGAAGGAGAAATAGAGCTTAGGAACAGGTTTGCAGAGTTGGAAAATGAAGAAGGGGCTCAGCAGGTACTGTTGAAGGTGGAAGGGTAAGGAAGAAGAGAGGCTAGTCCTATAGAAAAGGAAGAGTCAAGGGAGACTACACCAAATATGAGCCCCAGGAGGATACAGGATGGGTTGAAGAAGATTGTAAGGGAAAATAGGAATGGAAAGAACTTGCAGCCAGAGAGAACAGGGGAGACACTGGAGAATAGCACTGTCACCAGGAAAAGGCAGGTCTATGTGATCGGGGACTCTTTATTGAGAAGAATAGACAGGCCTGTAACTAGAGCTGATCCTGAGAATAGAAGGGCGTGCTGTCTTCCGGGTGCTAAGATACAGGATGTAGACCTGAGGTTGAAAAGGATCCTAAAGGGAGCGGGAAAGAATCCCCTAATTATCCTTCATGTGGGAACAAATGATACGGCTAGATTCTCGCTGGAAAGTATTAAGGGAGACTATGCTAGTCTGGGGAAGACGCTTAAGGAAATTGAGGCTCAGGTGATCTTTAGCGGGATCCTTCCTCTTCCTAGAGAAGGGCAACAAAGGTCTGACAAGATTATGACTGTCAACAGATGGCTTAGGCAGTGGTGCTATAAGGAGGGCTTTGGGATGTATGTCCACTTGGAGGCATTCACGGACAGAGGTCAGTTCTCTCGGGATGGACTTCATCTCAGTAGGGAAGGAAATAGACTTCTAGGATCGAGACTGGCACAACTGATAGAGAGCTTGAAACTAGGAATTTGGGGGGGGGGGGGTGGGAGATGGATCGGAGATGTCCAGAAAATCTCCACGCCAGATTTTAGCATTGAGAGGGAAGAAGATGAAGTAAGAATGGATACAGCCGTGGGTAGGAGAATGTATATAAGGAGTGAGAGCGGTGTGGATACTAGTCTAATAGGTTATACTGGATGTAGAATGACTGTGCCTAATAGGGTACAAAATGTGAGCGAGGCCAAACAGCAAAAATTAAGATGTTTGTACACCAATGCGAGGAGTCTAGGTAACAAAATGGAGGAACTAGAGCTACTAGTGCAGGAAGTGAAACCAGATATTATAGGGATAACAAACATGGTGGAATAGTAGTCATGACTGTACTACAGGTATTGAAGGGTATGTGCTCTTTAGGAAAGACAGAAACAAAGGTAAAGGGGGTGGAGTAGCATTGTATATCAATGATGAGGTAGAATGTAAAGAAATAAGAAGCGATGCAATGGATAAGACAGAGTCCGTCTGGGCAAAAATTACATTGGGGAAGAAAACTAGTAAAGCCTCTCCTATGATAGTGCTTGGGGTGTGCTATAGACCTCCGGGATCTAATTTGGATATGGATACAGCCCTTTTTAATGTCTTCAATAAAGTAAATACTAACGGAAACTGCATGATCATGGGAGACTTTAACTTCCCAGATATAGACTGGAGGACCAGTGCTAGTAATAATAATAGGGCTCAGATTTTCCTAGATGCAATAGCTGATGGATTCCTTCATCAAGTAGTTGCTGAACCGAGTAGAGGGGATGCCATTTTAGATTTAATTTTGGTGAGTAGCGAGGACCTCATAGAAGAAATGGTTGTAGGGGACAATCTTGGCTCAAGTGATCATGAGCTAATTCAGTTCAAACTAAATGGAAGGATTAACAAAATAAATCTGCAACTAGGGTTTTTGATTTCAAAGGGCTGACTTTCAAAATTAAGGAAATTAGTTAGGGAAGTGGATTGGACTGAAAAACTTATGGATCTAAAGGTAGAGGAGGCCTGGGATTACTTTAAATCAAAGCTGCAGAAGCTATCGGAAGCCTGTATCCCAAGAAGGGGGAAAAAATTCATAGGAAGGAGTTGTAGACCAAGCTGGATGAGCAAGCATCTTAGAGAGGTGATTAAGAAGCAGAAAGCATACAGGGAGTGGAAGATGGGAGGGATCAGCAAGGAAAGCTACCTAATTGAGGTCAGAACATGTAGGGATAAAGTGAGACAGGCTAAAAGTCGAGTAGAGTTGGACCTTGCAAAGGGAATTAAAACCAATAGTAAAAGGTTCTACAGCCATATAAATAAGAAGAAAACTAAAAAGGAAGAAGTGGGGCCGCTTAACACTGAGGATGGAGTGGAGGTTAAAGATAAACTAGGCATGGCCCAATATCTAAACAAATACTTTGCCTCAGTCTTTAATAAGGCTAAAGAGGATCTTGGGGATAATGGTAACATGACAAATGGGAATGAGGATATGGAGGTAGATATTACCATATCAGAGGTAGAAGCAAAACTGAAACAGCTTAATGGACTAAATCAGGGGGCCCAGATAATCTTCATCCAAGAATATTAAAGGAATTGGCACCTGAAATTGCAAGCCCATTAGCAAGAATTTTTAATGAATCTGTAAACTCAGGAATAGTACCAAATGATTGGAGAATTGCTAATATAGTTCCTATTTTTAAGAAAGGAGGAAAAAAAAGTGATCCGGGTAACTACAGGCCAGTTAGTTTGACATCTGTAGTATGCAAGGTCCTGGAAAAAATTTTGAAGGAGAAATTAGTTAAGGACATTGAAGTCAATGGTAAATGGGACAAAATACAACATGGTTTTACAAAAGGTAGATCGTGCCAAACCAACCTAATCTCCTTTTTTGAAAAGGTAACAGATTTTTTAGATAAAGGAAATGCAGTGGATCTAATTTACCTAGATTTCAGTAAGGCATTTGATACCGTGCCACATGGGGAATTATTAGTTAAATTGGAGAAGATGGGGATCAATATGAACATCAAAAGGTGGATAAGGAATTGGTTAAAGGGGAGACTGCAACGGGTCCTACTGAAAGGCAAACTGTCAGGTTGGAGGGAGGTTACCAGTGGAGTTCCTCAGGGATCGGTTTTGGGACCAATCTTATTTAATCTTATTATTACTGACCTTGGCACAAAAAGTGGGAGTGTGCTAATAAAGTTTGCAGATGATACAAAGCTGGGAGGTATTGCCAATTCGGAGAAGGATCGGGATATTATACAGGAGGATCTGGATTACCTTGTAAACTGGACTAATAGTAATAGGATGAAATTTAATAGTGAGAAGTGTAAGGTTATGCATTTAGGGATTAATAACAAGAATTTTAGTTATAAGTTGGGGACGCATCAATTAGAAGTAACGGAAGAGGAGAAGGACCTTGGAGTTTTGGTTGATCATAGGATGACTGAGCTGCCAATGTGATATGGCTGTGAAAAAAGCTAATGCGGTTTTGGGATGCATCAGGAGAGGCATTTCCAGTAGGGATAAGGAGGTTTTAGTACCGTTATACAAGGCACTGGTGAGACCTCACCTAGAATACTGTGTGCAGTTCTGGTCTCCCATGTTTAAAAAGGATGAATTCAAACTGGAGCAGGTACAGAGAAGGGCTACTAGGATGATCCGAGGAATGGAAAACTTGTCTTATGAAAGGAGACTTAAGGAGCTTGGCTTGTTTAGCCTAACTAAAAGAAGGTTGAGGGGAGATATGATTGCTCTCTATAAATATATCAGAGGGATAAATACAGGAGAGGGAGAGGAATTATTTCAGCTCAGCACCAATGTGGACACAAGAACAAATGGGTATAAACTGGCCACCAGGAAGTTTAGACTTGAAATCAGACGAAGGTTTTTAACCATCAGAGGAGTGAAGTTTTGGAATAGCCTTCCAAGGGAAGCAGTGGGGGCGAAAGATCAATCTGGTTTTAAGATTCTACTTGATAAGTTTATGGAGGAGATGGTATGATGGGATAATGGGATTTTGGTAAGTAATTGATCTTTAAATATTCAGGGTAAATAGGCCAAATCCCCTGAGATGGGATATTAGATGGATGGGATCTGAGTTACTATAGAAAATTCTTTCCTGGGTATCTGGCTGGTGAATCTTGCCCATATGCTCAGGGTTTAGCTGATTGCCATATTTGGGGTCGGGAAGGAATTTTCCTCCAGGGCAGATTGGAGAGGCCCTGGAGGTTTTTTGCCTTCCTCTGTAGCATGGGGCATGGTTGACTTGAGGGAGGCTTCTCTGCTCCTTGAAGTCTTTAAACCATGATTTAAGGACTTCAATAGCTCAGACATAGGTGAGGTTTTTTCATAGGAGTGGGTAGGTGAGATTCTGTGGCCTGTGCTGTGCAGGAGGTCGGACTAGATGATCAGAATGGTCCCTTCTGACCTTAGTATCTATGAGGTAGGTAGGCATGCTATCCCTGTTCCACTGAAGGGGAAACTGAGCAAAAGAGTTTAAATTACTTGTCCAAGGTCACACAGGAAGCCAGAGAGAGAATCCAGATCTCCCAATATATCCATCCTCCAATATTAACATTAAACAGAAAGAAAACAAAATGGAGCAGTTTCAGACTAGAGATGTTACCAATTTGATGAGAAAAGACTGAGGAAGGCAGAATGGGCAATATATTGGGATTGCACCTTCCGTAGCAAAGGGAAAAGGCCACCAGGTAAGCCCAAGAGGTGAGAATATAGCCCTGTAAGGAACACAAGTGCCCATTACACCCTTTGATACCAAGGTGATAGGAAGCTTATAAATACTTGAGATAGCTCAGTAAAAGCACCTTATATAGATGACATGAATTTGGAAGACTGTTTGGAGGATCAGAGTTCCAGAGGCTGTGAAACATAGCATATTCCTTCACCACTTCTAACTTCAGTGCATATGGGGCAGCAGGGCATGAGATGCTGCATGTGCTTTCAAGGGGCATGGAAACACTACTGATGAAGGACTATATCAGTGCCTTGTAGGTAGGTGAGCTTCTTAGTAGGATGGAAGGAAGATGTATTTAGAGGGAAAAGAGTTGGGGAAATCTAATTTCCCTGACTGCTCTAGTGACAAGACTTGTATCCTCTCCTAGGTGTGGGAAGGCATATCCACAGGAAAGGTTGCCAATGGCTGGGGTAAGGTAGACTTCAAAGTCGGACCAAGGCCGTGACTCCCATCACCCAAAAAGTAAAAATAAGATAGGGAAAATGGGTGATGGAATATGATCTTTAAGGATGGATTAGTTTGTACAGCCAGCATCTTCCAGAAGCTGTTAGTTACAGTATTCTGCCCCCAGCATATGATCAGCCAATGAGAATTTATGCTGAAGATGTAATGCTTCTATTGTATTTCACTGGCTGAGTGTGTCATTCAGTACCCTCCAGGGTGGGAGAGTGGAGTGCTGGAATCACAGGATGTTCCTTCACCATCTTGAACATACAGTTGAATTAATCTGCCTTAATAAAATCATGTGTCTCTTTGCACCTTGCCTGTGAACTCTTAACTGGGGGAGTGGGTGTGCTACTCAAGGTTTCCTCAAGGATTTAGAAGAACTCCTGCCTCTTTCCCCCTGACTCCAGTAGTTACCATAGTATATAGCAAAGGCTACATCACTACGTTGATAATGTAAAGTAATGATCATTGGGAAACATAATCGCAACTATACATACAAAATGATGGGGTCTAAATTAGCTGTTACCATTCAAGAAAGAGATCGTGGAGTCATTGTGGACAGATCTCTGAAAACATCCACTCAATGTGCAGCGGCAGTCAAAAAAGTGAACAGAATTTTAATAATTTTAACAGATAATAAGACAGAAAATATCATAATGCCCCTATATAAATTCATGGTACGCCCACATGTTGAATACTGCATGCAGTTCTGATCATCCCATCTCAGAAAAGATATATTAGAATTGGAAAAGCTACAGAGAAGGGCAACAAAACTTATTAAGGGTATGGAAAAGCTTCTATATGAGGAGAGATTAAAAACTTTTCAACTTGAAAAAGAGACAACCAAGAAGGGATATGATTGAGGTTATAAAATCATGACTGGTGTGGAGAAAATGACTAAGGAAGTGTTATTTACTCCTTCACATAACACAAGAACCGGGGGTCACCCAATGAAATGAATAGGCAGCAGGTTTAAAACAAGCAAAAGGAAGCGCTTCTTCATACAATGCACAGTCAACCTATGGAACTGGTTACCAGGGAATGTTGTGAAGGCCAAAACTATAACAGGGTTCAAAAAAAGACCTAGATAAATTCATGGAGGCTAGGTCCATCCATGACTATTAACCAAGATGGACAGGGACACAACCCCATGCTCTGATTGCCAGAAACTGGGAGTGTATGACAGGATCACTTGTGCTTGTCTGTACTGTTCATTCTCTCTGAAGCACGTGGCACTGGCCACTGTCAGAAGACATAATATTGGGCTAGATGGACCGTTGGTCTGACCTAGCATGGCCGTTCTTATGTTTAGGCCAGGCTGTAAACTAATCATCTTTCAACTTCAGTCATTCACTTTAGGACCCAGAAACATGGTAAGTTACAGGAGCACTAAGAAGCTGAACCTGGTCTTTCTATTCTGTTTCACTCTTCTCTCCTCTAACATTTGTCAAAACAATTTACAGTATTTTAAAATGTGTAACAATGTATAGGACCCTCCCATTTCTTTCTTCTGTGACTGAGCTCAGGAATTTCTGAGTCAAGGAAGAAAGTGCTGAATTTGTGGAGCTGACCCTGTGGACTTGTGGCTATCTTCACCAACACCCTCTGGTGGCACTGATGGGCTAAGTTACACACATCCACACAGTGACCCCCACACACACACCAAAGGAGAAAGAATTGTGATGTGTCCCTTCAAGGGGAGATGAGGGTGGTCAGTAATGGGCTCTGAAAGTGTTTTGAAGACTCCTGAGACCTTGAACTATAGCAGCATTAACAAAATGTGTGTCATTATAGTACAGGACTTAATATGCATCCTCTGAAGCATAGATTTCAGTGCTGCAGCCAGCTCTGCCATTGTACTAGCAGGAAACCACCTGCTTTTTCCCTACCTCCTGAGTTAGTGTGGAGTCTCTTTAGATATTTCAGTGTTTTTAAATTATTCTGCTTCTTATTTAAAAGCTTTTGTTACTCTCAGGAGCTATGAACTCAGTTTAGTTTGCTGTACATACTACATGCACAATAGTAGCAAAAGCTCACACTTTCTAAAGAGCAGGCATTTCTGTATTGCTGTCTGGAAATATCTCCCAGAACCTCTCTGTTCTCTGTGTTGGCTGCCATGGTGGTATGTCTAGTGTGAAGGATAGGAACAGACTCATATTTAGGGCTCCTTGGGGCAGGAGGCATATCTGGCAGGACTCTAAGGATGAGATGTATCAGCTCAACAAAAACCAGACATGGTTCAAGATCACAGAGAGCTCCCAACAAGCTTTACTACCACTTTTATTCAACTTCGTACAAGATTGCAAACCTAACACAGCGTCTTTGCTTCCACTGTAGGGGATGATATCAAAGGGGTGTGGGGAGAAGGGCTCTGTAGTTACAGGTTCCACTGAGGCCTGACCAAGTTGGGAGTGGGGGAGAAACCTGGAGTTAAAGCCTCCATAGACATCTAAGGAAAAAAAGAAACTGTCCTTTAAAGGACATTAAATCCATTGAGAGGGGATGGAAAAAATCTTTCTCAAACATATTCACCAGAAATATAAATATATATACATCACTGATATAGCACAGTAAGTTCACACAGTGCTTTACACACATCCTAAGGCACAGCTTGACAAAACAGGGAGCAAATGTGTCAAATATCGGGACATAATGCATGATTTTCTTTGAAAAAAACAAAACCTGGTCCTTGGCAATTGCTAGCTTAAAACTGTAAGTAAATCCCCCCTCTAACTAGCTGTTCCTTCATCCCTGTGGCCTATTTCTTAGTCTTTTGATCAGGAGAAGTATATAGAGTTACACTGCCTCATCCAGGAGAGCCGCAGTACAAGCACTCAAGTTGGAAATCAAACGAACTATTTTGTGGCAGAGATTATATGGAACAACTTGATAGTGTTTGGTTCAGGAATGTGAGACTCTCCAGCAAGCACAGCTTTATGTAACTGAAAGGGATGATGAGCCAGAGCTTCTGCAGCCACAGTGGGGATGAAGTCAGCACGCTGGGCTTTCCAGTGTCTTGCTCAATACCAGTAGTTAAATAAATTTCAGCCAGTTATAAAATTTCTGGTCTCTAGATTTGTTATGAAATGTTTTCCTCCAATTTTAGATTCTTTGTGTTATATATTTATAGGTCAGGGGAATCTGCTGTATCACCTCCTCTTTTAAAGGCCTCGCTGTGGGTCACTATACTAGGGAAAGCATTTCCCCTGCCCCGCCATCTCCAGTATGGAGCAGCTGTCATTGCTGTAAAAGGATGTGGCAGCAGGGACCAAAGGTCATCCTCCATTTTGGAAGATGAGGCTGACTTCAGACTTGTATTTGAGCTGTAATCACTTCCTGTATAACAATATACTAGGCAACATGGGTGCAACATCAGAGCAGCAGCAAGGAGCTATGAACTCTAATAATCCCAGATCTGATGCTAATTTCCTTCTGCTGGTTTGGGCAAATCAGTTATCCACACTGTGACACAACTGCCTTGGGTGTATTGGGATAACACATCCCAACCTCGGGGATGTGTTCTGAGAATTAGTTAATGTTTGTATAGCACTTCACATATGTAAGTGCTAAGCATTGTTATTAAATAGTCATGTTTACTAATCTACTATCAGATGGTGAATCCCCTTTTAGTGATGAGAATTTACCTGAGTAATCTTATTGACTCATATCACTGCGATTAAGGTGTTCACAATTTGCCCCAAGGGATAGTTTATTTTGGGATGGAGTCTATGGTGCCTATACTATACATCACATAGCTGGAGCCCCTATAGTACTCTATACATTTATTATTTACTATTTTCACCATAAGAGTTTGGCCATTTTGATAAGGTACCATTGATTTTTCTATTAAACAAGGGAATGTATTTGTAATGTAAATATCTATCCATATGTTTATTAACTGTCAGCTGGGGTGGTTCCTTAGGGTGCAGAAGAAGCTTTGCCTTGCTTGTTTTGAGCCAGATACAGCATGATCTCTGGCTGCTGCTGGGAATTGGCTCTGAACAGCATCCTTAGCTCTTAGTTCTGCTTACTCACTCTCACATGTCGCCAGCTATTACCATGTGTTAGACCTGGCTATTAAATTATGCCTATGGGTATCAATGGAGGCTTCACCACCACAGCTTACAGCTACAGAACCTTGGCAATAACATTCAGATTTTGTGCCCAGCAAATGCTTAAAATCAACAGAGAAACCCACCCTTTTTATGGAGAGTCACCATACTGGGTCCAAACCCCATTGCCATTAAATCAATGGAAACACTCCAATTGATTTAAATTGAGTCCCTAATTTGTACTATTCTACTTTCAGAGCTGAGAGTTGGTCTGATTCTGTAACAGCAATTAGTTTGTAGCTTCATTTTCTATTTTTATGCTATCCCTTCCAAACCTCTCAACCCAGAGATGTAAAATGTCTATGAAAAATCATCCCACATACAGACACAATAACAGCATCATTTGCATGGTGGCTCATAACACTGATTGATATTGAAATCGAAGAATCTGGCATTGTTTTTATAGTCTTTATCCAACTTTGCCTTACAGGAGGCAGAAAGGGATGCTGTGCTAAAAGCTTTCCCTACTCTCTTCTCAGGCATAAAGAAAAGAGAAAAACCAACCCTGATTAAAAGTATTTTTCTAAAGCAGGCTCCACATGCAAAGATTTGGTTCAAGGAGCATTAAAATCACTGCTGTCAGTTCAGAAACAAGAGGCTGGGGAAAATCTAGGACATTGGCATTGTGTGAGGGTTGCTATGGCAATTCGAACAGAAGGGTTGCTTAATAGGCTTTATTCCCAGGAAACTAAAAACTGTAGCTAGCACTCTGCAAAGCATCACAAACTATGTTCATGAATAGTGTCTCTGTGGAAAATTTTGCTGGCTGTTTACATCATTTTTTTCAAAATGGAGCAGCAGATGAGGTGTTTGAAGAATCACCTACTGGTTATTAATATAAACAAAATATAGGCAACCTTTGCATAACAAGTCATGTTCAGATGCAGCAATGCAAGTGGAATGCTAAATTTCCCTGCACAAGACTAGCATTGTAATGTACTTAAGGACATACATTTGTGATGCATATATTTGTCTTTGTGCGCTGATAAATGTGTTATTAAACAGACAATATTTACCAGTAGTGTTTCCTGAATTCCATGACTTTGCATCGTCTTGTCTCTGAAAATAACAAAACATTAAATGTACTCTGTTGGCTTTTTCACATACTATTTACCACTCATAAGCAAAACATTGGCTAAAATATTCACAAATCTTGGATGATCATGCTTACTTTGGATTATGATGCATTTGAGTGTCTCCAGTTCAGAGTTTACCTGCAAAACAACTTAAATATGGAAACATTTTATCTTCATGGCGGGAGACAGCAGGACTAATGGTTAAAACACAGAGATGGGAGTTCTAAGTTCTATTCTTTGCTCTGCCAGAGCCTCACTTTGCAATATTTGGCAAGTCTTTTCACCCTTCTGTTGTTCAATTTTCACCCCCATCAATGTGTAAATTGGTGACAGTATTTACCTGCCTCACTTGTGTATTCCAATACTTAATTATCTAAAGTATTTTGAGTTCCTTGAATAAAGGATGCTATTAAAAATGCAACTTATTGGAATGATCAGGCTAGTGCATATGTATCACTGCATCCTACTAGATAGAATAAGAACTGCTCAGTTGTGTGTCATGGGCCCTATATTGCCAAAAGAGATTCTCCTTTATCTCAAGTGGTAGGTGCCCTTTGCTTCTGGATGGTTTGAGTTGCAACACTGCATAAGCCAGGAACTTCCAAACAATATAGTCTTAGATAGTCACAGATTGGCTATCGTAATTATATATTCTGCAGTTCTATTATTTGCTTAACTTATACGCAGTCTAGATTAATTAGTTAGTTATTTGAATAGACACTGGATTTAGCTTTTAAAATGTCCCAATAATACAGAGAACTTCTAGAGAGGGTAGCTGTTTTGTAGATGGGAGATATATGAACTGTCTATTTTTTTTTAATGGGAACCCATAAAAAAAATGGCTTCAAAGGGGTTTATCTCAGTAGAGGAATGATAAATAAAAATGTGAGAACTCTCCACTCTATTCAGTTCACTGCCATTTCAGTGTGTTACATAAATAGATTATTGTATTGTCCTAATTAATAGCAAAGTTCAGAGATAGGCCTGTTGCGGTGCCATTAAGAGCAATGAAATATCCTAAAATTAATCCAACTTTCAAAATGCATTCACAGGAAAACGTCTAATGAAGTTTCTTTGTAATGATTCACAAACAAAACTGGACTTTGAATGAAAAACTCATGTTTAAAGAAGATAAGAAATGTTGACAGTAAAGAATCATAGCGTGCTCTCCAAACTCCCCTCCCCAAATAGCTTAAGGGGATAACATACACTGACTTACAACATTGAAATGAAAGATTGTTCAATGGTAAGATTAAAAGCTTTGTTAGCTATAGTTTAATGATTTGTAATTATGAATGAATACAGATGAGGTAACACTTAGGCCAAAGCCTTGCTGGCAGAAATGTGGTTTTGCCAATTCTTTTACACAGAATTGCTAATCTGCTTAAAATGTTGATACTGCTGACAGAACAAAGGTAATAGATTGTGTTAGGAGATACAAGTAAAAGTTACACAAACATGTAATGATAAATTTTAAAAATCCCTTTTCTGGAAAGGCTCAAAAACTGGAGAAACACCAGACCAGAAACTGAAAGACAGGGCTGAAGGATCAGACCAAGGGATCATCAGAGAAGGGAATGACTATCACGGACTTCCCAGTGCCCCAGAATGTTGTAAATTGGGCTCGTTTACCAATTCTACCTTGTCTATTATTATTTGTCTGGTATAAATATGTGTTCAGACACTATAAGTGACAATAATTCTATCTGGAATTCTATAAATAAAGACAAAAATCGATTAAGCCTAAATTGGGTGAGCAATGACTCAGTTTCCAAACTTTTGCCCCCAACAGATCTGAGATAAAAAAATTTGGATCCTGGTACAGATTCCAAAACCCCACCTAGCAAAGTATAAGCGCATATGCATCTGGATTTTTTTTCCAGGTTCAACTCAGTTATGGTGGAGTTCTAAAGGGGAAATACAAAAGGGAAAAATATGGGTTGGGCCCTTTTGCTTTTCTACAGTTAGGCTTGGCAAAATTCAATTTTTATTTTTATTTTAATAATTTCAACAGCTATAGATGATTCTTTGTAAGCATTTTTCCCCCAATTTTTATCAGTTTAAAGCTTTATAATGTTTAAAACATGAATTGTCAACATCACATGTCAAAGGAAATATCTTTAAATCAAACTAATAAGTGGTTCTCAAACAGCATTTTTTTACTTTGCCTTTCTGAATATTTTGATTATCGATGCACATTTTTTGTCCATTTGTGCGTGTACGAGGAAATAGATGTTTACTGACATTTACCAATAAACGTCTAATCCTGCCTATATGAGTCTTGCGATTGACTTCAGAGGACTTTGAATCAAACTGTTAGAAAGGAAAGTATCAATATCCTGATTTTTACAGATTGGGACATTGGAGGTATAGAAAAGTGAAATGACTTCCCCAAGGTCACACAGCAAGTGGGGAGCAGACCTCAGAATAGAATGGAGGTCTTCCCACTCGCACTCTAGCATCCTCAACCCTGGGATCATTTCTTATCTAGATTATATAGAGATAAAAACATCTCATGTTATTTTATGCTTTCACACACATGAAAATATAGAATGGAGTTACAGCCCCAACTGGCAAACACAACCCATTTGTATCCATGGGAAAATTCATGCTGGTCTGTACTGCTCTTGCTAGTAAACATCTGCAGGATCAAGCCCTTAGTTTGCCCTTTCGTTGTGTTGTCTTTTCATGATCTCCAGCTGATCAGTGCATAGCATCCATCAAGCACTGGATTGCAGGGAACCAGGTTGCAAGGCACCATTTTATCCAAGTTTTCTACTTCACAGCTTGAGCAACTGGTGGAGCAATTGCATTGCTGAAACACTCTGCACTGAAAGCAACAGCTAATCCAATTAAAATGGGTCATTCCCATACAATTATAACTCATCTGCATGAAATGCAGCTGTAGAGAAATTCCCTGACAGTTTAAATCTCCGTAAATTGTATCTTTAACTTCAAAACTTGCCAATTTGCATTTCTTCTTTTATCACCTTTGTTTCACTTCAGTCCTGAATGTCAAGCGATGAAAGGATTATCTAAGTATCAGATTGTATAGATGCTCGCAAACTATACTCTGATATTACTTCTCTAATCCTTTGAGAGACTTTGCATTTTTAACTGAAACTGAACTGTATTATATTAACAGCCAGTGTTTCCCAGCATTCAGAAATCCTGTTCTTACATCAGCTATAAGGCTGCAATCCACTCAATTTTACTCTATGAAGATTCAACCCAGGTTTGTGAAGCACTAGTTCCCCTGTACACATTCATAAATTGCCACAAAACTTCACTTTGGAAGAGTAGCCAAAGCAGTACAATGACTACAATGGATGAGCTCATGCCCTGCTTTGTAACAAGCACTGCATTGTTCATGCCTTTGGAGATCGCGGAGTTTTGTGAATGGCTGGGAATATATTGAGGTTTTGGGGTCAGATGATGTAGGAGTAAGAATTGATCTTTAGAATATTTAAATGATTTTTTCAATGATCAGTCAGGGAAGTTAACAAGTAGATTTTTACAAACACAGGGAGAAAATGCCTGAATACTCCTGTATTAAACTCTGTCGCAGGCCCCATTTTCTTCTTGCAATGAATTATATTTGCATATGTACTAAATACACACCCTTTGGGCCTGATCTTGCTCACATTGAAGTCCATGACAAGATTCTGGATTCAATAAGAGCAGGACTGGCCTGTTCATTACATGGCTGTTATTGAAAGTGAAATTTACAGACAGATTATCAGGAAGAAAGAAAAGGAGTACTTGTGGCACCTTAGAGACTAACAAATTTATTTGAGCATAAGCTTTTGTGAGCTACAGCTCACTTCATCGGATGAAAGTTCTTTAATGTGGTCATTCCACTTATCCACTACCGTCCCTTCAACTTTTCTCTTGATTGCAGTAACAGTCATGCAGGACAGTAGCTAATAACTACTTTTATGTACAAGTAGTAGATCCTCTACTGCTAAAGCAAAGGAATTCAGTGGAAAGGCACTTCAAATACTGCGTTCGGGTCTATACATTTAATTCTAGAAAAGTGCTGGAGCATGTTGTGATATTTTTTTAAAAAAAACAAGGGAACGAAATTCTTACTAAGTTGAAAGCTCATGCAGCACAAGAGAGGAAGACTGTAAAAAATAAAGTTACACCACCAAAAAAATTAAGAAGGGATTTGTGTGAAAAACCTGGAGATCATGAATTAAAGTTCTTATTTTGAGATCAACTAGATGACAGGAGAATATCACGTTAAAAAAAGAGATGCCAAAAAGTGCTATTTTAACTGCATAGAAGATGCATAGAAGAACGAGGATGTTAAGGCAAAACAGTTAGAGTATGTAATAAACAATTAGGCAAGGGCACATCAAGAAAACAGTGAGTTAATGTGCCTCCTTCTTTTCCCTCTAGGATTTTGAAACACTGAAATAAATGTAACAACTGTCTTAGTAATTATAGTTTCATGGAAACGTACATGAAGGAGTGCTACCCTTAAATTAATCATTATTCATCTGGTTTAGGTTGTGTTATTGGATGCTCAAACACTTTGAGCCTTTTGATTAAAACATCAGCTGAACTATATGCTGAGACTGCCACCTTGTGGCATAATGCTGTCTTTTTTCTTCCCTTATTAAAAATGTCCATGATCCTCCATCCACACCTCTTCGCTGTTGAACTAAGAAAAAAATACTCTTTCTTTCAATCATTAACATGTATCTATCTAGACAGGAGTATCTCTGGTGTCATATTACTATGAGCTATGATACTGTCAGACTTAATAAATTAAGCGGATTGATCTGAGTCAGTACTTTAATGGGAAACTTCTAGGGACAAATGTGCTCCAGTAGTGATTCAGTAGGCACAATGCTTGGAAATGCTTATTGTTGATTGGATGAGATAGGAAAGTGAGGCCCTGATGCCATGTGGTCATTCAGAATCCCACATCATTTTCACAAGAGTAAGAGGTAACCCTGGTGTCTCGAATACCTCACAATTTGGATAATAAAAAGAAAAGGAGTACTTGTGGCACCTTAGAGACTAACAAATTTATTAGAGCATAAGCTTTCGTGAGCTACAGCTCACTTCATCGGATGCATTTGGTGGAAAAAAACAGAGGAGAGATTTATATACACACACACAGAGAACATGAAACAATGGGTTTATCATACACACTGTAAGGAGAGTGATCACTTAAGATAAGCCATCACCAACAGCAGGGGGGGGAAGGAGGAAAACCTTTCATGGTGACAAGCAGGTAGGCTAATTCCAGCAGTTAACAAGAATATCAGAGGAACAGTGGGGGGTGGGGTGGGAGGGAGAAATACCATGGGGAAAGAGTTTTACTTTGTGTAATGACTCATCCATTCCCAGTCTCTATTCAAGCCTAAGTTAATTGTATCCAGTTTGCAAATTAATTCCAATTCAGCAGTCTCTCCTTGGAGTCTGTTTTTGAAGCTTTTTTGTTGAAGTATAGCCACTCTTAGGTCTGTGATCGAGTGACCAGAGAGATTGAAGTGTTCTCCAACTGGTTTTGAATGTTATAATTCTTGACGTCTGATTTGTGTCCATTCATTCTTTTACGTAGAGACTGTCCAGTTTGGCCAATGTACATGGCAGAGGGGCATTGCTGGCACATGATGGCATATATCACATTGGTAGATGCGCAGGTGAACGAGCCTCTGATAGTGTGGCTGATGTGATTAGGTCCTATGATGGTATCCCCTGAATAGATATGTGGACAGAGTTGGCAACGGGCTTTGTTGCAAGGATAGGTTCCTGGGTTAGTGGTTCTGTTGTGTGGTGTGTGGTTGCTGGTGAGTATTTGCTTCAGATTGGGGGGCTGTCTGTAAGCAAGGACTGGTCTGTCTCCCAAGATCTGAGAGAGCAGATTGACAGAGCCAGAAGAGTACCCAGAAGTCACCTACTACAGGACAGGCCCAACAAAGAAAACAACAGAACGCCACTAGCCATCACCTTCAGCCCCCAACTAAAACCTCTCCAACGCATCATCAAGGATCTACAACCTATCCTGAAGGACGAGCCATCGCTCTCTCAGATCTTGGGAGACAGACCAGTCCTTGCTTACAGACAGCCCCCCAATCTGAAGCAAATACTCACCAGCAACCACACAACACACAACAGAACTACTAATCCAGGAACCTATCCTTGCAACAAAGCCCGTTGCCAACTCTGTCCACATATCTATTCAGGGGACACCATCATAAGGCCTAATCACATCAGCCACACTATCAGAGGCTCGTTCACCTGCACATCTACCAATGTGATATATGCCATCATGTGCCAGCAATGCCCCTCTGCCATGTACATTGGTCAAACTGGACAGTCTCTACGTAAAAGAATAAATGGACACAAATCAGATGTCAAGAATTATAACATTCAAAAACCAGTCGGAGGAAACTTCAATCTCTCTGGTCACTCGATTACAGACCTGAGAGTGGTTATTCTTCAACAAAAAAACTTCAAAAACAGACTCCAATGAGAGACTGCTGAATTGGAATTAATTTGCAAACTGGATACAATTAACTTAGGCTTGAATAGAGACTGGGAGGGGATGGGTCATTACACAAAGTAAAACTATTTCCCCATGTTATTCCCGCCCGCCCTGTTCCTCAGACGTTCTTGTCAACTGCTGGAAATGGCCCACCTTGATTATCACCACAAAAGGTTTTCTTCCCCCCCCTCCCCCGATGGTAATTGCTCATCTTAAGTGATCACTCTCCTTACAGTGTGTATGATAAAACCCATTGTTTCATGTTCTCTGTGTGTGTGTATATAAATCTCCCCACTGTATTTTCCACTGACTGCATCCGATGAAGTGAGCTGTAGCTCACGAAAGCTTATGCTCAAATAAATTTGTTAGTCTCTAAGGTGCCACAAGTACTCCTTTTCTTTTGGCAAATACAGACTAACATGGCTGCTACTGTGAAACCTGTGCATTATGTCACCTCAGATAGTATGTATCTGGTTATGTTTTTAAGGTGGAGTCTTGTGTAATTTCTCTTTACTATTTGTGTTCTATTTCTGGAGGGGATGGTATCTAGTAGTTTGAACATAATATTGAGTGTCAGAACTATTGTGTGCCCTGACAGAGCATGATATAGGATCTAGCCCTTGGATCATAAATACTTCAGGGCAGGGACTATGTCTATGTGTTTGTACAGTCTCTGACGCAGTGGGACCCTGATCTTGACTGAGCCCTCTGAGTGCCATCACAATAGAAGTAATAAATAACAATAATAAGGGCTTCAGCTACCCAACGTGAATTGAGTGGCTCCCTCACTCTCTCTTCCCAGGCTGAACACTAACTTTCCACTCTACACCTGCATTTAGTAATGGGCCTGAGCCATAGAGTTTGGTGTGTCTGGTAGATCAAGTGGCAGGGTCTAGCCCTAAGACAAGATGCAACAAGTGAAAGCAACAAACAAAGCAACCTCCTCACTGTGGAAAGTACACTTGGGCTCACTTTTTGTTGTTTGGATATAATTTTTAAATTTAGATTTGTTGTTTTTCCTTTTCCTTACATTAAGTAATCTCATCTGCCGCTCAGTCAAGCATAAATATATATTTATGGATTGGGTGTAACTGCTGCCTTATATTCAGGATAACTGTAAAGAAGCTATTGTAAAGAAAAGGAGTACTTGTGGCACCTTAGAGACTAACAAATTTATTAGAGCATAAGCTTTCGTGAGCTACAGCTCACTTCATCAGATGCATTCATCGGAAGTGAGCTGTAGCTCACGAAAGCTTATGCTCTAATAAATTTGTTAGTCTCTAAGGTGCCACAAGTACTCCTTTTCTTTTTGCGAATACAGACTAACACGGCTGCTACTCTGAAAACTGTAAGGGGAGTGATCACTTAAGATAAGCCATCACCAGCAGCAGGGGGGGGAAGGAGGAAAACCTTTCATGGTGACAAGCAAGGTAGGCTGTTTCCAGCAGTTAACAAGAATATCTGATATTCTTATTATTCTTATATTCTATTACATATTTGTGTAATGACTCATCCATTCCCAGTCTCTATTCAAGCCTAAGTTAATTGTATCCAGTTTGCAAATTAATTTACACAAAGTAAACCTATTTCCCCATGTTATTTCTCCCCCCCCCCCACCCCCCACTGTTCCTCAGATATTCTTGTTAACTGCTGGAAATAGCCTACCTTGCTTGTCACCATGAAAGGTTTTCCTCCTTTCCCCCCCCCTGCTGCTGGTGATGGCTTATCTTAAGTGATCACTCTCCTTACAGTGTGTATGATAAACCCATTGTTTCATGTTCTCTGTGTGTGTATACCAATCTCCCCTCTGTTTTTTCCACCAAATGCATCCGATGAAGTGATCTGTAGCTCACGAAAGCTTATGCTCTAATAAATTTGTTAGTCTCTAAGGTGCTACAAGTACTCCTTTTCTTTTTGTGAATACAGACTAACACGGCTGCTACTCTGAAACCTATTGTAAAGAAGTGGCTGAAACAAGAGTAATAGCTCCCAAAACATGGGCCCTCAAAGAAGCTTAAGTAGAAGCCGAACCATGCCCCCAGTGTGTTTCAAATCCTGGGGGTAGGGTTTGATTGATGGAACTGTGTGTTCTTGTGTGAGAGACAGAGAGAGAAAGAGAAAGACAGCACAAGGGGACAAACACACAGACCCAAGAAGCAGAAAATGAGAAAACCTGGACAAGCAGCTGGTAGTATAACCCTGAGAAAAGCCTAGAAAAAGCTTTTGATGTGCTGGCTGACAGATATTTGATCCTGTGAGCAAGGAAGCTGCCTCCTTTTGCTTGGTTCCTCCTGTGTTTCAGCAATCAGAAATTTGTCCATTCATAGTAAATACACAAAATGGATCAAAGGTATCAGACTCCATTATCAATTTCTTTTTCTGGCTTCGGGAACCAGTGCAGCTCACTCTGCACTCAGGTGCTTTCTGTGCAACCTATATCGAAGAAAGTGGTCACTTATTCTCACTGCAAAGGGAGCAGGACTCAGCCTTTTTACAGTGCTACAATATGACACTCAGGCACTTCTAGCACAGTGTGATTCACCGTTTTGTCTGCTGCAGGCAGTCTTTTGTTTCCCTTAGGAAGTGCCCTCCTTTGGGGCAGCAATAGTTCACTTTCTGCTATGGACTCTCTCATATCTTTTGTCTTCGGCACAGGTGGCTGGCCCTTTTTGGCAAGACCTGAGAGTGCTCTGTGCAGCTCACAGATTCTCTTTCCAGTTCGGTATCTGCTGTGTCTTTTTTTATATCACAAGGACATTTCTACTTTGAAGCAATAATCCATGTGCTTTGTTTGCTGGCTGCTGTGTTTTCCAGTTTGATGGAAGTGGGTTTCACGGGGAGGTGAGGGGAAGGAAGCATTCTGTTTCTGTCTTGCCATCCCTCAGTACACAGAGATCTTAAATAATTTAATTCCTCTCATGCAATTATCACCTCACTACTGTAGGAACCATCATTTCAACTGTTTCATTTTGTATTTTTCAATTCTGCCTGACATTCTCCTTCACTTAAGCTGTAGACACAATGTATCCCATAAACCCAAGAGCATCATGAAGGAAACCAGGCACCGCCTAATATGATAGTTTTATGCACAACTGGAATGCATGACACACTTCCCAAAATAAACTGCAGTACCCAGCAATTGCTGCATTAATTTGCGAGCAGAGTCCTAGCTTTGCAACTTCCATGAGTGCTTTGCCAGCTAATCAAGTCTGCTTACTGAAAACAGCAGGGATTCTACTCCTTTAATTCCCTCACCTCCTCACAAAACAAAAATAGTAAATCTAATCAAACAGATGTACCTTAATGGCATGTTGGTAACTGCTGCTCTTAGACACTGAGCCTGGTTCTGTGCTCATCAAAGTCAAGGGGCATTCTGCCATTGACTTTGTTGGGAGCAGGATTGGTGCCAACAGTTTATTTAGATGGAAAACTCAGCTCCAAGTTTCCTTTCTTCTCACTTCACTTCTCCTGCTGGATCTGCATACCTGTCAGGTGCTCAGTTCTGTAAAACTTCCAACTCCCATTGACTCATGTCAGAATGCCATGCATGGGAGGAAAGCTTGCTGATCAGACCATAAAGGAACTGACTGATGCTTATAAGGGTGATGATGTGTCTTTGGCCCTGGACGCTGGCCAATAATTGTTAAATTCTTGTGCCTGTGAGATATCTGATAAAGAGTTAGGGCTTGTCTACACTTAAACTGCGGCAGCAGTGCCGCTGCAGTGCTTCAGTGAAGATGCTACCCATGCTGATGGAAGGGCTTCTCTCCTCGGCACAGGTAATACAGCTTCCTAAGTGGTGGTAGCTATGTTGACAGGAGAAGCCCTCCTGTTGACATAGTGCTGTCTACTTCAGGAGTTAGGTTGATATAATTGCGTTGCTCAGGGCTGTGGATTTTCCACACCCTGAATGACATAGTTACACTGACATAAATTGCTAGTGTAGACCAAGCCTTATACAGCATGCTACCAGTTAAAAAAAGAGTTTGTAATTGTGCAAAAATAAACTAAACTAAACTGATTTATATTTATGGTCCATGCTGAGTGAATTTCTAAACCGTAATTCAGCAGCATAAATGCGGGAAAGTAATTTAGAACTTAAAAATCCTTTGAAAAACACAGATGATGCAAGGAACAGAGCAAAAGGTATTGTTAACAAATAAGAGGTTTATGTTGATAATGTTCCTTTACAAATATTATGAATCTAAAATTTTAGCCAACCTGAAGGCAGCCTTCAAGATCTGAGAGAGCAGATTGACAGAGCCAGAAGAGTACCCAGAAGTCACCTACTACAGGACAGGCCCAACAAAGAAAACAACAGAACGCCACTAGCCATCACCTTCAGCCCCCAACTAAAACCTCTCCAACGCATCATCAAGGATCTACAACCTATCCTGAAGGACGAGCCATCGCTCTCTCAGATCTTGGGAGACAGACCAGTCCTTGCTTACAGACAGCCCCCCAATCTGAAGCAAATACTCACCAGCAACCACACACCACACAACAGAACCACTAACCCAGGAACCTATCCTTGCAACAAAGCCCGTTGCCAACTCTGTCCACATATCTATTCAGGGGATACCATCATAGGACCTAATCACATCAGCCACACTATCAGAGGCTCGTTCACCTGCGCATCTACCAATGTGATATATGCCATCATGTGCCAGCAATGCCCCTCTGCCATGTACATTGGCCAAACTGGACAGTCTCTACGTAAAAGAATGAATGGACACAAATCAGACGTCAAGAATTATAACATTCAAAAACCAGTTGGAGAACACTTCAATCTCTCTGGTCACTCGATCACAGACCTAAGAGTGGCTATACTTCACAAAAAAGCTTCAAAACAGACTCCAACGAGAGACTGCTGAATTGGAATTAATTTGCAAACTGGATACAATTAACTTAGGCTTGAATAGAGACTGGGAATGGATGAGTCATTACACAAGAAGTGAGCTGTAGCTCACGAAAGCTTATGCTCTAATAAATTTGTTAGTCTCTAAGGTGCCACAAGTACTCCTTTTCTATTTCCCCATGGTATTTCTCCCTCCCACCCCACCCCCCCACTGTTCCTCTGATATTCTTGTTAACTGCTGGAATTAGCCTACCTGCTTGTCACCATGAAAGGTTTCCTCCTTCCCCCCCCTGCTGTTGGTGATGGCTTATCTTAAGTGATCACTCTCCTTACAGTGTGTATGATAAACCCATTGTTTCATGTTCTCTGTGTGTGTGTATATAAATCTCTCCTCTGTTTTTTCCACCAAATGCATCCGATGAAGTGAGCTGTAGCTCACGAAAGCTTATGCTCTAATAAATTGTTAGTCTCTAAGGTGCCACAAGTACTCCTTTTCTTTTTGCGAATACAGACTAACACGGCTGCTACTCTGAAATTTGGATAATGTTCCTTTCTACTAATATTTCCCTAGAGTTTCAAATGGAGAAGGACTTGTTCTTGTGCAGTGTTGCTGTATGAGCTATTTAAAATACACCATGCTGCTCCCCAGCTCTGGCTGCATTTTGTTGATGTTATATAGAGAACATGAGTTTGGGTCTGGCTTCTGCAGAGAGGGCACAAGGAGTCTCTTCCTTCCTCCCGCACTGTAAGTGTCAGGGATGATGGTAGTCCTGAGAGCAAAGTCATTCCCGGCCACCCCGTCCCCCCCCCCCAGCATCATTGCATGCTCTAGCCACCATAAATCAGCAGTAAAGAGGTGGTCCCATGGTCCAAACTTTCTCTGCACCAACCATCAGAGCTTGCTTGCCTCAGGGGAGAATGCTTGCTCCACCCTTTAAGGGATGAAGCAGTGGGCATGCTCCTATGGGAGCTCTGAGAGGCAAAATGCAGAGGGCAAGATCCTGGCCCCCTTGTAGTCAATGGCAAAACTCCCACTGAGTTCATGGGGATGGGACTTTTCCTTATTTACCTCACCGGCCTCCTCAAGAGCACGTTCTGGTTCTACTTTAACCCCCTCGTGGGCCAGTGTCTAACAGACACAATTTAGCCCATGGTTTGGCTCTTTAGATGAAAGAGGCAAAAGCAATGTCAATCATTGTTTATTCCAGAGAGACTGATGAACTAACTAATGTATCAAATGATAGTAGTTATGGAATATTCCTTTGATGATTTAAATTGTAAACTGATGGGTGTAAAGGCAATGGTGAAGCACAGTAAATTATCATTTTATCCTTCCCAAAAGGGATGGGGATGAAATTGGTGGATTTGCTTATCTTAAAAGTTGAACCATGTTATTTAGTTAATTTTTAGAACATACAGTAACAGGAAAGCAGAGAAGCAAAAGTGAACCCCCCTTTCCTTACCTCCTTCACCT
The DNA here is from genome assembly GCF_009764565.3 of Dermochelys coriacea. Lineage (NCBI taxonomy): Eukaryota > Metazoa > Chordata > Testudines > Dermochelyidae > Dermochelys > Dermochelys coriacea. The sequence goes on from NC_050073.1 coordinate 109,355,744, forward strand.
TCAAAGAGGAAGCAGAGAAGGAAGTAGAGGTCTGTAGTAAATATTCATTAAATAGGGAACCAACGTTAAATACAGTAACTCTGAACAAACCGCTTATGTAAAGATTTTTAAAGGCAAAATATGGGTCTCTCTAGGATTTCATTATGCAGGTCTTCATTACACAGCCCTCATTTCATAGTTCCATATTTTATACAAAGAATTAGGAGAGCCAATTTTCTTTCAGATGTAATCCAGTGGCTAGGGCTCCCAAGTGTTGTGCTGGGCAAAATTTTCCAGCCAAACAGTTTATGCCAAAAAATGCAGTTTTGGTCAAGTGAAACTATTTGTGAATTTGATCGGATTAGTTTCAATTGGAAAAATGTTTTCCTGGTCAGCAAAGTGCGTGGGAGTCTGTCCCTTATAACATTTAGCACCATACTGACCATCATTTTCAAATTAATTTCAGAGAGACTGAGTGAGTGGCATTGTGCCCTGTCATACAGGATTGTAGTGCCATTCACATTTGGCCCAGCCAAAAAGCAGTCATGCAATGGACCCAGGTGTCCATTACTCCCTGCTCTGCAGCATCTGCTGATGTGCAGCGTGGCTGAAGCATATGATTCTGAGTAATGTTGTTATATTTTTTAATTTGGCATAAATTGATGCTTTTTGTTATTTTTATGCAGGAGATAACACTATTAAATTGGGCTTTTTTTGTTGAAAACAGTAGTGTCCCAGACATATCAGAAGATTTGGTCAGTATGTTCATCACTATGGTTAGGACACTTGCTCGGAATGTGGAAGACCCAGGTTTGAATACCCACTCTAGTGCAGGGACTTGAACTAAGATGTCCCCATTATAACGTGGGCATCCTGCCTATGGGCTATAATTATTCTGGAGTAGGGGGAATCTCATACTCTCCTGTTGACACTGTTCCCCTTTGTAGAACTATGTAAATATTCATTGGGCCAAAGAAAGAAAATTACTCTTTCTTGTCGTGGTTAAGACCGTGTCTACCCTACAAAATGAAGTTGACCTAACTTACATACAGTCAACTCAGTAATTACATCACTTGTGCATGTCTACACTTTGCTCCATATGGCATCAGGGAGCATCCTCACCAGGAGTGCTTGCACCTATTGTACTGTCAGTGTGGGGCATTGTGGGTGGTTTCTGAAAGCCAGAAACAATCAATGTAAGCAATGCAGTGTCTACACTGACACTGCATCGACCTAACGACATCAACATTGACTCATGTAAAGGTGGAATTATTAAATCAGGATAGCAGAAAGTTATGTCAGCAGGAGCAAAATTTTAGTGTAGACACTTACATAGTTAGGTCAATGTAAGCTGCTTTGCATCAACCTAACTCTGTAGTGTAGATAAGGCCTAGGGCAAACACCTGGGGGGGTAGAAGATTTGGATTCAAATCCCTTCTCTGAATCAAATAGAGAAGAAATTTTAATCCACATCTCCTACCTCCCAAGTGACTACACAGAATTATAGAAAAGTAGGGCTTTTTTTGCAACAGCATAACATTGTTGGCTCATATTCAATTTGTGATCCATTATAAACCTCAGATCCTCTTTTGCAGCACTACTGCATAACCAGTTATTCCCCATTTTGTAGTTCTGCATTTGATTTTTCTTTCCTAAGCGTAGTGCTTTGTACTTGTCTTTATTGAATTTTATCTTGTTGATTTCAGACAAATTCTTCAATTTGTCAAGGTCATCTTGAATTCTAATCCCATCCTTCAAAGTACTAACAACCACTCCCAATTTGGTGTCATCCACAGATTTCATAAGCATATTCTCCATTCCATTCTCAAATTCATTAATGAAAATATTGAATAGCACTGGACCCCTGAGAGATCCCACTAGCTACTTCCCCCTACGTTGACAGCAAACCATTGATATCTACTCTTTGAGTCCGGTCATTCAATGGGTTGTGTACCCACCTTATAGACCACATTTCTGTAGCTTCCTTATGAGAAGATGTGAGCATGTATCAAAAGCATTACTAAAATCAAGATTCAGAGTAGCAGCCGTGTTAGTCTGTATTTGCAAAAAGAAAAGGAGTACTTGCGGCACCTTAGAGACTAACAAATTTATTAGAGCATAAGCTTTCGTGAAGTGAGCTGTAGCTCACGAAAGCTTATGCTCTAATAAATTTGTTAGTCTCTAAGGTGCCACAAGTACTCCTTAAAATCAAGATATATCATATCTACAACTTCCCTCCTACCCTCTAGGCCAGTACCCTGTCAAAGAAGTAAATTAGGTTCACTTGGCATAAGTTATTGTTGACAAATGCATGTCGGTTATGACTTATAACCTTATTATTCTCTAGGTGTTTCTAAATTGCTTGTTTAATAATTTGTTCCAGTCTCTTTCCAGTTATTGAAGTTTGGCTGACTGGTGTATAGTTCCCTGGTCCTCTTTGTTCCCCCTTTTAAAGATAGGAACGATGTTTGCCTCCGCTCCTGCCTTCTTGCACAAATGGCTCTGACACCTCCTGTTTGTAACCACAGCTGTGTACTTTGTGTTATATCAACCATTACCTTCTTATAGACCTGTGCAGCAATTCTATATACAGTGTTACACAATCATGAAAGTGGGAAGAGAGTTCTCAAAGCAGAAATCTCCCTTTACTCCAGCCCCTGTCTTTTCACTTTTCTTTCATGTGCTCTTTTTCTATTCTTGCAGTTAATGGGCTAATTATCATCTTAGGTCTCCCCAGCCCAGGCTGATCTAGTAATTAGCCACTCCGTCCCTCAATCAGGCCCTCTGGGGAGGAGGGGATTGGATTTACAATTGCCAGAGTGCTGCTGATTCAGCTGCTTGTTCTCAGCACACTGTCACATTGCCCTTCTCCAAGCCTCTGGGACCTCACCTACCCTCCATGAGTTCTTAAAGGTAATTGCTAAGGGTTCCAAGATTGCTTCAGCTAGGGTACATTTCATCAGGCCCTGCCGACTTGAATACATCTAACTTATCTAAATATTCTTTAGACTGTTCTTTCCCTATTTTAACTTATGTTCCTTCCCCCTTTTTGTTGACATTAATTATATTCAGTATCTGGTCACCATTAAACCTTTTATTGAAGACTGAAGCAAAATGGGCATCAAACACCTCACTCTTCTTCAAGTCACCATTATTAGTTCTCCTTCTCCAAGATCTTAATTACCAGGCTGTAGAGTTGTTCTCACATTCTCTCATTGGCTCACGGAATAATTATGTATTTATGTAAAGTAGAACAACATGAACAGGAGAGACTGAGATGCTACAATATGTAGCATATGTGCACACATAGGCAGAGGTACAGTGAGGAGAGACTAGGCTAGATTGGTACTCTGCTACGAAGTCATCTTCTGAAGTAGTACTGAGCATTGTTAAAAAATATGTTGCATTTCACACTACAAATGTCTGCAAATCAGTGGTAAACTAAGTGACCTCTGTATAGTTTCAGCTTCTTTAGTTTGCAAAGAACTTTAGAATACATTGGAAAGAACAGTATTACATAAATGTATATTATGATTGATCATTATCCTATCTCAGCACAAACCTCAGAAATACCCGATTATCCTCTCACAAGAAGCAACTGTCCTTGGGCCTCTGTCTCTCTCTCAAACAGATCCACCTACTTAAACACACTCTGTGCCTGTTTTCCTCCCTCAGCTGCTGTACTTTACACCTGGGAAACCACTAGTGCAAGGCTCCTGTTGGATTGCATCATTTAGAAAGGTGGCCTGGCCTTCAGCCCTTTTTTGTGTGTGCAACACACAGGTAACACAGAAAAGTCTAAGAGGAAGAAAGGTTGTTTTAATCCTTTTAATACTCTTAATGACTATCTGAAGGTCGTTACTGCATTGTATCTTTAACTCTTTCTATGGAGAATTTAATCATGGATGCTTATCCATCAGTGATCCCTAATGTTCAAGACTTTTTGCTGTAACAATATTGAGGTTCTGCTCTGTTTGGAAATTAAAGTCCAATCATTCCACTGTCACATGAACAGATACGCTGGTGTCGCTCAGAATATGGCATCTTTAAAACCAGTCACTATGAAAAGCCATCTGGCATTTTCTTCACTGTGTTTCACAGGAGTGGACCCAGGGCTTACTCTAGGTGGCCTGCTCCTCTTTTCATCTGATACTTTGTTTTGGATATCCCTTGAGGCCGTTGGATAAGTGAGGTTCTACTACATCACTATTGCAATTATTTGGTATTGTTACTTTTGAAGACAGCTTCAATCTTCAAGCTTTCTTCAATCTTATGCATTACAATGAGAGCTCTTCTGGTTTTGAGAAGAAGCACTTCATAGACCTGAAAATGCACAGGACTCCTGAAGTCAACAGCTAGGTCACTCACCAGACACAAAAGATATATGCCACATATAGAAGTTGTGACATCAGCCCTACACTGAAGAGTTTACAATCCAGGAGATAAGGAAAATAGTGGCATGCATTAATGCAACAAGCTCACTTTATAGCACATTGAACATCTGAAAAATAAAACTACTATGATTCTCAAGAACAATCCAAACTGTTAATCAGTTTATCTCCCACAGAAGGAAGAAGGGCTGAGTTTACCTTGCCAAGATCTAAATCTATGGTTCCAAGGAATGCAGTCATGCCAAATCTGATGCTTAGACCTCTAAACCATTCCCTCCATTTTATAGAAGCTGTTGGACTATCAGTATATGCTCTTCAGAATGCAAGACTAATTGAAGGCCAAAAAACTCCAATGTAGAGTAGACCCTCTATACTAGTTACTAAAGAGCTATTCATTGTCACCATAAATTATTCCAGAGCACGTCTCTTTCTATTTCAATTCTATTGGAGTGGTTGTTGTGATTGTCAAGGATGCCTTACAGCCATTTTATGCGCTAATGGAAAGAACTGATTTCAGCTATAAATTGAATCCCTTACATCACTGGTACTTGTGTTGGCTTGCAAAACTGCTGTGTGTCTCAGCTGGAATCATTGGTCCAAAGCTGGCTTGAAAAGCAAGGATAACAGGAAATAGAAACCCTCAGTCAGCTTGCATCAAAATGAATGCTACCTCCAGCTTTGCTATGGCAATTTGTGTTGGGCTGACCTCCACCTTCCCTCAGCATATAGCTACATGTCTCCCATTAAGACACCAGCAATGTTACTGAAGAACAAGGTATCAATGTAAAAAGTATAACTGGTTACACTGCTAAATATGCGCATAGGTGTGTAATGGGCCTTACCTGAGGTTCCTCCAAGGAAGAGTTTCATGTATATCATTTGTTATCATGCCATTCAAGGAAACGGCGCTTGTGTACATATTGTACATAAACAAGTGACACTAAGAAAATATTCTGATTCTGTATCCCCAATTTCCGTTCCAAACAGGAAACTCCAAGGCCCCAAAAATCTCCTACTTCTTGACAATGGGGCACCAGAAAACACCCAAAAGCCCCAGACATGTTCAAATTAGTGCAGTTCAGTTTATCTGCCTGAGAAACAAAGAGCTAAGTTCAACCTGTCTGAATTTGAAGGTATGGTGCCAGGCAGTCTGGGTGTTTAAAACTGATGCTTAGATCACTGAGCCAAACCCTCCAGCTGCAATTACTTGATGCTGTGTTCAGCCTAAATAAAAGAGAGGTGGTGGTGACTGCTTGGGAAGTATAAATGGATGAACTGGGAAAGAGTATACCTACAAGTGTCCATACGTCGTTTGTTACTGAAGTTAACAATCTGATTAGATTCCCAATTGGTGGTTACGTACGGCAGTGGTAGGGTGGTCTTGTTTATCAACATCTGGACAAGAGGTTATATAAACCATTTCTTTTGTCTGTGGAGCTCATACCATGTTCCATGCCTCTATTGCTTCATTATTAGACTACTGCAGTGTACTCTATTTGGTATCCACTTTAATTCTCCTTGGAAACTGAAGCTGCTTGTTAAGTGGTACAGCTCACTATAAACACATTACGCTGATACTCAGGGATCTGCATTGGTTGCCTGTGGGTTTCCAGCTATATTTGAGTTTGACCTAGAAAGCGCTAAATGACGTGGGACCTGAGAGTTGACCTCTCCCCACATGATACTGCTGCAGACGACATCAGCAAGGGTATTCTTTGCTCAGAAACTCACATCCTCCCACATCCCTTGGCCTGAAACTTCCCAAACGTGACTTTTGGGGCATGTTGCAAAGCTCATCTCTTTGCAGGGGATTTTCTTGAGGGCTGATGTAAGGGGAAGAGAAAGGTATTTTCATTGTACTAAGGGAGTGGCTGCTTATGGGAAACATGTGGCCTAGTGGATAGTGCACTGGACCAGGCCTCAGGAGACCTGAGTTCTATTTCGAACTTTGCCACTGGCCTACAGCATGACACTGAACAAGTCACTTCCTCTCCCTGTGGCTTAGTTTTCCCCTTTGTAAAATGGGGATGATGACACTGACCTCCTTTGTAAAGTGCTTTGATTTCTAATGATGCAAAGAGCTAGGTATAATTGTGATTAATATAATCAAACAGTGAAGAATAGCTGCTGGGTTGGTCTTTATTATATGATGTGTTTCTAAAGAAGCATGAAATCTGTGCAAAGCAGGGGCCAGGAACTTTTAAAAATATTTTCTTGTTCATCAAAATAAATAATTTAACAACATTAAAATACTCCCAGATTTCAGGAATTAAAAAAATAACCCAGGAAGGATTTATCTCCCCTTTCCACATTCATTACAACCTGGGGTATCTAAAATGCACGACAGGATCTTTGCAACAAGTAGCAAGTGGATGTGGAAGAGCAAAGGCAAAGTGAGACCTTCTCCATCTGTCTTCTGTAGCCTGACCCAAAGGTGGGTATATATAATTGTAACTTGAGGATTAACAGGTTCTTGTCCCAAAATCAGGCCCAGTAAGTTTATTATAAAATTATCATATAACTTGGGAACCCTAATGTACACAGGTGCAACGCTCACACTATAGGAACTCTTTCTATATATAAATATATGATTTATCAATTTTGGTTTGTTGATTTTTTTTGTCTCATACTTTGTTCTCGTTTACCAGGCATGATTTTAACACAGTCCTTGAATTATATCAGTAAACCTTTTTGTTTAGACTAATTCAGTTTTTCTCTCTCCCATTTGCAAACTTTCCCATTATAATTTATTGGTATAACTTATTTTGACACCTTATGAACTTTCGTTCACTTTTTGCAGTTGAGCTCACAGTTAGGGTAAATTTGTAAGCCAAGCTATCGTAAGAATCTAGTGCTATTAGCTATCATTGTTACTAACTGAATTGACCATGTGGGCACAAACCATGGGCTAAATTCTGCCTCTTGCTATGACCCCCTGTACATCACTCCAGTAGCATGCATGAGCCATAAAGGGGATAGAACAGCTCCCAGGGGAATTCCCATAGCACAGGGTATACAGCCAGTGCTGCCCCCTCACAGCCTCCTACAGAGGGGCATGCCATCAGAGGCTGTTATTGCTGTGATGTAGCTATAACTGGATACACCTACTTTTCCCTGGGAATGACCCTATGCTGGGGCCAAAAGAAGGTGACATAGGAGTCACTACAAAGGGGGTGTCCCCAAGGAACTAGATCTGCCAGCTTTAGGGCTGTTTTGTGCCATGAGAGCGCCACAAAGTCGCTGGAGTAAGGCAGTCGGTATGTCCTATGGTAATTTACAAGGTATGTCGAAAGATTATCTTGATTTATTTGAACTATTATAAAAACAATATAAGAAAACGTCCTGAGATTTTCATCAACTTCCCCATATGCTGAAACTGTTCCATCTGCCACAGCAGAGGAATGAAATCTCCATTTCTATGCTTGGCTTTGCCAGTGCAGATTAGACAGAAACTTTGGATTGGACCACATTTTCAGGCTAGGCTTCCTAGTCTGTGTGCCCGGTTTTGCACATGCTAATGACTGTGCTGGCAAAACGTGATGAGTACCCACTTTTAAGGGTGTAAATAGCTAAATGATCCAAGTCACAGGCTGCCTTCAGGTTGGCTAAAATTTTAGATTCATAATATTTGTAAAGGAACATTATCAACATAAACCTCTTATTTGTTAACAATACCTTTTGCTCTGTTCCTTGCATCATCTGTGTTTTTCAAAGGATTTTTAAGTTCTAAATTACTTTCCCGCATTTATGCTGCTGAATTACGGTTTAGAAATTCACTCAGCATGGACCATAAATATAAATCAGTTTAGTTTAGTTTATTTTTGCACAATTACAAACTCTTTTTTTAACTGGTAGCATGCTGTATAAGGCTTGGTCTACACTAGCAATTTATGTCAGTGTAACTATGTCATTCAGGGTGTGGAAAATCCACAGCCCTGAGCAACGCAATTATATCAACCTAACTCCTGAAGTAGACAGCACTATGTCAACAGGAGGGCTTCTCCTGTCAACATAGCTACCACCACTTAGGAAGCTGTATTACCTGTGCCGAGGAGAGAAGCCCCTTCCATCAGCATGGGTAGCATCTTCACTGAAGCACTGCAGCGGCACTGCTGCCGCAGTTTAAGTGTAGACAAGCCCTAACTCTTTATCAGATATCTCACAGGCACAAGAATTTAACAATTATTGGCCAGCGTCCAGGGCCAAAGACACATCATCACCCTTATAAGCATCAGTCAGTTCCTTTATGGTCTGATCAGCAAGCTTTCCTCCCATGCATGGCATTCTGACATGAGTCAATGGGAGTTGGAAGTTTTACAGAACTGAGCACCTGACAGGTATGCAGATCCAGCAGGAGAAGTGAAGTGAGAAGAAAGGAAACTTGGAGCTGAGTTTTCCATCTAAATAAACTGTTGGCACCAATCCTGCTCCCAACAAAGTCAATGGCAGAATGCCCCTTGACTTTGATGAGCACAGAACCAGGCTCAGTGTCTAAGAGCAGCAGTTACCAACATGCCATTAAGGTACATCTGTTTGATTAGATTTACTATTTTTGTTTTGTGAGGAGGTGAGGGAATTAAAGGAGTAGAATCCCTGCTGTTTTCAGTAAGCAGACTTGATTAGCTGGCAAAGCACTCATGGAAGTTGCAAAGCTAGGACTCTGCTCGCAAATTAATGCAGCAATTGCTGGGTACTGCAGTTTATTTTGGGAAGTGTGTCATGCATTCCAGTTGTGCATAAAACTATCATATTAGGCGGTGCCTGGTTTCCTTCATGATGCTCTTGGGTTTATGGGATACATTGTGTCTACAGCTTAAGTGAAGGAGAATGTCAGGCAGAATTGAAAAATACAAAATGAAACAGTTGAAATGATGGTTCCTACAGTAGTGAGGTGATAATTGCATGAGAGGAATTAAATTATTTAAGATCTCTGTGTACTGAGGGATGGCAAGACAGAAACAGAATGCTTCCTTCCCCTCACCTCCCCGTGAAACCCACTTCCATCAAACTGGAAAACACAGCAGCCAGCAAACAAAGCACATGGATTATTGCTTCAAAGTAGAAATGTCCTTGTGATATAAAAAAAGACACAGCAGATACCGAACTGGAAAGAGAATCTGTGAGCTGCACAGAGCACTCTCAGGTCTTGCCAAAAAGGGCCAGCCACCTGTGCCGAAGACAAAAGATATGAGAGAGTCCATAGCAGAAAGTGAACTATTGCTGCCCCAAAGGAGGGCACTTCCTAAGGGAAACAAAAGACTGCCTGCAGCAGACAAAACGGTGAATCACACTGTGCTAGAAGTGCCTGAGTGTCATATTGTAGCACTGTAAAAAGGCTGAGTCCTGCTCCCTTTGCAGTGAGAATAAGTGACCACTTTCTTCGATATAGGTTGCACAGAAAGCACCTGAGTGCAGAGTGAGCTGCACTGGTTCCCGAAGCCAGAAAAAGAAATTGATAATGGAGTCTGATACCTTTGATCCATTTTTGTGTATTTACTATGAATGGACAAATTTCTGATTGCTGAAACACAGGAGGAACCAAGCAAAAGGAGGCAGCTTCCTTGCTCACAGGATCAAATATCTGTCAGCCAGCACATCAAAAGCTTTTTCTAGGCTTTTCTCAGGGTTATACTACCAGCTGCTTGTCCAGGTTTTCTCATTTTCTGCTTCTTGGGTCTGTGTGTTTGTCCCCTTGTGCTGTCTTTCTCTTTCTCTCTCTGTCTCTCACACAAGAACACACAGTTCCATCAATCAAACCCTACCCCCAGGATTTGAAACACACTGGGGCATGGTTCGGCTTCTACTTAAGCTTCTTTGAGGGCCCATGTTTTGGGAGCTATTACTCTTGTTTCAGCCACTTCTTTACAATAGGTTTCAGAGTAGCAGCCGTGTTAGTCTGTATTCACAAAAAGAAAAGGAGTACTTGTAGCACCTTAGAGACTAACAAATTTATTAGAGCATAAGCTTTCGTGAGCTACAGATCACTTCATCGGATGCATTTGGTGGAAAAAACAGAGGGGAGATTGGTATACACACACAGAGAACATGAAACAATGGGTTTATCATACACACTGTAAGGAGAGTGATCACTTAAGATAAGCCATCACCAGCAGCAGGGGGGGGGAAAGGAGGAAAACCTTTCATGGTGACAAGCAAGGTAGGCTATTTCCAGCAGTTAACAAGAATATCTGAGGAACAGTGGGGGGTGGGGGGGGGGGGAGAAATAACATGGGGAAATAGGTTTACTTTGTGTAAATTAATTTGCAAACTGGATACAATTAACTTAGGCTTGAATAGAGACTGGGAATGGATGAGTCATTACACAAATATGTAATAGAATATAAGAATAATAAGAATATCAGATATTCTTGTTAACTGCTGGAAACAGCCTACCTTGCTTGTCACCATGAAAGGTTTTCCTCCTTCCCCCCCCTGCTGCTGGTGATGGCTTATCTTAAGTGATCACTCCCCTTACAGTTTTCAGAGTAGCAGCCGTGTTAGTCTGTATTCGCAAAAAGAAAAGGAGTACTTGTGGCACCTTAGAGACTAACAAATTATTAGAGCATAAGCTTTCGTGAGCTACAGCTCACTTCCGATGAATGCATCCGATGAAGTGAGCTGTAGCTCACGAAAGCTTATGCTCTAATAAATTTGTTAGTCTCTAAGGTGCCACAAGTACTCCTTTTCTTTACAATAGCTTCTTACAGTTATCCTGAATATAAGGCAGCAGTTACACCCAATCCATAAATATATATTTATGCTTGACTGAGCGGCAGATGAGATTACTTAATGTAAGGAAAAGGAAAAACAACAAATCTAAATTTAAAAATTATATCCAAACAACAAAAAGTGAGCCCAAGTGTACTTTCCACAGTGAGGAGGTTGCTTTGTTTGTTGCTTTCACTTGTTGCATCTTGTCTTAGGGCTAGACCCTGCCACTTGATCTACCAGACACACCAAACTCTATGGCTCAGGCCCATTACTAAATGCAGGTGTAGAGTGGAAAGTTAGTGTTCAGCCTGGGAAGAGAGAGTGAGGGAGCCACTCAATTCACGTTGGGTAGCTGAAGCCCTTATTATTGTTATTTATTACTTCTATTGTGATGGCACTCAGAGGGCTCAGTCAAGATCAGGGTCCCACTGCGTCAGAGACTGTACAAACACATAGACATAGTCCCTGCCCTGAAGTATTTATGATCCAAGGGCTAGATCCTATATCATGCTCTGTCAGGGCACACAATAGTTCTGACACTCAATATTATGTTCAAACTACTAGATACCATCCCCTCCAGAAATAGAACACAAATAGTAAAGAGAAATTACACAAGACTCCACCTTAAAAACATAACCAGATACATACTATCTGAGGTGACATAATGCACAGGTTTCACAGTAGCAGCCATGTTAGTCTGTATTTGCCAAAAGAAAAGGAGTACTTGTGGCACCTTAGAGACTAACAAATTTATTTGAGCATAAGCTTTCGTGAGCTACAGCTCACTTCATCGGATGCAGTCAGTGGAAATACAGTGGGGAGATTTATATACACACACACAGAGAACATGAAACAATGGGTTTTATCATACACACTGTACGGAGAGTGATCACTTAAGATGAGCAATTACCATCGGGGGAGGGGGGGGAAGAAAACCTTTTGTGGTGATAATCAAGGTGGGCCATTTCCAGCAGTTGACAAGAACGTCTGAGGAACAGGGCGGGCGGGAATAACATGGGGAAATAGTTTTACTTTGTGTAATGACCCATCCCCTCCCAGTCTCTATTCAAGCCTAAGTTAATTGTATCCAGTTTGCAAATTAATTCCAATTCAGCAGTCTCTCATTGGAGTCTGTTTTTGAAGTTTTTTTGTTGAAGAATAACCACTCTCAGGTCTGTAATCGAGTGACCAGAGAGATTGAAGTTTCCTCCGACTGGTTTTTGAATGTTATAATTCTTGACATCTGATTTGTGTCCATTTATTCTTTTACGTAGAGACTGTCCAGTTTGACCAATGTACATGGCAGAGGGGCATTGCTGGCACATGATGGCATATATCACATTGGTAGATGTGCAGGTGAACGAGCCTCTGATAGTGTGGCTGATGTGATTAGGCCTTATGATGGTGTCCCCTGAATAGATATGTGGACAGAGTTGGCAACGGGCTTTGTTGCAAGGATAGGTTCCTGGATTAGTAGTTCTGTTGTGTGTTGTGTGGTTGCTGGTGAGTATTTGCTTCAGATTGGGGGGCTGTCTGTAAGCAAGGACTGGTCTGTCTCCCAAGATCTGAGAGAGCGATGGCTCGTCCTTCAGGATAGGTTGTAGATCCTTGATGATGCGTTGGAGAGGTTTTAGTTGGGGGCTGAAGGTGATGGCTAGTGGCGTTCTATAATTTTCTTTGTTGGACCTGTCCTGTAGTAGATGACTTCTTGGTACTCTCTGTCAGTCTGTTTCTTCACTTCAGCAGGTGGGTATTGTAGTTGTAAGAATGCTTGACAGAGATCTTGTAGGTGTTTGTCTCTGTCTGAGGGGTTGGAGCAAATGCGGTTCTGTCACAGAGCTTGGCTGTAGTCCACCTTGATCCAAATCTTGCACAGTCCACCTTGATCCAAATCTTATTGAAAAAGCTATTGCATTTGGTGTCAATGGACTAAACATCTTGCCTATAAAATGCAAGAGAATTCTTTATTACCTAAAAAGACCAGCATGCAGTACAACAGGAGACAATCCTATTATTAGCAGCTGAACATCTAAAACTAAGGAAGGTGTGGTAGAACAAGAAGAAAGCTCAGGGACTACCAAAAAGAAAGAAAGAAAGAAAGAAAGAAAGAAAGAAAGAAAGAGGGGGCCAAGATTTTAAAAAGTGGCTAGAGTTTGGGTGCCTCAAATTTTGGGTGCCCAACTTGAGCCACCTTAAAGAGTCCTGGTTTTTAGAAAGTGCTGAGCACCCACCCTCTGAAATTCAGGGCCCTTTAAGATAGCTCAAGTTGGGCACCCAAAATCACTAATCACTTTAGAAAATCTTGACCAGAATGAATATATTGTTTTTACATCTGTTATTGTAGCTATTTAGATGGTTATTCCATGCTCTACATTTATTTTACAACAAATGGCAAAGTACGAGTCAGTCCCCTGAAAGATGAGTGAATACATATAAATATGTAAGGGGATAGCATTAGCGCAGATGCAATAGAACAGGACAAAAAGTAGATGAAGAAGACCCGTTGTGACAAAGGCCACAAGTTATGGATACAGTAGAACCTCAGAGTTACGAACCACTCAGGAATGGAAGTTGTCTGTAACATTCGGGGGCGAGGGATAGCTCAGTGGTTTGACCACTAAAACCAGGTTTGGCCTGCTAAACCCAGGGTTGTGAGTTCAATCCTTGAGGGGGCCATTTAGGGATCTGGGGCAAAAATTGAGGATTGGTCCTGCTTTGAGCAGGGGGTTGGACTAGATGACCTCCTGAGGTCCCTTCCAGCCCTGATATTCTATGAAATGTTTGTAACTCTGAACAAAATGAAGCTCTGGCTCCAGCAGTTCACACTCTGGGACAGTTTCCAGAGGCAGCTAGTCAGCTTCCTTGCAGGCAGCTTCTTTCGCAGGGCCCAGGCAAGCTTTGAGTGAGAGGGGGTGCTGGTGAAAGTAGAAGGTGGGTGAAAACATCAGACCCCGTCCCAGCCAGGGGAGGGGAGGTGAAAACAGCACCCATCGCTGACAGGAATGCAGTGTTAGACCCCAATGCTGCTCCAGCTGCCTTGGGCTGGCAGCAGGGGCTCACAGCTTTGCCTGCGAATCTCAGCATCTTCAATTCCTAGCTGTAAGTGGGTGCCAATTTAAGTGGGTGTAGGGGTGGGGGTAGGGATAGGGATGGGGACAGGCAGCCCAGATATGCCTACCTTTAAGATGCAATATAGGCACAGTACAATATTTGTTTTTGTTTTGTCTCCACTGCTGCCTGATTGGTTACTTCTGGTTTCACATGGTGTCCAGTTGACCGGTCAGTCCCTAACTCGGGTGTTCGTAGATATGAAGTAGTCTAAAGAGATTGCCATAGCAACCATAAAGGTAACAAATAGTAATACCAATGCAGTCTAACAGATCAGTTTACCAGGCACTTGTCAGGAAAACATAGTAAGGACAAGTACCTCTTTCCATTATAAGGCCCTGCTTATAACTTTGCAAAACTTTAATCATTTGAGCTGAAACTTTCCATTCTGGGTGTCTGCCTCAAGATAAATATTTTGGGGAAGATTCAGGTTAAACAGTTCAGCTATTTCTCAGAACTACACAGTCACATATGTGAAATGAATTTTTATTTTTTATTTTCGTTGAAATAAGGCCTTAAACAATCACCTGCTAAAAGGTATTAAGATGACCTGATGTCCTTAAAAGCATTATTTTTAGACGTCTTTTAGTGGTGTATTGAAATCTGTGTTAAAATTACAAGCTATCACTTTAATGTGTAAGCGGTTTCCTAGTCATCCTTGCAGGCTATAGGGCTTTGTAGGGAAGTGTGCAATCAGAATCAGTTTCCAGCGAGTCATCCTAGAGTAAGGTGGGCTGAGGTATACCTCTGCATTTTAGGGAAAAGCCTGCTTTGTCTCTTTGTGTTTTGGGGTTCTTGTGTGTTATTGTTCTGAATCTAACAAATAAGGTAGTGTTATGATGCAACCTTTCAGCAAGAGTCTTTAATACAGGTTGAACCTCTCTAATCCGGCACTCTCTGGTCTGACAACATCCGCGGTCCGGCATAGGTGCCGACTCCATGGGTGCTCCAGCTCCGGAGCACCCATGGGGCAAAATTTGTGGGTGCGGAGCATCCACCGCCTCCACGCACCCTCCTCTGCTGCACTCCCCGCATGCGCTGGCATCCCTGGGCTTACCAACTCCTCCTCCTCCCTCCCAGCGCTTCTGGAGCACTGTGAACAACTGATTTGTGGTGTTCAAGCTCTGGGAGGGAGGGGGAGCACCTGGGGTCGGAGGCTGGGACCTGGGACTGGCATCGGAGCCCCCAGGCCGGGGGCCAACGGCTGGGACCCTGGGCAGAAGCAGGGCCCCACACTGTGCACAAAGCCTGGGGGTGCTGCAGCATCTCCCACCCCTACTTCCCATGCCTATGGAGACCTGTTGGCATTCTGCATTGACTTCCCGTGGTTTGACAAATTCTCTAGTTCTGCACTGGTCAGGTCCTGAGGGTGCTGGACTAGAGAGGTTCAACCTGTATTTTTATCTAACTTCTCTGCATGTATGCATTGAATATAACACTTTTAGAACCTTTGAAGGTCTTGAAAATCAGAAGTAGCAGTAGGGAGTTCACCTCCGTTTTACAGGCCAGATTTTCAAAAGAGCGTAGTATGCTGAGTGCATGGTGAGTCCTGAGTGTCATACTGGGATATGCTGGGTGCTGAGTATTTCTGAAAATCTGGGTCTTATCAGATGCCTAAATGAGAGCTGAGCTCTTTCAAAAATCTGGTGAAAATTGTGGAGGTTTAAAACTTTAAAACTGACTTTAAAATCTGGCCCTTTATCAGTATTACTTGAAGGAACCTGTGACACAGAGGCCCGTTGGCAAAGGGTCCCCTGTTCTTTGCAAACACTTCTCACCTCAAACCTGACAAATTTACTGCACCAAACATGTCTTACAGAATATTTATCCATAAAGATCAATATGTAAGTTGTCTACAGAAAGCTCATAACTTGTCAAGATTCATAATCATTGTGGGGTATACGTACAACGTTTAAGGAATAATGTATTTATATTCAAAGTATGCTTTATGGCTTTGGAGTATAAATTAGTCACCAGGAGATAATGTATCTTGGTGGTGGCCCATTCAGGCAAGGGGGAGTATTACCCCCACTCTGTTTGGCCAGTGATGGAATTCAAGGCTCTCTATTGTTTAGCCTTGCACAATAGAAAGGCTATGTCTACACTACATACTTAGGGTGCCCCTCTTATTAACCTGGAAGTTAAAGTTAGAAATCGCATAGAAGAAGAGAGCGCTTGAGTGGCTGAAAAGCTTGTGGTGTCAGGGAGCTGACACCCAGCTATGAGAATCTCCCTCTTACTAGAGGCAAGGGCTAACGCTGTGACTCTCAATGCCCTGAGTACCCTGGACTCTGGGTGCCCCAGAGAACCCTTCAGGTAAAACATAAGCATGTATTTGCCTGCTGGTAGGCTATAGACAGAGTTGATGAGGAAAGAAAGAAATTAATTTTATAAAAAAAAAAAAGGAGTACTTGTGGCACCTTAGAGACTAACAAATTTATTTGAGGATAAGCTTTCGTGAGCTACAGCTCACTTCATCAGATGCATTCGGTGGAAAATACAATGGGGAGATTTATATACACACACAGAGAACATGAAACAATGTGTTTTATCATACACACCGTAAGAAGAGTGATCACTTAAGATGAGCTATTACCAGCAGGAAGGCGGGTGGGAAGGAGGAAAACCTTTTATGGTGATAATCAAGGTGGGCCATTTCCAGCAGTTAACAAGAACGTCTGAGGAACAGTGGGGGGTGCCATGGGGAGGGGAGGGGAGAAAAGACATGGGGAAATAGTTTTACTTTGTGTAATGACCCATCCACTCCCAGTCTCTATTCAAGCCTAAGTTAAATGTATCCAGTTTGCAAATTAATTCCAATGCAGCAGTCTCTCGTTGGAGTCTGTTTTTGAAGTTTTTTTGTTCAAGGATAGCCACTCAGGTCCGTAAGCGAGTGACCGGAGAGATTGAAGTGTTCTCCAACTGGCTTTTGAAAGTTATAATTCTTGACATCTGATTTGTGTCCATTTATTCTTTTACGTAGAGACTGTCCAGTTTGACCAATGTACATGGCAGAGGGGCATTGCCGGCACATGATGGCATATATTACATTGGTAGATGTGCAGGTGAACGAGCCTCTGACAGTGTGGCTGATGTGATTAGGCCCTATGATGTTGTCCCCTGAATAGATATGTGGACAGAGTTGGCAACGGGCTTTGTTGCAAGGATAGGTTCCTGGGTTAGTAGTTCTGTTGTGTGGTGTGTGGTTGCTGGTGAGTATTTGCTTCAGGTTGGGGGGCTGTCTGCAAGCTGTCTCCCAAGATCTGTGAGAGTGATGGGTCATCCTTCAGGATAGGTTGTAGATCCTTGATGATGCGTTGGAGAGGTTTTAGCTGGGGGCTGAAGGTGATGGCTAGTGGCGTTCTGTTATTTTCTTTGTTGGGCCTGTCCTGTAGTAGGTGACTTCTGAGTACTCTTCTGGCTCTGTCAATCTGTTTCTTCACTTCAGCAGGTGTGTATTGTAGTTGTAAGAATGCATGATAGAGATCTTGTAGGTGTTTGTCTCTGTCTGAGGGGTTGGAGCAAATGCAGTTATATCGTAGAGCTTGGCTGTAGACAATGGATCATGTGGTGTGATCTGGATGAAAGCTAGAGGCATGTAGGTAGGAATAGTGGTCAGTAGGTTTCCGATATAGGGTGGTGTTTATGTGACCATCGCTTATTAGCACCGTAGTGTCCAGGAAGTGGATCTCTTGTGTGGACTGGTCCAGGCTGAGGTTGATGGTGGGATGGAAATTGTTGAAATCATGGTGGAATTCCTCAAGGGCTTCTTTTCCATGGGTCCAGATGATGAAGATGTCATCAATGTAGCGCAAGTAGAGTAGGGGCATTAGGGGATCTCTCCAACGCATCATCAAGGATCAACAACCTATCCTGAAGGACGACCCATCACTCTCACAGATCTTGGGAGACCGGCCAGTCCTTGCTTGCAGACAGCCTCCCAACCTGAAGCAAATACTCACCAGCAACCACACACCACAAAACAGAACCACTAACCCAGGAACCTATCCTTGCAACAAAGCCTGTTGCTACCTCTGTCCACAGATCTATTCAGGGGACAACATCATAGGGCCTAATCACATCAGCCACACTGTCAGAGGCTCGTTCACCTGCGCATCTACCAAAGTAATATATGCCATCATGTGCCGGCAATGTCCCTCTGCCATGTACATTGGTCAAACTGGACAGTCTCTACGTAAAAGAATAAATGGACACAAATCAGACGTCAAGAATTATAACTTTCAAAAGCCAGTTGGAGAACACTTCAGTCTCTCCGGTCACTCGCTTACAGACCTGAGAGTGGCTATCCTTCAACAAAAAAACTTCAAAAACAGACTCCAACGAGAGACTGCTGAATTGGAATTAATTTGCAAACTGGATACAATTAACTTAGGCTTGAATAGGGACTGGGAGTGGATGGGTCATTACACAAAGTAAAACTATTTCCCCATGTTATTTCTCCCTCCCCCCATGGCACCCCCCACTGTTCCTCAGACGTTCTTGTTAAGTGCTGGAAATGGCCCACCTTTATTATCACCATAAAAGGCTTTCCTCCTTCCCCCCCTCCTTCCTGCTGGTAATAGTTCATCTTAAGTGATCACTCTTCTTACGGTGTGTATGATAAAACGCATTGTTTCATGTTCTCTGTGTGTGTATATAAATCTCCCCACTGTATTTTCCACCAAATGCATCCGATGAAGTGAGCAATAGCTCACGAAAGCTTATGCTCAAATAAATTTGTTAGTCTCTAAGGTGCCACAAGTACTCCTTTTCTTTTTGCAAATACAGACTAACACGACTGCTACTCTGAAACCTGAAATTAATTTTATGAATATCATTTCCTAAAAAGTCTAAGGAAACCCTTAGACCAGAGGTGGGCAAACTATGGCCCACGGGCCACATCTGGCCCACGGGACCCTCCTGCCCGGCCCCTGAGCTCCTGGCCCGGGAGGTTAGTTCCCGGCCCCTCCCCTGCTGTTCCCCCTCCCCTGGAGCCTCAGCACGCCATGCCGCTGGCGCAACGCTCTGGCCAGCCAGGCAGCACAGTTGCAGAGCCACAGCCTGACCCGGTGCTCTGGGCAGCGTGGCTGTAGCGCCGCCAGCCACTGGTGCTCCAGGCAGCATGGTAAGGGGGGGTTGGATAGAGGGCAGGGGAGTTCGGGGTTGTGGTCGGGGGCGGGGGTGTGGATAGGGGGCGGGGCAGTCAGAGGGCAGGGAACAGGGGGGTTGGATGCGGCAGGGGTCCCGGGGGGGCAGTCAGGAATGAGAGTGGGGGGTTGGATGGGGAGATGGGACAGTCAGGGGTGCGGGTCCAGGAATAGTCAGGAGACAGGGAGCAGGGGGTGGTGGATGGGGCAGGAGGCTTGGGGTCGCTGTCAGGGGACGGTGGGGTTGGATGGGGCTGGAGTCCCAGGGGAGCTCTCAGGGGACAAGAAGGGGGAGTGGGGTCGGATAGGAGGCGAAGATTGGACAACACCTGGCTGTTTGGGAAGACACAGCCTCCCCTAGCCGGCCCTCCATACCATTTTGGAAACCCAATGTCGCCCTCAGGCCAAAAAGTTTGCCCACCCCTGTCTTAGACTATACTTGTAATATTGTACTCTTACCTGGTCTTAGTACTGTACTATCCCTTTAGATTACAAGTTTGTTAAGGAAGGGACTGTATTTTGTGTATTGTACAATGTCAACCACACTGGTAGTGGTAGGAACAAAGGAACTGCCATCCTGCTTCAGACTAGTGCAGGGATCTCAATCTCAGATCACCACGAGGGCCACATGAGGACATTGGTCCGATGGCCGCATCACTGAAACCTTTCCTTACAACGATACAAAATATAGTCAAAAATGAAGAGTAATATAGTGTGCTATTAAAAGTCAATGTATTAACTTTTTAAAAACTGTAACACAAAGAGGGGTTTTAATAAAATATAAACACTCAGTAATGAACTTCACTCAAACGACAAAACATGCATTTACTTTTAGAATTACTTTGGTTAAAGCCTGCCCCCACTCCACCCCTTCCATGAAGCCTTGCCCCTTCCCCACCTCTTCCCACCCCCATTCCAATCCCTTCCCCAAAGTCCCTATCCCAACTCCGCCCCCTCCCTGCCCCTATTCCAACCCCTTCCCCAGCCATGCTTCTTCTCCGCCTCCTCCCCCCTCTCTCCTGGAAAGTCCGAAGTGCTGCCAAACAGCTGTTTGGCAGTGGGAAGTGCTGGAAGGTAGACAGAGGAGCAGGGACGTGGCATGCTTGGGGAAGCGGGGGGAGGAGATGGGGTGGGAGCTTGGCTGCTGGTGGAGTCGGCGCCTCTGACGGGCCGCTGGAAATAACTCCCTGGGCCGCACGTGTTTGAGACTCCTGGACTAGTGGCCCATCTAGTTCAAGATCTTGTCTCTAACTACCATTGCAAGATGCTTCAGGGATAGGTACAGTAACTATGCCATAGGCCAGGGTGGCCAAACTGACCCTCTGAGCTGCATCCAACAATCTTCAGAAGTTCGAGAGCTGGAGCGCCCCTGCTGGGGCTCAGATCTTCAGCCCCGTGGAAGGCACCTTCTGGGACTTGGGGCTTCTGACTTGCAGGGAGGAGGGGCTCAGGGCTTCAGTCCCACAAGAGGTGCCTGCTGGGGCCCAGGGCACCCTGCAGGGCTGAAGCCCCATGCACTGGCAGGTCTGCCCTGCAGGGCTGAAGCCCCAAGTCCCTCCCCTACCCCACCCATCCCACTCTGCTGGGCAGGCAGAGGCAATGCCTGGGTGGGGTACATGGGGAGGCATGTGTCCCCCACCCCCAGATTTTTGCCAGGGTTTGCTGGCTCTGCTCAGTCACATGGTCTAGCCAGGCCTCCTTCCTGCATGGCAGCTGCTAGAGACAGCAAACAGCTAGGAGCTGCAGGGAGAGCAGCTGCTTTTATTGCTGCCTCTCCCGCTGGAGTTAAAGCAACACCCCCCCCCCCACAACTCCCAGCTGTTTGCCACTGCCCCTCTCCACGGGGAGCTAACAACTGGGAGCTGCAATGAGAGGCCGCTGAGGATAAAAGGGGACCATGACTCAAGCTGTTTGCGCGTGGCAAACCTTTAAATTGTGCCCTCCCACTCTCAGCAGTCACAAGTCATCTCTGGAAGAAGCCCCTAATCCCACCACCTGGCTACAGGGCAGAAGCCCAGAGCTCCCACCTCACTCTGGTAGGCAGAAACTGCGGGTGGGGAAGCTCCTCGCAGCACTTTAACTGTAAAAGAGCCACATGCGGCTCATGAGCCACGGTTTGGCCACCCTTCCCTAGGCAGTCATGGAATAATCTTCCTCCATGGGAAAATTTAGTCCTAATACCCATTAGTTAGAAGTTGGTTTGTGCCCTGAAGGAAGGCGTGGGGAGGGAGGTGGAGAAGAGAAGTATTAACACACACATTGGGACTGGGTAGATTAGGAATAACTGGAACTGCAAAAGGAATTCTGTTTGTTTGTTTTTTTTTAAATCAAGGAACTAGCACAAGGGTGGGCAAACTTTTTGGCCCGAGGGCCACATCGGGGTGCAAAACTGTATGGAGGGCTGTGTAGGGAAGATTGTGCCCCCCAAACAGCCTGGTCCCTGCCCCGTCTGACCCTTTCCACTTCCTGCCCCCTGACTGCCCCCCTCAGAACCTCCCACTCATCCAACCCACCCCTGCTCCTTGTCCTCTGACCGCCCCCCCGGGACCCACCCCCTATCCAACCTCCCTGCTCCCTGTCCCCTGACTGCTCTGACCCCTATCCACACCCACACCCCCTGACAGGCCCCCCGGGACCCCACCCCCTATGCAATCCCCTGTTTCCTCCTGCCCCCGAACCTCTACCCTATCCAACCGCCCCCCGCTCCCTGTCCCCTGACTGCCCCCCGGGACCTTCTGCCCCATATCCAACTGCCCGGCCCTGGCCGCCTTACCATGCCACTCAGAGCAGCATGCTGAGCCACCCTGCCCTGCATGAGCATGCAGCCCCGCTGCCCAGAGCGCTGCCCGCAGGGTGGCGTAGTGTGGGGGAGGGGGGACAGCAGCAGGACTTCATTAAGGGAACAGTGCCGAGTTATTCTCTCCTCCCATCAAGAGATGTTTTCCAATTAGCTTCTGGAAGATCTCCTCCAAGACTGAAGTTTGCCCATCAAGACTGCATGAGGAGAAACAGCCCTGTTAAGAAGGAGACTGTACATTTCCATTACTGAGGTGGATATTCCTAAAACCTGTTTCCTGTAGGAAGAGCTTACAGAGAAAGACAGGGACCTAGGAATTACTGTGTCTAGCCAGCGGTCCATCTAGACTATTATCCTGCCTCTGCCAGTGTCTAATACCAGATGCTACAGCACTCGATAACGGATTTTGTGAAATAACCTTCTCATGGGGAGTATTTCTTTCTAACCATCATAGGTTTGTGATTAGTGAAGAATTAATTAATAGACCATCTTAAAATTATACTAAACTGTTAGGTTTCAGAGTAGCAGCCGTGTTGGTCTGTATTCGCAAAAAGAAAAGGAGTACTTGTGGCACCTTAGAGACTAATAAATTTGTTAGTCTCTAAAGGTGCTACAAGTACTCCTTTTCTTTTTACTAAACTGTTAGTGGCCCTGAGATCTTATAGCAGTGAGTTTCAAAGATCAATTTTTGTTACCTTTCAACATAATTGGATGATCCTTTGTTTTTGTTTTTTAAAAGGTAAATAGTGGCGCTTTACCTTCCTTATACTCAGTGATGAGCTGCCAAAATCTTAACAACCGGTTCCCTATAAAAAGTTCTGATTTAAGGGATGTGCTCCAGTATGTATTTTTTGTATCAACAGGGTTACCATACGTCTGTATTTTCCTGTGAGGAATTTTTAAATATTTTAAAATTCCTCCTGGCTGGCAATTTAAGAACCAAAAAGCCTGACCTGTACAGGAAAATACAGATGTATGTTAACCCTGCCTAAAGTTCTTTTTTAAAAAGATGGGCCTGAACTAGAAATGAGCTCTGTTTCACATGTGTGGGTCCCCGCCACGCCCTGGGGGTGTGCTAGGGGACCAGATGTCCCGATTTTATAGGGACAGTCCCGATTTTGGGGTCTTTTTCTTATATAGGCTCCTATTACTCCCCACCCCCGTCCTGATTTTTCACACTTGCTGTCTGGTCACCCTAGGGTGTGCACGTGTGGGTCCAGCTGCTCCCTGCCCCCCTCATTGAAGCAGGTGTGCAGAGTTACTGCCCTGGGAACTGCAGGGCACCAGTGGATGTGGGACCAGCTGCAGACAGGGGCATAGGGCAGGGCTAGCTGGAGGCAGGGGGTGCAGGGCTGGCTGCTCATGGGGAGAGCGGCTCGGAGTAGCCTGAGCAGCAGGATGCAACCCAGGCCCAGCAGAGCAGCCGGGGACCCACCAGGCAGCAGCAGGAGCCCCAGGGCCAGGGGAGCAGCAGCAGCAACAGGGCTCGTGCCCAGGGCCAGGCAGAAGCCCACATGGCTCCCACAGTACAGCACCCCCGGTGGCCGGACGAGGAATTACATCACTTCCCAGCCAGAGCCCATCAAAGTCTCAGTGCCCCCTGCAGGGAGGCGGGTTAACAACTGTTTCTAAAACTGCTTCAAAATTTAACAACCGGTTCGCGCGAACCGGTTCCAGCTCACCACTGCTTATACTACTCATATGTATTCCAGTATCATGTCCCCTTCACTAAACTAACATTCCTCTCTATCCAGTTTCTCTTCCTAGGGAGGTCTTTCTATGCTGTTAAAAATTTTCACCACCCATCTGTGGGCCTCCTTTTTTCTACTGGTAGGTTTTGGGGGGAGTTTTAAGAGAGGATAATTAAAACTGAACAATTTTTTGGGTGGAAGCATACTATTAAGATATACAATGATTATTTCAGTATTATTTAAATACATCATACTATTTTTAAAACCACCATTTTATGCTCGACTGTGGTTTTTATTGAGTTGTTCACAGTGACACCTATGTGGAAAGAGTGATTGTCTTTTATAAGGTAATAACAGATTATACAAATCAAAAGAAAACCAAAAATAAGAGAATCCATGGACAGGTTTGCACTGTAATAAAGTGCAAATTAAAATTAATTTAATTATTTTGGTGCACAGTCTGAGTATACAGCAGACTAAAGAAGCAAGATTTAAAACTGAGATGAATGAATCCTACAGAAAATTTAGTTTCTTTACTGCGGTTTTTTAGGAAAATAAAGATGAGAACACAAACTTGCCTCTTTTTCTTTAATAAAAACCTCAGAGTTTCCTGTTAATCTGATAATTAACATTCAAAAATTTAAGGAAAGGCAATAGGATAGAACATAAAAGTCAACAGCAAGTACACCGCAGCAAAATATTTTATTAATAATTAAGGATACAAACAAACAATATTTAACTTTGAATTTATACCAATGCCATATAATGCATACAGATAAATTTGGATATACACATTTTAAAGAAGATTTACGTACAATCATTAGTTACAAACTTTTCCATTAAGTATACTTCAAAAACACAAAAACAAACACACAAACAAAACAAAACAAAAAACCCAACCCAAAAAAAATTCCACTAAACTGGAAAGAAGGAGGGGGGAAAATGGTTGTGGGTTACCACAAAATCGACACTGGGATACTTCAGATCAAACTTGCTCATAAATCAATACAATCAGCAAACAAGTATCATGATTTACAACAAAAAATACATCCGTTCGTTTCTTTTGCTAAGATGTAACAGCACAGCATGCACCAAAGCCTTTACATTCCACTTACTCATAAATGTAGGCTTTTTGTGAGTTGGTCCTTTTACATCTTGCTGGATAATTACTTACCAGAAAGCAAGTGTGTTCCCCAGCCATCTTGTATACAAAACAAAGAAATTACATTCTTCAGTACAGACACAGGATTCTGTAAAATCCATGCACCATACTTTTTTGGTTTGGCTTATTTAGTTTACTATCCATGTACAAACTGCTTACAAATACTGCACCAGATAAGGATTTCCACAAATCTTAAATGCTGCACATTTAACTCATGAGCAGAAGACTGTTAAAATGCAAAAAGCTAAGATCACACAATATGTTGGTACTGGAATCTATTGAGTTAATCATTTTTCAATCCATCTGATGCTTTTGCCTTTTTAAAGAATCAACCTTTCACAAAAGCTGAGCTAAGCAAATCTTAAATAAAAAAAAATATAAACTATTTTCTTCACCTTTACAGAAAAAATTTAGAAATGCTGAAAGCTTCACATGACCTACAGAGGAATATGAATGCTTTGATTTTTTTAAACAATGGCTGTACATCTAACCATTGAAGAGACCAGAGAGTAACAATTATCATAGTAATTAAACTTAAATATAATAAGCATTATCCAATTGTTATGTCATGAAAGTTGCAAATGTATATTAGAAGTTATGACTACAATTTAAGTACTTAGCAAAAAGTTTGAAATGACCTTTGTAAACATTAGTAAAATAATTCAGATATGTAACACCATTAATAATCAATTTGTTTTAGCTAACAGAATAAGAAATGCAAAAGTAGATAGGTTAAACTGTAAATTCCAAGCAGATCTGATTAAAAAAAATAAATAAAGGGAAGAGATAGGTACAGGTAAGGCCCCGCATGAACTGAAAAAATAGGGAGAAGCAGCCAAAGAATGCATCCTCAGTATTGGGCTATGACTTAACAACTATAGTTAATTTAAAAAAAAATTCTTTGATAAATGATTTGCAAAGAACTCAACAGTAGAACAAAAATTCAGTGAATCAGAATAGTTTGAAATTACATAGCTTGTTTCATCCAGAGATTTCAAAGCACTTTATAAAGGTGAGTAACTATTATTATCCCTTTCTTCTAATCAGAGGTGCTGGTTGTCTTGCACAAGATCACTAAGCAAGTCACTGTGTGGGGAGTTGGGAACAGAACCCAAATTTCCTGAGTCCAAGTCCCACTCCAAAACATCTAGTCACAGCTGAACCCTAATAAATCACTTTATTTAATTTGATACATATTATAGCTGAATTGTAAACAGAAAATCCAGTTGGTAGCAATGACTATAAATGCATCATGTTGCCATTAGACAAACAGTTCCTGTATCCATCTAAGGTGGTGTAACTTTAAAGGTGTTATTAAAAGGCACTTGTCTCACAAAAAATATTTTGTTTTCTCTAATTAATGTGCATTTAAAATATAAAATATCTGAAATGATTTACACTTGTTAAAATGTTGCAAATAAATGAACCACTACAAAGCAGTAATTTATAAAGCTAACATGAAAGGAGCTATGTTGGAAAAAAGCTATATTTTAAATACATTTTGGACCCATTAGTCCATTTAGTGTAGCATTCTGTATGATACTTCTACATTAGCACACTTTTGGTATGATTTATGTTGGCTACTAAATTCCTATATCCACAAAGGAAGAGGAAAGTGCATGGGAAAATATGATCAGGTTTATTTAACAAGCTGCAGAACTAACCTAACTGCTTGTGAGTTGAAGGAAAAGACTTCACACCATAAGCAAGCCTTTTCTGAGTCTTATGTCTGAGATCACATATGACCAGTATGAAATGTGACATATAAATTATGAACAATTTTGTGACTAACTATATTTACAAGGTTAAACCAGAAGTACCGACTGACTTAAGTCATTTTAAAATGATTTCCATTCTCACAGGTTGCTGAGAAGACCCATCAAATCCAGATCCAATAACTGAGTTAAAATACATCTAAATGGCAATTAAAGATAATCCAGTGCAGTTTTCAGGGATTTATGGATGGCAGTAAAAAAAACCCTCACATTTATCTAATCTATAAACGCACATTTATCTAATGCTATAGTTTTCCTGTCTTTCAAGTCTCATAGCTACCTTCTAGGAAAGAGTCCCTCAAATTCAGGCTGTTATCTTATTAGATGTCCAGTACCACAAGCAAATGGACACAACCAGTCATTATGTAAGTAAATGTTAATTTCCAACATGTATTATAATTCTGCTACATTGTAAAACCAAAAACGCAGTAAGGTGAAATGGATGGAACCAAATCAAACACAGAAATTAATAGCCAACAGATTTTTGTATTTAATCTTTTGATTAGAATAACACATTAAAAGTGTGTCCATGCTGCTGTAAAGTTGATGGATCTAACCTTGCATTTGGCCAATAATCTTAAATTCCCAGTCTTCTTTTCACAGTTTTTCCAATACTGTATTTTAAGGAAATTCCTGCATCTTTGAGAAATGTGCATTCTCGGACTTTTGCATTAGGTTTCTTTAAAAAACAGTTTGACCAAATATTAGACTCTGATACTTATACAATTCCTCAAGAAAGCCATATATCCCACATAACATGGTGACCAAAATTGAAAAAAAAATGGTGTACTGACTATTGCCATGGCAATGGGTGAAAGTGTGGGGTAGCTGCCATATAGTCAAGCCAACTATTTACACAATCTCCACAACCCAAGGGAATATAAAAAAAAAACTTTTAATCATGTACGGCTCATGGGAACTATCAGTCTACATAAAGTGCAAAAAAGAAAGCAATATCTAACATGAGGCCACTGCTTTTCTAGTACTCCCACTCATCTGTTTTCATGTCTAGATAGTAAAGAATATTCTGTGCAAGCTTTACTGCCTGCTTTCTGGCAACTTTAGATCGCTCATCTCCTTGTGGATCAACAGCATCAAGTGCCAGAAGTTGCTTAGTGAGGAGCTCTTCTAGTCTCATGTAGTTCTTATCAGTTCTGTTTCCATCAAAAGAGAGCACTTCCCTCTGAATCTGAGACAAGTGTCCAAGAATACTCCAGACTGCCTTATGGGATTGGTGTTCCACAACAGTTTGTTCACCATACATTTGTCTTTTTTCAAGTGCTTCCTTTAAATCAATATATGTTATAAGAGTTTGCACTTCTATTACTGCTCTTCTCCTGGCTTCTCTGATACACGGGTTCTTTCCTGGACTCACTTCATCCAAGTGGGCAATTAAACCTTGCAGTTCTGCCTTGCATCCCAAGTACAAATCAGAAGCATTTTCTGCTCTGAAAAGTAAAGAATAAACTTCTTTCATTTTTTTGCGGATCTCTTCTATTTTTAGAATGGATTGATTTTGTGCCAAGTCATAAGCATGAGCAGAGTCTGCTTCCTCTTCCAAATCTAGATATTTCTGTAATTTATTGATCTCTTCTACCACTTCCTTTCTGTAATTTCTTATTTCTGTATGACCACAAACATCCAAAGCATCCAAATCTGCAATCAGACCTGTAAGCACACAGGATAAATGCCTGCAAGTCTCATTATTATTTACTCCGATTAAGACTGCAATAAGAGTTCCCCTAGCCTTGTTCACATCACACATAACAGAGTTAATTTTTGAGACTGAAGGATGTGCATCACTGGAGAGTGGCAGGGAAGGTTGCTGCTTTATACAGCTTTCTATAATCTCTTGAACTGCACACACTTTTGTCAGAGTGTGATATCTTGCTTTCCGTAACGAGATTTTTCCTCCAGTTTTCACTTGAGTGAGTCTCAATACGATATCCTGAATACCCTCTTCAAATTCATCAGTTATACAGTTGCCACCTTTATAAAAAGGTGTGATCTCACGTTCTATCAATGATTGAGCTTCCTTATATATGGCCTCTATTTCCAGTCTGTGTGGATGGTTTGCATTCTGCTCCAATTCCTTGAGTAGTCTCTCTGTTTCCTGGGCTGCACGTTTTCTCGCTTGCTGAATGTCCCCTTTTCCTTCAGTATCTACAGAATCTATTTCAAAAAGCTGTTTAGTCAGAGTCCTCTCCAGTTTCTTGTAATCCCTGTCAGTAGACAGGCCACTGAAAATCACCACCTGCTGTTCAGTATCTCTGACTTCTTTCTGTATTTCTTGCAGCCTTTTGATGGAAGGGTGTTGGTTACCCATATCCATTATCTTATTTCCTCCAGTTCCAACTGAGCTACAAATAAAGCAAGAATAAGACCTATGACTGACAAAATTATGTCAGACACTGACTGACATATTTCATAATACTACCTTTAACAACTTTTATAAAGCCTCAAGTCACTTTAATAAACTAATTTGAGCTAAAAAGCTACAGTGACTTTATTTGCTGGTGTAAGTTTAAAAAAAAAAAGTGAACCACTTAACTTCAAAACATACTGTATTTCCCTGTTCTTTTTTGCATATATTTCTAATGTTGTCTGCAAGCTTCTTCCTATTAAATGATATGCACTAGGGCTGTCAAGCAATTAAAAAAATTAATCGCAATTAATTGCGCAATTAAAAAAGGTTTCAGAGTAGCAGCCATGTTAGTCTGTATCCACAAAAAGAAAAGGAGTACTTGTGGCACCTTAGAGACTAACAAATTTATTTGAGCATAAGCTGTAGCTCACGAAAGCTTATGCTCAAATAAATTTGTTGTGGCATCTTGGAGACTAACAAGTTTATTTGAGCATAAGCTTTCGTGAGCTACAGCTTATGCTCAAATAAATTTGTTAGTCTCTAAGGTGCCACAAGTACTCCTTTTCTTTTTACAATTAAAAAAAAATTAATCGCATTCTTAAACAATAATAGAATACTATTTTGATGTTTTCTACATTTTCAAATATATTGATTTCAATTATAACAGAATACAAAGTGTACAGTCCTCACTTTATATTTATTTTTAATACAAATATTTTCACTGTAAAAAAACAAAAGAAACAGTATTTTTCAATTGACCTAATACAAGTACTGTAGTGCAATCTTTCTCATGAAAGTTGAACTTACAAATGTAAAATTATGTACAAAAACCCCTGCATTCAAAAACAAAATAGAAAACTTTAGAGCCTACAAGTCCACTCAGTCCTATTTCTTGTTCAGCCAATCGCTCAGACAAACAAGTTTGTTTACATTTGCAGGAGATGATGCTGCCCGCTTCTTCTTCACAGTTTCATTTGAAAGTGAGAACAGGTGTTCACATAGCACTGTTGTAGCTGGGGTCGCAAGATATTTACATGCCAGATGTGCTAAAGGTTCATATTTCCCTTCATGCTTCAACCATCATTCCAGAGAACATGTGTCCATTCTGATGACAGGTTCCGCTCAACAACAATCCAAAGCAGTCCGGACTGATGCATGTTCATTTTCATCATCTGAGTCAGATGCCACCAGCAGAAGGTTGATTTTCTTTTTTGATGGTTTGATTTCTGTCGTTTCCACATCAGAGTGTTGCTCTTTTAAGACTTCTGAAAGCATGCTCCACACCTCATCCCTCTCAAATTTTGAAAGGCACTTTAGATTCTTAAATCTTGGGTCAAGTGC
The DNA here is from genome assembly GCF_009764565.3 of Dermochelys coriacea. NCBI lineage: Eukaryota > Metazoa > Chordata > Testudines > Dermochelyidae > Dermochelys > Dermochelys coriacea. The sequence continues at coordinate 109,386,211 of NC_050073.1, forward strand.
TATAGTTATCTTTAGAAATTGCACATTAGTACCTTCTTTGCGTTTTGTCAAATCCGCAGCGAAAGTGTTCTTAAAATGAACACGTGCTGAGTCATAATCTGAGATTACTATAACATGAAATATATGGAAGAATGTGGGTAAAATAGAACCGGAGACATACAATTCTCCCCCAAGGAGTTCAGTCAAATGTAATTAACGTAAAAACAAGCATCAGCATGGAAGCATATCCTTTGGAATGGTGGCCAAAGCATAAAGGGGCATATGAATGTTTAGCATATCTGGCATGTAAATACCTTGCAGTGCTGGCTACAAAAGTCCCATGCAAACGCCTGTTCTCACTTTCTGGTGACATTGTACATAAAAAGTGGGAAGCAAAATTGTTTTGTTTTTGAGTGCAGTTTAGAGGTGAAAGTAAGCCAGTATGGGTCGGTACAGTGTACCAGTAAGAAAGTGGCTGCTGGTATGGGCCGGTACACAGCCGACATTAAAGCAGCAGCAGCCAGAGCCCCAGGCCCTTTAAATCACCGCTGGAATCCCGAGTAACGTGGGCCAGGCAACACTGGCTCGGGGAGTCTGGCCCCAGCCCCGCCCCTTCTGGGGGCCCAGAACCACCCTCCCACCTTGCCCAGGACCCCGGCCACCCTGCAAACCAGTAAGTCCTTTAAATTACTTTTTTTTCTTTTGTTACATAACTGCACCAGGGGTGAAAGTAAGTTGCATTTTCAGGCTAAAGAAATTGCACTACAGTACTTGTCTGAGGTGAATTGAAAAATACAATTTCTTTTGTTTATCATTTTAACAGTGCAAATATTTGTAATCTAATAAGTAAGCAGTGTACACTTTGTATTCTGTATTGTAATTGAAATCAATATATTTGAAAATGCAGAAAACATCCAAAAATATTTAATAATTTTCAATCAGTATGCTATTAACAGTGCAATTAAAACTGTGATTAATTGTGATTATTTTTTGAATTAATAGCGCGAGTTAAATGCGATTAATCAACAGCCCTAATGTGCACTTTTGAATTTACACCCATAGAAGTCTTTGTTCACTTCCTCCGCTGTAACGATTACAAGCAATGCAGAACAAATTGGTTCCTTCAGTAATGAAGAAAATTAAGGAGACAATTTCCAATCCTTAATCTTTTAGTGCAATATACATACCCGCCCCTCCCCCCCCGTAAATGAATACACCCTTCCCAATCATTTGCATTATTCAGAACAGGGATTATAAACTGCTGAGACGACCAACATTGTCAACTTTTTACCTACATCTATCTACCACCAGCAAGCGTCACCAGCCTCTTCTACCATCGGGTGCCCTTAATGCGCAGCCACCTGCCCCTGACAATCTACACCTGTTTCTACCACACCCAGCACCCATCCACCCACCCCTCCCTCACCTCCACTGCCCTTCACTTGCGCCCACCTGGCCCTGGCCCTGGCTCCCTTTCTCCTGCCTCATTCAGTGCCCTTCAGGCTCTCCCCGACCCACCCACTCCCGGCAGCCCTTCACTACTCACTTCCACCCTCCCCCGCCCTTCCAGCGCCACCTGTCCTCAAGCAGCATCCATAACCATCCCCAGCCGGCACCGCGACCCCGGGGGGTGGGGGTGAGGTGGCCCCTAGTCCTAACACACCGGGATGACCACATGGCGCCTACCCCCCAGCCAGCAGCCTTGGGGGAAGACAGTCCCCTAGAGCAGGCCTCGATCCCCCCGGAGCCCAGACTCGCTACATCCCTGCAGGAGGGGCCGGGATCCGCCGGGCCGCGCCAACCCGCCGCCGGCAGGTGATGACTTCACAATGGGGGCGTCCCGGGGGAACGAAGAGCGAGTGCCGGGGCCCAGAGCCGGCTCCCCCTTAGCGGGGACGGCAGCGAGCGAGAGCCCGGCCCCGGGGCCACAGGTGTCTGCGAGTCCCCCCCGTGGAGACCCCACCGCCCAGGCCCTCCACCGCCCCGGCCCCCTTTCCTACCAGCAGCCCCCCCTCCACCGCCCCGGCCCCCTTTCCTACCAGCAGCCCCCCCTCCACCGCCCCGGCCCCCTTTCCTACCAGCGGCCCCCCCTCCACCGCCCCGGCCCCCCCCCTCCACCGCCCCGGCCCCCTTTCCTACCAGCGGCCCCCCCCTCCACCGCCCCGGCCCCCTTTCCTACCAGCGCCCCGGCCCCCCTTCCTACCAGCGGCCCCCCCCTCCACCGCCCCGGCCCCCTTTCCTACCAGCGCCCCCCCCCTCCACGCCCCCCACCGCCCCGGCCCCTTTCCCTCCCACCCCCCCTCCACGCCCCGGCAGCCCAGCCCCCGTCATCAGCTTCCCCCACGCCCCAGCCAACCCGGGTCTCCGACCTCTCACCTCGGGCAGCCCCTGCTCTGCTCTTCCCCGCGACGTCCGCCCCTCCACGCGGCTCAGCAGACGCTGTTCTGCCGCACACAGAACAGGGGCCGGCTACAGAGTGCCCCCCCCCCGCGCTGGCCTCTCACCTGCGGGCCGCCGGCGGCTGCCAGCAGCCCGCAGGCCAAACGGCGGCTAACCCGAGGACCCCCGTCCCCACCCTCGCTAGGCGGGGGAGCGAAGGGCCGCCGGAGCTGCGCAGCCGAGAGACCGAGGGGGACGCTCTATCCCCGGTGGCCGCCGCCCAGAGGCCGGAGCGGCGCCGGCTGCCGCACCGCAGGGAGAAGTTCTGGGCGGCCGCTCTCCTTGCGACGTGGCCGTAAAGCCGCCGCCAGCGGGGCGGGGAAGAGGCGCGATGGCGGCGGCAGCGCCGAGAGGCGGCCTGCGCGCGTGGACCCGGACGCGCCGCGGCTTCTCCCGAGCCGGGGGCGGCGCGGGGCTCCTGGCCGCGGAGCGGGGGCACGAGCCGGAGAGCCGGGTAAACCGCCAGCGGGGGCGCAGGGTCGCCGCTGGGAGCCCGGCCCCGTGTTTAGAGCGGGGGGAGCCCGCCCCGCCCCGCCCCGCCCCGCCGGGGTGGTATTGCTGGGGGTCCAGAGGCAGAGCGGGGCGCCCTGTAGCTCTCTTCCGGGCGGGTGGACTCCACCCCTGCCCCAGGCGCCATACAGGGACCGCTGGACCTGCATGGAGCCCCATTGCCCCGGGCTTTTAGGTAGAGGTTTGAGACCCTGCTGGGTGCAGCTGGGCACTGGGTGTCCGGACTCGTGCGCTTTGATCCCGTCGCGGGGAGCAGGGAGTCTGCTAGAGCCTGAACAGGGCTTCTCTCTCTGCCAGCACCTAATTAACGCCTGAGAGGATTTTCCTCGCGTTTCCTGTGGAATTGCGTGAAGAGATTTTGTAAAACAGTCGGCAGCATTTGGACAGCACTTCTCAAGAAACGAAACATTTACCAAGGGTCCCGGCAAGTCTCGTAAAATCTCATTCGCCGCTTTTTAATTGTGTATGGTTCTTGATTAGCAAATAAAATACATGTGTTGCTTAGGAAACAGTAAGGTCTGGCGGAACCAGCAAGTGATTTGGAATCAGACCCTCTGCTGCTGCTTCTGATGGATTTCTTTTATGGCTTTGGCAAGTTATGTCGCTCTTCTGTGCCTTGTGTTCTCCAAGGATAATATTTACCTGCCTTTTGGGCTGATGTGGGGATTAATATTTGGAGATTTTTTTCATAAGAGCTACCTAAATGTCAAGTGTTAGTGCTATTTGGGGTTTAAAAAAAATCTAGCAGGTATTATACATACCTATTTTATATTTAGGCTGATTAGAATTCAACTTTTTTAATATATAATTTGGATGGATAATGATTATCTTTAAACTTTTTTCCTCTTTTTATCTATTTAAATTTTCAGAGTTGCAGGAAATTAAATGGGCGGGGGGAAGTCCAACAACAATAATGTAATGACAGTAGATGCTGAGATTCAAAAAAATTAAACCTTTATTACTATTAAAACACAAATTGTCAATGTCATGTCAAAATAAGTCTTCAAATTCTGTTAAGAGCTGTTATAAAAAGGGTGGTGATCAATTGTTCTCCCTGTCCACTGAAGGTAGGCCAAGAAGCAGTCTGTTTAATCTGTAGCAAGGTAGATTTAGGTTAGATACTAGGAAAAACTTTCAAACTATGAGATTAGTTAAATACTGGAATAGTCTTCCAAATGAGGTTGTAGAATGCTGCTTGTTGTTGGTTTTTGAGAACAGGTTAGACAAACACAAGGATGATCTAGATTGGGGTTCTCAAAATTCATTGCACTGTGACCTCTTCTGACAACAAAAATTACGAAACAACCCCGGCAAGGGGACTGAAGCCTGAGCCCATCCAGGCTCTGCTGCCCCAGGTGCGGCAGCAGGGTCAAAGCTAAAGTCCATGGGCAGTGAGTGGAGTCGTCCCCACCCTTGAGGAGGTTACACTCCAGCTCTGCCCCTTCTACCCATGCCCTCCCCGTGGCCAGCAGAGTCCTGAGACCCCTGTGCGTGGCCCCCTCCCACCTGCCCAGAGGAGCCCCGGGCCGGCGGAAGCCCTGAGCCAGGCCTCCCACTGCCTGGAGGAGCCCCGGCCGGGCTGGCTGAAGCCCTGAGCCGAGCCTTCCCTTGCCGGGAGGAGCCCAAGATTGGCCACAGCTGTGCCTCCCCAGACCTGACCTGCCCAGAGGAAAAGCGCCTGTAGAACAGTGGTTTTCAAAGTTCGGGTCGCGACCCAAAATGGAAGGCTAGGAATCCTGGGAGCTGGACAGTAAAAACTAGTAATGCCTACCTGTTCTGGCACCGCGCTGCACCCTGAAAGCGGCCAGCAGCAGGTCTGGCTCGTAGGCAGGGGGGCTGCCTCTGCCAATGGGAACTGGCGGATCGGGGGGGCAGTGTCTGCAGGCGAGAGCTGTGTGGAGCCGCTTGCGCGCTTTTGCGTAGGAGCTGGACCTACCGGCTGCTTCTGTGGCACAGCGCAGTCCATGGTGTCAGGACAGGCAAGAAGCCTGCCTCTGAACTCTAGCTGCGCCGCTGACCAGGAGCCGCTAGAGGTAAGCTCGCGCCCCAACCCCACGTCCCTTCCCCAGATCTGAGCCCCCCCCCCCCACAAACCTGGAGCCCCTTCCTGCAGTCCAACCCCATCATCCTCAGCTCCACCCCAGCCCAGAGCCCTGACCTCCTCCCAAACTCCAACCCCCTCCCCCAGCCCAGAGCCCCCTCATTCCTGACCCCACCCTACAGCCCTCACCCCCTGCGCCCCAACCCTCTGCCCCAGCCCTGAGCCCCCTCCCAAACCCCTCATCCCCAGCTCTGTTGGGTTGCAGGCATCAACAATTTTTTTTCAACTGGGTCGACAGAAAAAAGTTTGAAAACTGCTGCTGTAGAAGACACTTTTGATATATCCCATGCAGTTACTGGGGCAGCTGAGGAGGCAGTATGTGCCTCCTCTGCCACCCTGGAACCTGCATGGGGCATAATAATAGTAAAAACCCCTCTTCCAAACCCCGCAACTGGGGGTTTGATGGCTGCTGCAGCACCAGGGGAGGCAGAGCCCCACCTGGCCTGTTATACCCCACTGGCCTGGGCTGGGGGTGGGGGGCCAAAGACAAAGCCCAAGGGCTTCAGACCCAGGCAGAGGGCCTGTAACTTGACTCCTACTGCTCAGGGCGGAAGCCCTTGGGTTTGGGCTTTGGCCGGGGTGGTGGGGCTCAGGCTTTGGCTCTGGGCCCCAGCAAATCTAAGCCAGCCCTGGTGACCCCATTAAAATGGGGTCCTGACCCACAGTTTGCGAACTGCTGGTCTAGATAATGGTTAGTCCTGCCTCAGTTCAAGGGACTGGAATAGATTACCTTGAGGTCCCTTCCAGCCCTATGTTTCTATGATTCTGTGAAAATAGGCAAAGTAAATATCCTTAAATCAAGCTGTAATACATTTTCAAGTAACATTTTTCTTACTTTGCTTATCTGTAAATTTCAATTATTGATGGAAATATTTTTGTATTGGTTTGTGGGTATATGGTGAAAGCAATATTTACTGACATTTACCAGTAAATAGCTAAAGCTTCCAAGCCTATTTATATTGTAATCCAAGTCTAGACTGGTTTCAGAGTAGCAGCCGTGTTAGTCTGTATTCGCAAAAAGAAAAGGAGTACCCGTGGCACCTTAGAGACTAACAAATTTATTAGAGCATAAGCTTTCGTGAGCTACAGCTCACTTCATCGGATGCATTTGGTGGAAAAAACAGAGGAGAGATTTATACACACACACACACACACACACACACACACACAGAGAGAGAGAGAACATGAAACAATGGGTTTATCATACACACTGTAAGGAGAGTGATCACTTAAGATAAGCCATCACCAGCAGCGGGGCGGAGGGGGGGGGGAGAGGAAAACCTTTCATGGTGACAAGCAAGGTAGGCTAATTCCAGCAGTTAACAAGAATATCAGAGGAACAGTGGGTGGTGGGGTGGGAGGGAGAAATACCATGGGGAAATAGTTTTACTTTGTGTAATGACTCATCCATTCCCAGTCTCTATTCAAGCCTAAGTTAATTGTATCCAGTTTGCAAATTAATTCCAATTCAGCAGTCTCTCGTTGGAGTCTGTTTTTGAAGCTTTTTTGTTGAAGTATAGCCACTCTTGGGTCTGTGATCGAGTGACCAGAAAGATTGAAGTGTTCTCCAACTGGTTTTTGAATGTTATAATTCTTGACGTCTGATTTGTGTCCATTCATTCTTTTACGTAGAGACTGTCCAGTTTGGCCAATGTACATGGCAGAGGGGCATTGCTGGCACATGATGGCATATATCACATTGGTAGATGCGCAGGTGAACGAGCCTCTGATAGTGTGGCTGATGTGATTAGGCCCTATGATGGTATCCCCTGAATAGATATGTGGACAGAGTTGGCAACGGGCTTTGTTGCAAGGATAGGTTCCTGGGTTAGTGGTTCTGTTGTGTGGTGTGTGGTTGCTGGTGAGTATTTGCTTCAGATGGGGGGCTGTCTGTAAGCAAGGACTGGTCTGTCTCCCAAGATCTGTGAGAGTGATGGGTCATCCTTCAGGATAGGTTGTAGATCCTTGATGATGCGTTGGAGAGGTTTTAGTTGGGGGCTGAAGGTGATGGCTAGTGGCGTTCTGTTGTTTTCTTTGTTGGGCCTGTCCTGTAGTAGGTGACTTCTGTGTACTCTTCTGGCTCTGTCAATCTGTTTCTTCACTTCAGCAGGTGGGTATTGTAGTTGTAGGAATGCATGATAGAGATCTTGTAGGTGTTTGTCTCTGTCTGAGGTGTTGGAGCAAATGCGGTTATATCATAGCGCTTGGCTGTAGACAATGGATCGAGTGGTATGATCTGGATGAAAGCTAGAGGCATGTAGGTAGGAATAGCGGTCAGTAGGTTTCCGATATAGGGTGGTGGTTATGTGACCATCGCTTATTAGCACCGTAGTGTCCAGGAAGTGGATCTCTTGTGTGGACTGGTCCAGGCTGAGGTTGATGGTGGGATGGAAATTGTTAATTACTACATTAGCATACAAGTAGAGGCTAGAGTTTGATAATCTTTACACAATCCGAATTTCCTCAGTATTGCAAAATTAGTGAAGTTCTAAATGTTGATTCCACAAGACCTGGATTTAGAATTTTTTTCTAAGCACGGTGCAGGGGTTACCTGTTCATGCAGCTCTCTAACTAAAGAACATCAGATTAGGGACCCAATCTTGTAAATATTTATATATACACTTAACTTTGCACTGTGCGTAGTCCCACTGCAATCAGTGAGAGTATTCATGCAGTGTGAACCACATATAGGCACTAGTTTGCCTGCCTAGGAGATGCAACTAAGATTAATTATAAATGCAGAGATAAGAATGTGGTGGTGTTTAATAACTTTGTCCCTTTTAAAGCTTAACTTTAAAAATGCTGATAGAATACAATAATTTATATTTCTATAGTGCCTTACCTTTCATCTTAGAGTGCTTTACGTACTTCAGAATGCTTCTCTGACATAAATAAATATCACCCTGATTTTGTAGATTGGGAAACTGAGGTACAGAGAAGGTAGGTTACTTGTCCAAACTCAAAAAGTGTGTCATTAACAGAGTATGTTAGTAGTCTGGAGTTCTCCCTACTCTGCCCTCAACAAACCACTGGTTAGTACCTCCTTTTTGCACTCTTACAAGCATACACAAGCAAAGAATAAACTGCAAGGAAAACTGCAAATGAAAATATATCTGAGGCTCATCCTGTACCTAATAATCTCCTGTGCTACCATCTAATATATTAACAAGACAGAAGATCCATGACATGAAGAAGTGAAAGTGTGATCTAAGGGTTTCTTTAATCTGTGATTGTATCCCAGTCACTTGTGCCTCTCTGACAGATTGATAAATATATTGTAAAAGTAAATTACTGATGTAAACTTAAATCAAGCTAACCTGAACTCTCACAACTTCTGTGTTTTCATTATTGTGTTTTAAGGTTAGACTCAGCTGTGTGAAACATTTTATTATACTTTTCTTAGAAACACTATGCAAACTTAGTTTAAAAATGGTTTTTTGTATTATTTTAGGCTTCAAGTTTCTGCCCTCCAGCACATTCTTGCAATGATTGGATTGGTCCTCCTGACAGACATTCAAACCTCCGACCAATAGTATTTCATATTCCTAAAAATGAATCGCCACTGGGACGAAAACTTAGAGAATTTAGACAGGAAACTCAAGTTTGGAACCAACAATTCTGGGCAAGCCAGAATGTGTCATTCAGAAAGGTGAGCATGTAGATGAGGTACTAAGCCACTTGGTGGTGCTGAGTTTCCTTAAGAATTTGCAACATTAGCAGTTGATAGAAAACATGATTCTGTTTGGCTACATGAAAGATTTTTCACAATTGCATTGTATAGTGACATTGAACCATGATCATTTTGTATTATATAGCTGTTCAGAGTACCTGAGAGCACTACAACTTATTATTTTACCTTTATAAACTATTAGTAAATGGTGTGGTTTTGAAATTATTTATTCCTTGCTTTAAACTGATTTTATAGCTGATATAATAGCATAATATAATATAATAGTAGAGCTTTTTTTGCCATTAAATAGGCTTATCAATACTGAGGAGTGCATATAACAATGAGCTGCAAAGCTAAAAAGTGTGTTTTACTTTACTGTTGCTTGAGGATGTATAAAGAGATCCTCCAAAGTTTTTGCTGCTTGTTTTTTACATTAAAAATACAGGGTTGTGACTGTCCTCTCTTCTGGAGGATCTGGAATGTGAGATTAAAGCTGGTTACTGAAAACTGAGCTACTGTTCTAACTTCAGTGGCATAGATGCAATCACTGAGGGGGAAATGAGGGACATATCTCCAGTGATGAGCTGCCAAAATCTTAACAACTGGTTCCCACCTCACCCTACGAGGAGGTCGTGGCCCACCCCCGCCCCCCGGGGATTCCTGCACCATCCAACCCCCCCCCGCGTTGCTTGAAACCCCCGGACCCCCCATCCAGCCCCCTCCCTTGTCCCCTGACTGCCCCCAGAACTGGGCAGGAGGGTCTCTTGGGTCACTGTAGTGGGTGCCCACCCCACCCCTAAGAGCCAGAGGGACCTGCTGAGGGGCGAGGTGGGGAGTCCCGGCGGTGCTTACTTGGGGCAGCTCCCAGGAAGCATCCGGGAGGTCCCTCTGGCTCCGAGGGGCAGGGGAGCATAGCTGTGGGGGAGCAGCTGCTCCCCCCCACTGATCACATCAAAAGCGGTGCCTTAGGCGCCGACTCCGTGAGTGCTCTGGGGTTGGAGCACCCCAGGGAAAATTTGGTGGGTGCAGAGCCCCCACTGGCAGCTCCACACCCGGCCCCAGCTCACCTCACCTCTGCTCCGCCTCCTCCTCTGAACACACTGCCCTGCTCTGCTTCTCCGCCCCCGGCTTCCTGCGAATCAGCTGTTCGCGCAGGAAGCCTGGGAGGGCTGAGAAGCAAGCGGCAGCTTCGTGCTCAGGCCCAGGGAGGCGGAGGTGAGCTGGGGTGGGGAGCGGTTCCCCTGTGCACCTCCCCCCCTCCAGGTTACCTGCTGCGGCGCGGGTGGCCCTCCTTGTGCCCTCCCGCCCCAGCTCACCTCCACTCTGCCTTTGCTTCCCTGGGCCTGAGCGCGAAGCCGCTGCTTCTCAGCTTCCCGCGCAAACAGCTGATTCGCGGGAAGCTGGGGCGGGTGGAGAAGCAGAGCGGGGCAGTGCGTTCAGGGGAGGAGGAGAAGGCGGAGGCGGAGCAGAAGTGAGTTGGGGCCAGGGGCGGGGAACTGCTGGTGGGTGCTCTGCACCCATCAAATTTTTCCCGTGGGTGCTCCAGCCCCGAAGCACCCACGGAGTCGGTACCTAAGGCGCCACTTTTGGCTGCTTGTTAAATTTAGAAGCCCTTTTAGTACCGGTTGTCTCTGCGGGACAGCTGGTTCTAAAAGGGCTTCTAAATTTAACAGCCGGTTCTAGTGAACTGGTGCGAACCAGCTCCAGCTCACCACTGAATATCTCCCCTCACCAACTTTACTGTCCTGTTGATGTGTTTTTAAATAATGGCTACAAGCAGTGCATTTCACTCTTGGTGTCCCTCAATTTTTTTTTTCTTACGTGGGTAGACTATGTTGAATTCTAGGTTCGGAGAGGACCAACTCATCTATCCACCTCCAGCTGTGATGAAAACTATTTATTTCTGTTTTTTTTGGTTTGTTTTCTAAAAAGGTAGAAGAAATTTTTTTTGAACTAAAATAAAAGCAACCAATTTTTAAAATTCTATTAAGTAACTATGAATTTATTTTAAAAAGCTTAAGATCTTTCTGTAAATTCAGCCATAATGTGCATAAGGCAGGAAGACCTCAAAAGCTGTTACGTTGCCTTATTTAAAACTTGCAATATAAGGTCCTGATCCTGAAAACACATAAGCACATGCATACCTTTACTCACATGAGTAATGCCATTTACTTCCGTGGGACTGTTTGCAAGAATAAAATTATATGTTCTTAAGAGTTTACAGGGATTGGGTCTAAATGATTTGTTTCCTGAAGAGGATCCAGTTAACTGATTATTGGTTTAAGTAGAAAACACTGTAGTCATTATCTGGGTTATAAATATTGCTCAGATTCTTGAAACTATTGATCAGTAAGATAGCTGACTTCAAGAATTAAATATATTTAATTATAATAAACATATTTTAGGGAAAAGAAGAATTCATTTACTCAAGACTGAAGGCTAAAGGTCTGGAAATGAAAGATGAAACAGGTTAGTGATTGTTTTTAAAATTTAAAATGCTTTCTGAAAGGGAGGATTCTGGTTAGTTTTAAGTTTTCACTGGATAGTTTAAACTCTCCTAAAAAAAACCTTAAGAGCAAATCCTGCCATGGCCTCCATGGCTGCAGAGAATCACTTGGCAGTACTGCCAATGCAGTTCTGTGGCACAACAAGGCAGGGTTGGTCAGGGTTTGAAAGGCTGTGCAGGGGTGTGGTAGACCACTCATCTCTACAGTAGCTCTTGGCACAGTGGTGCCTGTGAGGTCAGAGGACCAGCTGTTGCATAGCTCCTCTTATCATTGCCTCTACCATTCCCCAGGGGTGGAGGTATGCTGTGAGGCTAGAGCAGAGGTGGGCAAACGGGGCTGCGTGACTGTCCTGCCCAGCTCCTGAGCTCTCAGCCGGGGAGGCTAGCCCCCAGTCGCTCCCCTGCAGCTGTGTGGGCAGCGCAGCTTGCGCCCACCCACCTCCCAGGCTTTCCAATAAGACTGTCCTGCTGTTCTGAGCAGCATGGAAGGGAGTACAGGGGTTGGATAAGGGGCAGGAGGTCTTGGAGGGTAGTCAGGGGTTAGGGGGCGGTTGGATGGGGTGGAGGTTTGGGGGTGGGCGGTCAGGAGACAGGGAGCGGGGGGGTTGGATAGGGGGTGGAGTCCCTGGGGATCGGGGGATCCCGGGGGGGATGACAGGGAGCGGGTAGGTTGGATAACAGGTGGGGTCCTGGGAAGGAGTGGTCAGGGGACAAGGAGTGTGTGTGTGTGGGGGGGGGGGGGGTTGGATGGGTCGAGGGGGTTGTCGGGCTGGGGGTGTGGATAGGGGACAGGGAGGCTAACAAATTTATTTGAGCATAAGCTTTCGTGAGCTACAGCTCGCTTCATTGGATGCATTCGGTGGAAAATACAGTGGGGATCAGCCATGTTTGTATCCACTGTAACAGCCCATCCTCTTCTCCTGTAGTTTAATGTTCCTGCTTTGTATTTGTTTTTGTTTTTGAATTTTTAAACTGTTTCAGACTTTGAGGCAGCAGAGCCTTGGCAGACTTAAAAAATAAAAAAAATCATAGGTTCTGCATACTTTACTTGCCTACCTCCAAAAATCTAAATGCTTCGGATTTTAAAAGAAAATAAAAAGTGTCTTCATATTGATGAGTTTCTTGTCAATAATAAAAGGTAGCTTTGAATTACTCATTTTCAATTTTTAAATTGAGATTTAAATACAGTACTGTGTTGTTGTAATATTACATTTGCCTTACTATTATTAATGTCTGATGTGGACATGTCCAAGGCCTATATATATTATTTTCTGCTTTATATTTATGTAACTACATGTGGTACAGGAAATATCACATTATGATGACTAAATTGAAAAGCACTCAGCACAAGTAAATACATTTTCTTGGAACTTAAAAACAAAACCTTGAATAGAAAGTGAAATAGTCTAATAAAAGCAGACTTATGTTTCTAAGTTATTACAGTAATGCCTAGAAGCCTCAAATCAGATCAGAGCCCCATCGTACTGTATAGACACAGTGACAGACAGTCCCTCCCCCAAAGAGTTTATAATGTAAATAGACAAAACAAACAGTGGGAGAAAGGGAATAGTATATGAAACTGCGATACTAAGTGATTTGTCCAAGGTCACACATGTATTCTGTAGCAGAGCAAGATTTCCTAAATCCCCAGTTCAGTGTATTAATCCCAAGAACAACCTTGATGTATTTATGTTGAAATTTATTTTCAGGTCAAAAGGTAACACTGAGTGCAGAAGAAATGGCAGATTTCTACAAGGACTTTTTAAGTAAAAATTTTAAAAAGCACATGTGTTATAACAGGTAGGTATGGCTCTTCCTGTTGAGTAATACACATAATTCATCTAAGTTAAAGGGACACCATCAACTTAGATCGCTCTTCAGTCTGAAACTTTTTGTCTGCTGTTAGAAGTAGTACCTAAGGTGGTTATTGCTGAAAGAGATTAGAAAAAGAAAATACATTTTTCCCTTAAATTTGTTTACTTTGCATGTGACAGAACTTCATGTATAGACATTTGAGCATTTCCACTATTTATAGTTGGATCCAGCTCCCCTGGAAATTAATCAGTCTCTCCATGGACTTAGATGGGAGCTAAATCAGCCCTCGGTCAGTTTCCCTTTTTATTGTATGGGTCTTTCACCCAACAAGGGGAGAAAAAATTACAATAGGGAAATGTGATTATAAAACCAGTTAACTTTTGAAAAAATGAGTAGACTTCTAGTTGACTGTGTCCCTTTTAAACATTGAATTAAGCAGTGACAATCTGTGAATGTTTTTGCACTCAACAGAAAATTTTGCCATGTAAACTAAATATTTAGCATTTGTACTTATTGTTTTTTATTTTTGACCACTTTTACCTATAAGCTTACCAAACTGAAATTGATTAGTAGGGTGAGGTACTTGAAGTTGTATGGGTTTTTCTTTGCTGTATGTGAAACCAATCCAAGATCACTCCTGAGAGAGATACTTAGCATCTTTACTCTTGCACGCAGCATCTCTTTCTCCTCTGTTGGGTTGAACAGTATTGGACACAAAAGCGTTAAGGTGCTACTAGAACTAGTGGTTTTTCTGCTACAACATTCTAATCTTTAATATTACACATTTACTAAGAATTGTGGTTTGGAGTTGTGTACAGTAACTTTGTACTTTTACCATAAAAAACATTTTAAAAAAAAATTCCTTAATGTTTATTAATGACAGAAAAACACAAAACAATAGCCTTAAAACACTGACGCTCAAAAATTCTGTGGTTATTTATCTTGAATAAGATGGCTACAGATGTAGCAAATGTATTGCCTGGTGCTTGGGAAAGCAGACAGTGCTTCTCCCTGAATTGGCCATCAGTTCGCTAAAGTGAGCCTTCTGTGGCTAATATTCCACCTATCAGGTAAGAGTTCAGAATCTCTGAATGTAGTCCTTGTTGCTATGCTGCGATCAGCTCAGCTGGCTATAATTACATCATTTTAATTAAAAAGTGTAATGTACAGCCCTGAAGATAGCAGTGCTTATTATAGGCATTCTGATTTCTGAGGCACTAGCTTGTAGAATCTGTTGTTCATGCATTCAGTTGTACACTCTGAGCATTGCCAGCTGGACTGAGATTTGTGGCTGCAGTAGAGTTGAAATTTGAAAATTCATCATGCTTTTTAGTGTAGTTTAAAAATTAACTGATACTATGATTGCATTGGCTCCATGAATATGCATTTAGGAATAGTTATACTGAAGACACTATCCAGTTTTTAAAACTGGAGTAAAAGTAAAAGGAAATGAACAGGAAATGAGATCAAAACATATATATAATTCTCATTGTGAAAGTAAAGGGGAAAGAGAAACCATTACAATATTATTAGTGTGACTTGTTGATATACATGCATCTTAAGAGATGTGGGGTTTTCTTTGTTACATTTTATGTGTAGTTTGCTACTAATTAAGGCCTGATCCAGGGTCAGGCCTTTATTGTGCCAGGCATATACATAAAAACTTTTCCAGAGAGCTCTGCCAGTTGATCCTGATCAGTAACATCACTGCTATTCCAGCGCTAAGCCTGTTTTGACCAGATCCTGCTAATTGTGCAGTGTTTTGTGAAATAGACAGATGCCCAGTGGGAATTAGAAAGAGATTTCAAATCCTTACCCTTCTCACAAATGAAAGTACGTTTTGTTATAAAGAAAAGGAGTACTTGTGGCACCTTAGAGACAAACAAATTTATTTGAACATAAGCTTTCGTGAGCTACAGCTCACTTCATCGGATGCATTCAGTGGAAAGAGGTGAAATACTAGTGCAGACTGTTTTACTTAGACCCTGAATTACTTCTTAAAGGCATGCTCCTCCCCTCCCCCCCATGGTGAAATGAATAGATATTATTTTTTAAAGACCATGAACTTTGCAAGGCATAATACTGGCTGAATAAAATATATATTGGATCAGATAATTTGACCTTTCAAGATTGACTTGTTTCTGCCTTTGGCAGTGGTCAACTCTGCCCATCCCAATGCGTGCATATACACATACCACCTGGCTAATAGTACAGTGCTGTATAAGAAGGAAATTTCTCCCTGAATGCTTGATGATCAACTTTCCCTCTGAACCATGAGACTTGATTGCCCTTATCTTAGCTTGCATAAGTTCAAATGTAATTGGTGTAATTGTCCATAAAACTATTCAACCCTTCTAACTCTAGTAGAGTATTAAACTGGGTGCCTGCAGCCATGCATTCCATAGACTGATTACACGTGTGACTTCTTTTTAACCATGTACTTAATAGTAGTACTTACAAATTTTCATAGGCAAATTATCCCTAATTAGACAAGGGAAGCAATGCTGTGAGGAAAGAAAAGGACATAACTGAATTGTTGTCAATGCCTCTAGGATAGCTAATGCAATTTACCTCTTTCTCCCCCCCCCCCCCGTTTTTTCTTCTTATACTGATTGTTTTTCCGGTGCTGGAATCTAGAGAATGGTACAAACGTAATTTTATTATCACATTCCTCATGGGACAAGTGGCCTTTGAGAGGGCTTGGAGTAGGCTTGGCTGGAAAAAGACAAAAGTTGGAAATTAATGCTCACCACGTCATACAGAATACTACAACAACGCAGTAAAACCTGTTGGAGTGACGCATTGTCTGCGGTCAAATTCAGACTCTGAATTACTGCCACCGCAACTACTGTTTACTTTGTATATCGGGCCACATGAATGAAAATAGCTACCGAACTTGACTTTTGAATGTTCCAGTGTAACATGGTAATGCAAAGTATGCCCAGCCAAAAGCTATATTGGCAATTTATCAACAGCCTAAGGGCTGCACATAAATTTACCCAAAATGGAACAGATTGCAGCCACCCTCATCTTTAATCTGGCGGTGCAGCCCATAGAGACTATATGATCCAACATACCATGCTTCATCTTGTTCCGCATCCTGTAGTTTCCATAGGCCATATCAGTGTGTAAAAGATGGAAGTGGCCATGGTCTGCACTGACTACATGGGCTACAATTTTGCCACCCTGGTATAATCATCGTAGAGGTAAGTGCAGTTTGTGTTTATACAATGATTACATTTAACTTAGATTTTTAAACACATTCTTACTTAAAAGGGATTCTAATCACTCTAAATAACACTTAAAATATTATATAAATTTAATACCCTTATAAATGACCAAAACAACTGAATCTTAATTGATCTATTCTTGTGAAAACAAACTTGTTGACTAAGTGATTTGTCTCAGCTGTCAGAGCTCAGATGAATAAATTTAAGATTTTTTAGTTGACAGTCATTTAGCAGCTATGATAGAAAGGGAGTTGAATACAGAGTTAGTGTTAGTAAATGCCAATTCATGCCTGTTAATTACCCTGAAAACACTTGCTGCTCTCACCAGGTTCCTTGAACACCCAAAAGTCCTGCTAGCATCAGAAGGATTTGGGTGTTCAAGGAATGCTGTATCATTGGTCAGGTGTGCTATTTAAACTAATTCTTGCAATTTAATTGTACAATTTATGTATTATTTAAAAGAAATGACCTTCTACTGAGGGTGTTTCCTGCCCATTAATGAAGTTGAACAGATGTGTTGTTTGCTTTGGTACCTGATAAGTGGATTCTGCTGAATGGAATGTGCATGGACAAATGTAAATGTTTGAATTCCAGGAGTGATATTTTTGATACAATAGCAAAGAGCAGTAGAACTGCAAATATTTGATGGAAAACGATGTATGATTCACTCTTGGATTTGAAAAAATCCACAGCAGATATATGAAGTTCTCAGAGCTAGCCAAACCTGTTACCCCAGTGGTAGGCACCACCTCCTCCCAGATTGTTGGAGCTCAATCACATGGCCACTGCATGCTTGACCAATTGCTTGGATCAGCAGGGGTACCAATCCTCTGCAGGCAGCCTATATCTCTATTAAAATCAACCAAATATGCAGCCAAAATATATTTCCTCAAAACTCTAGGTGGGAATGGTCACCAACACAATATTTCCTTCACATGCACGTGTGTACACACACCCTCCAGCCCTGCAAAAGTTACTTTGTGAAAACAGCATATTTGGAGTTCTGCAGGTTAGGGGATGGGTCTGGGGAATGAGGGGGCATGGCCAAGGGACACCATCTGATAGCATTTGTTTTCATGCTGTCATACCCCCTCAAAGAAGTGTAGAAGCCAAGGCTTAATGTCTCAGCCCTCTAGACATGTTTTGAGGTCCACAGAATAGTATTGCAGTACTTGGGGAATCCATGAATTTGGAAGATCACAGCCCATGCAAGTAAATTATTAAACATGCAGCTTTTCTTTATCTTTCTGTAAAGATTTTTCACATAAATCCCATGTGTGGTTCCTGCATTGACCCACTAATGGCCCCATAATCTTGTCTACTTATGTCAAGGCACCCACATAATGACTTAATGGTCTGTTGGCTAAATAATCTGTTGTTTTCAAGTTGTGACTATGAGCCCTGATACAACATGTTTCAGTAATATTGTGATCTGATTTAAATCCATAAGAGAAAGTTTTGCATGTAAATCTAAATACTCAGGTGAACTCTCCTGCTTTGGATTTTTTTTATTTCTGTCAACACAAAAGCTGTGTCGACCTGGGTTTTGATCATTCTTTGCTCTTTCTGTCTTTTAATACCAATGTAATACTGCTATCTTTCTTTGGACAAAATGGTTATGAAAGTTACGTATTACATAGTAGTTTAAGATTGGAACTGGCCCTGCTGTATATTTATTACAATATTTTGTTTGAAATGTCTTATCCTTTTCAGAATATTGTTTTTATCTGGAAATAAAGTATTAGACATGTTATGTGTAATACTCAGTCTTTTCATGAACTCATAGTTGCAGTAGATTTTTCTACAATCCAGGTTAGGGTAGCCTTTACATTTTGTTGAATTTCAAAGAACCCAGTCCTAAAAAAACAAGCACAGCCCCAATAAAAGGAGTTTGTTCACATTTAGCAGAGCGGGGGAATCAACACTCAGGTTCAAAATCAAAGTACAAGTCTGGTAGAGAATTACTTTAGAGTAGCAGACACTGCTTACCCTTTCCCATCCTAAATTGGGACAAATAGATGTGGACTGTGCATGAATCTGCTGGCCTCTTGGCTGATTTGTCCATATTTACCTCTCTCCTTTGCTTTATGAAGAAATGTCAGTCTCATCTGGCAACTGCAATAAGGAACATCTATAATTTTGGGGTCCAGCATTACTACTGCATTGGCTCCTAATGCATCCATGTAGTGGGATTAGGATTGAATCTAAGATACTTACAAGGCAAAGTTTTCCAGCTGTACTTTAGCTTTTCTATTGATCTCTTGCTCAACAATAGTTGGTAGGTTAGATATACTGTCCATACTGGCGGGGAGAGAGACGCCACTTGTGGGATTTCTTGGTGACTTCAACAGGACTGTTCTCGTATACAAGCTTAACTTTAAGCATGCAAGTGTTCGCAAGATTGGTGCGTTAGACATTTCACCTTTCCCTGTTCACCACTGTTGATTTTATCAGCTGAGATGCTTTTGCTTCCAGTCCTTTCTGAGAGTGAGAAACCCAAGTCAGTATTTTCAAAGGTGGTTACTGATCTTGAGTGCCTCTGGTTTTTGGGCTCACATCCTGAAACACTTTGATTCGTTCTTTCAAAGGTGGAGAGTATCTGCTGTTCTCTGTGACTAAAGTGGAGCTGCCAGCTGTGCAGCACTTCTGAAAATCAGGCCCAACCTGTTTCAAGTGAGTCATCTAAAGTCAGTGCCCACTTTTTGAAAATGCTCCCAGTCACATTCAGTGAGATGGGCCCACTTTTAGAACTCCCTCTCTGGCTCACCAGAGCCTAATATTACTGAGCATTTTTTTTTTTTAAATGATGGACAGTTAGGAAGTAGGTGACGGAAGCTAAAGTCCCATTCCTGCAATAAGCTCCATGTGGGCAGACCCCCTACACACATGTGCAACTCTGTTTCCTTCAGTAAGGGTGGAGGGATCTGTTTGTATGGATCTCATAGCAAATAGCCTAAGGCCTCAATCCTGCAAAGTGCAAGATATTAATTCAGAATATCCAAAAAAGCTACTGTGAAAAGATGTTAAAAATAATGCCTGTAAAATTTTCTCATTAATGTATGGAGACAGTGTTGTGAGCAAATGGAGGCCATATCATTTTGCCAGCATTACATTTATTGTGTTTTTTTTTTTTTCTTCAGGAAAGGCACAGTTATATCATCTGCTGTGTTAAGATTTATCAGTAATATCTGCTGTGCATCAAATCTAAAAAAGAAAATGGAGCTTCCATTGGCTGTTGAAAATAAAATTCTTATGTCTATAAAGAACTATTATAGCAACTGAAGCTGGTGGAAAGATCAGAGTAACTTCTCTGTGCACCAGCTCTCACTATGGGAGCGGGTGGGGGAGGGAATGCAGAGGAGCTATTTTACCAACTAAGTATTAAATTAATCCTGTTGAAATAGAATACATTTTCATATTTCACATAGCATCATCCTGTACTGTTTAATCTGTCTCTCCGTTGCAAAGATCTAATACAGCAACATTTTGGTAATATTCAAATGGTTAATAATTTAGGTGATTTATACTGTGTTGGGAAATGGTTATGTTCAACAGTCTTAGTATTTCCTGCTATTTGCTATACTTCTCTCTAGTGGGGCATATATTTCAATAGAATATAAGAAGATGTATCAAAAAGGAATGAGAAGGGAGATTAAAACAACAAGGAGTCTGGTGGCACCTTAAAGACTAACATTTATTTGCTTTCCTGGGTGAAACAACACTTCTTGAGATGCATGGAGTTTCACCTACAAAAGCTTATGCCCAAATAAATCTGTTTAGTTTTTAAGGTGCCATCAGATTCCTTGCTAGTCTGTATCCACAAAAACAACACTGCTACCCCCTGATAAGGGAGATTAAAGGCTCCTTTGAAGGAGATTGTAGCTCCTTTGTGATTAGTAGAGAAAATTCATAAATCTCAAAATAATTTTATCCAAGGAAAGCTTGAAATAAAACTCCCCAGAAATCTAGTAGGAGACTAATGTCAGCTCCTATTGTGATATTTTTTTTAAGTTTCTATGAAAATTTTAAGTGCCCCACAAAAAAAAAAAATCACTAGCTCAAAAGTCAGAGTTGTCATTTGTAAGCTAGCACTTTTGGCTCATATGTTTCATAAACTCGTCATTTTATGAGGGACTGTACTTCAGCCAGTTTTCAGCTTCAGAGGTCTATTGCTAAGCAACAAAGAGCGTCCCTTAGGACAACCAGACTTAGCCTAACTGAGGCTTTCTTTTGCAGTTTGCCAGGAGCCTAACACCACATTTTTGCATGAAGCCAGATAAATTGAAACTGAACTGCAAGATGGAATATTGTATGCTGGGAGTTGTAGTCTATATCTCTACAGTAAAGATACCAGTACCAGTGGGCCACTAATCTACTAGTTCTCTAAATGGCCCTGAGCTCTGGGAACCCAAAGGAATTCTCAGAACAGAAATAAATTTTTAGTTTTCCATATTTGTTTTAAAATTATTTTCTCATACTGTCTGTTGAATTTTAAATACAATACACTTCAGACCGCAATTAATAACTTATTTATGCAAATCAAATAACCTCTTTGTGCCTCAATTTTATGTATGTTAATAGGGTTAATTCTCTTAAGTGTTGTGTGGCTTAGCTGATTGACATACTCAAAGGGGAGATGCTGAAGAAGTGTAAACAGTACTATTGGCTAGAAATAATGAAGATAAACAGAATAATTTCTCTTTAAATATGATTAATATTTCAGTGCACTAATAGCTCTGAGACTCCAGGCTCCCTCTTAAAACATGTTGTACAAATACATATTAAAACATGGGCTCTTCCCCAAACAGCATACAATCTCTGATTTGCCTTACTGGATCAGAATATAGGTCCATTTAGTCCAGTATTCTGCCTCTCTGGATATAGGAAATGTACCATGATCTTCCTGTGAGACACACACAGCTGCTTATCCTCAGATCTGGCCAAGTTGTGTTCAGCACAGGGCCTTGGCATACCACCACCCTTACTGTCCCCTTTCCATCCATCTTTTGCGCTCCCTGATCCCTAGGGTTCCCAGGGGCCACTTTAACCCCCAGCATAAATTAGAGAAACCCTGTGGGCTACTGATCAGAGAACCACTATACCAGCCAGGGATCACTGGAGCTTAGCAGTGCTCTGTCCATGCCTCTTCCTCCAGAGAAACTGCTGACATATCCCTGTGCTAGGGATGGCTGGGAGAAGGAAGTGGCATAGAATTGGCTGTCTGTTACCCAGGGATTTCTCTATCCCAGGAAAATCCTCAGATGCCCCATGAAGGAGCTTTACAGACCCTAGGTGTCATCAAAATGTAGGCATAACTAGACCCAAGACAGACCTCATTTCTCAGGGGGCATGATTGGGAAAGTGAATGGAAGATTAAGTTGTAAATAAGGGTGTAATGCATTAGGCTAAGGTCATTCCAGCTGAGATAGGCAGGAACATGCTGGTACTAGGGACAATGGACAAGATAAACCTGGAATGTAGAGATTAAGTGATACATTACAGCATTCTTTATCCATGTAACTGGTTCTTGAAAAGTAACTAAGCCAGGCATGAACTACATGATGCAATGTATAGCCAGGAATGCAGGTTTTAATAAAGATGTTTTTATGAAAAAATTCTGCTGTGTAACTTTGGATTTGCACCGTACCCTGCATCCATCCTCTGCATTTGAGCCCGGCCTGGCCTGCTTGTGCATAGTGTTGCTGTATGCTAGTTAAAGGTACCTGAGTGACACATTCCAGAATCAAACTGACTGGAAGAGGGACTTGGGGATCCCAAATACAGCAGCACGAAGGGGATGTATCACAAAACTGGCATTTAATAATCTAATATTCCAGTATTTATGAAAGGAACTAAAGAACAATTAATTTCAACCCAATAAATGGATCATACATCTTGTGTCATAAGAAATAATGTTTATTGTATAAGCAGTAATAAAAATGCCACCTATTTAAACAGTCTTCCACACTGAGAGGCAAATCCTCCATTGTGGAACAATGAGAATTTACACCAGCTGAGGCTTTGCTTCAGATTTGTATTTTCTCTGTTAAAGTCTTTGGAGTATACTGTTAGAGATGAAAAATTAGGATTATTAATTGCATCTCATTGTTAAAGCACTTGCTTGAAAGGCTTTAAATCTGATATTGAGATAAAGGCCTCTCCCTGAACGATTTGTCACATGAAGATTGTTATGTAATGCACGTTTTCCATTTTAGAACATTTTAAGAGGAGATTTTCTTAGTTACTGTTCTAGGATTATTTGAATAATTTGTCTGATTTGTGTGTGTATATATCAAAAAGCACAAGCTTTAGGGCCAATAACATCAAAAGACAAAGTTCATGAAATAGCTGTCTAACTTTAATACAATTAGGGATCACAATTTTAGGTGTGCTATTCACAAGATGGATAGCATGATACAACATCAAATCAACATAAAATTTTCTCTGGAGATCTAAAGGCAAGACCAAACTCTGCATTGTCCACACTGATAACTCTTGATGCCACCAATATTTATGTAAGAAACTGTTTCAACTGTCCAAACTATCTGGGAGTGAAGAAAAGATGAAAGGGGAGCAAAGGATATACAGTTCCAAAGGATATTTAAGAAATGAGGCAGGCACCTCTCCCCAATATTAAACAAAATCATATCTGCCCTCAACACTAACCCTTGGAAAGCTTCCGATTTCCTAAGGCATAAAATTATAACCAGAACAAAACCCCAAACTGGCTATGATATGAAGGGCTTGGGTGACCTAGCTGTAAATAGGCACAAGTGTGGGTTCCGCGTGAGGGGAGAAGTCAAAAGAAAACACCTCACCCATCTTCCAGTTTTGTCATGGGATGTTTTAGAGCATCCTGAATTGAGGAAAGCTCTTACAAATTACGGGTTTCAGAGTGGTAGCCGTGTTAGTCTGTATCAGCAAAAATGACGAGGAGTCCTTGTGGCACCTTAGAGACTAACAAATTTATTTGGGCATAAGCTTTTGTGGGCTAGAACTCACTTCATCAGATGCATGTAGTGGAAAATAAAGTAGCAGATATATATACATAGTACATGAAAAGATGGGAGTTGTCTTACCAAGGGGGGGGTGGGGTCAGTCTAACGAGAAACTCTTAGATCTTAGTTCCTCACCTGCCATGCTCCAATACTCCTCTATGCTTAGTTCATCTATCTCCCTCATTTTAGGGTTCTGTAGCTTGTGTGGATTACACCAACCTGGAGTAACTCTCCTAGTAGTGGATGACATCCTCTGCTCCAGCCAACTGAATTGTTTGTGTGTTTTAATTACATTTCCAGCAGTGAGAGAGCTTTTCTCCTTTCCCCAGTGATTTGTCTGCTACAGCTACAGGAAGCGCCAGGAGCATCTGTCAGATCTCAAAAGACTTACTGAGCATGCTCAATAATTCCCCAAAAATTATTGCTATAAATCTGGTTGATGTTTGTATATGGCAGTTGAGCTGGGAGGAATCAACAACTCTGCCCTTTGAAGAGGCTGGCTGTAGAATAGCCATCAGATAAAGGATACTAGTCTTCTTAGCACAGGAAATTTTCTCTTGAAGCTTGGGAGGTTTTCCATTGTTTCTGTAAAACCAGCAGTCACAGAGGATGATTGTTTGCTGGCTTGAGCCCATAATAAGCACAGTCATTACCCAACAGCTAGTCATCACCCTGCACTTCATTTAACATATAATTAACAATTACTTTCTAATTTTTAGTTCCATTATACACTTCTGTGGAAATTAGAACAGCAATTGCATGTATTTACAGCATGAACTTCTTAATAAAAGCCCCATATATTACATTTCATAAAAAAAAGGAAGAAGGTAAATCAAATTAAATAGTAGTGCCCAGAACACTGAATTCTAATCCTGGATTAGCTCATGGTCCCAATTTAGAGAAGAAGAAGAAGGAAAAAAAAAAAAGAGAGAGAGAGAGAGAAATGTGTAAAGAGAGAGAAAGATCCTTTCTTTATGGATATAAATGTATATGTTCCTCCATCAGTAATGAATTCTAAACCTTGCAGTCACATTTTCACAATTACATCGTAAAACACAATGTGTGTGTGTGGGGGGGTGTTAAAGGGGTCCTTTGTTGGTAGATTTGTGGTCAATGTTGTACAGTAATGAAGGTGAGAAACTATTATTCTTCAGCCTGGTTTTTGAACCATGAGAGTTTTCAGACATATGGTCGTGATGTACTTTTTGTGGCCCTGCAGCACATATTAATAGCTGTAACATGATGTATGAACATTTCACTTTATTATTAATGAATATTTCTTTCTTTTGTTCCCAATGTCCACTTAGAACACATTAAGACGTTTTGGTTTTCTAAAATATAATTACAGTTACAATATTATTTCAATAATGCTGATTCTGTAGATGTTTTAGAAGAGAACGTAACAAAACCAGAGATCAAGGGGACAGACTAAGGTTTTTACCTTTAATTATTTGTCCTATGGAAAAAGATCTGTGCCTCAAAGTGTCAGTGATGTTGCATCATGATGCAGTGACCCACATGTTGATAGATAGACTGCCTCTTCCCCAGTGAGTTTCTGAATAACTTATTATGTTAATTAAGTCTAGCCTTTATGGTGTGAGGAAAACTTTCAGAATGTGACCTGACACAATCCTGTGGGCCTGAGTCTGCCAACAAATTAAGGGTGAGATTCCCCCTCCCACCCCAACTCTAGCTCTCTTATGCTGGGTAATGGGGCAAGAGTAGCATAAAGTGACTCCCAAAGCCCTATATCTGGGTGGGAAAGGATTCCACTGGTGGAGGAACTGAGGTGGACAGCTGCAAGGCTGTCTTCTGAAGACCCCCCCACCCCAAGCCCTGACATAGGGTGGGGTGGCATTGCAACACTGTGGTGATTCTGGCCACTCTTTCATTATTTAAGTACAGCAGAATAGCTTCAACAGGAGAGAGACTGAACCCTCATATCAAAATATCCCATAGCTCAGAGTCAAATCCTTTCTCCTCTTCTAGCAAAGAGGGCAGAATTTAGCATGGGTCTCCCACATCCCAGCTGAACACTGTAACCCAGAGCCACCCATGCTTATTACACATAAACCTGAGCACAACCTTGTGTGGGCCAAACAGATTATATATTAAAAGTCACCTGTACTGGTTTATTTTTTAATTTCAGCTTGTTTCCAGGAGCAGCAGGTTTGTATAATTTTGGGGGGTGCACAGAACTGGTCCAAGTCCTGCCCCCACCCTTGTAAGCTGATATATATATATTTAAATAATGTAAAAATGTGAGGGCTCTGGGGTGGAGCTGGGGATGAGGGGCTTGGCCAGAAGATTGGAGTGCGGGGGTGAGGGTTGCTGGGTGGGGCCGGGGATGAGGGGTTCATAGTGCAGGAGGGGGCTCAGGGCTGGGGCAGAGGGTTGGAGTGCGGGGGGGTGAGGGCTTTGGCTGTGGGTGCGGGCTCTGGGGTGGGGCAGGTTCAGGGATGAGGAGTTTGGGGTGCAGGCAGGCTACTCCCCAGCTGGGGCCAGAGAGGACTCCCCCCAGCCCTCTTCCAGTCAGCAGCAGTAAGCTCCGGGGGCGGGGGCCCCTCTCCTTCCCCTCCCACCAGCACACTCACCTCACACTACTGTCACTGCACGTTCTACTAGAGCCCCTCTCAGGTCCAGGAAGCCCCCTCGCCTCCCCTGTGTGTGGGGAGCGGGGCTGCCATCATGTGTGTGCCTCCTCCTGCTGTTGCCCCTCATTGTAGCCTAACTGGGGGTGGGAGATGGGGCTGCCCTTTGCCCAGCATAGGGCAGGAGCGGTGACTGCGGGTGCGGGGGGTCCCCTCTGCTGGTGGAGGGTCCCGCCGGAAAAGGGAAGGATCCATCTGTTTGAGGCAAAAGGGCGGGGACAGGCTCAGCCTGCCCTGGCACTGGTGGTTGGGGGGTGCTGGGACTCTGCGGCAGCAGTTGATGCTGGGAGCCAGCAGAGCTGAGCACCCGCCCAGGGCACAGGCAGGGACGCTTGGAGGCATGCGAGGGTGGCAGGCAGGGCAGGGGAGGGACCCGTCCCAGAACTTGTTCCCATTTTTCAACTGTGGGAGTGTATCCCTTTATATATATATGTCAGAAGCTTTTCCCCTTTTTGCTAGAAACTTTGGCTTCAGGGATGTTTCTCTTTTGTGCCTTACCACTATTAGAATTGAAATGGAATCCAACTGCATATGCTTCTTGTGTTCTAGCTGCTATAGCTCTCATTCTTTTAAAGGAAAATGCCTCTTTTCGTTAAAAATAAACAAATTTCAGAATTTATTTAGCTTTCACTTTAAAAACAATAAAATTGTACTATATTTTTTCATATCAATATGTAAATCATGTTTTCTTTTGGAAGCTACCACTTTCTGTGACAGGGAGAAACAGTTGTTTCTCTAATCTCTTTCTCTGTCTCTGCTCACTGCATAATACCCCACAGAATTCCTTTCCCTCAACACGGCGTTAGTAAATAGGTTCCCTTGGTTTATAACATTAATTTCCAGGAGGTAGAAAGCTATGCTATGCAAGTGGTTTGAGAAAGGGAGAGGAAAAGTGAGGAATCTGGATACTTGCCAAGAACAAAAAGGATGGTGTTGTAAGAAAGGAGTTCACAAGGAAAACCTGCAATTCTTGTGAGTTATATCAGAGCAAGGTTTTATTTATTCTGTATTGGGGGGTGGTTCTCAGCCAGGTGTACGTGTACCCTTGGGAATACACAGAGGTCTTTCAGGGGGTACATCAACTCATCTATAGATTTGCCTAGTTTTACAACACACTACATGAAAAGCACTAACGAAGTCAGTACAAACTAAAATTTCATATAGATAATGCTTTGTTTATATGATACACTGAAATGTAAGTACAATATTTATATCCCAATTGATTTATTTTGTAATTATATGGTAAAAATGAGAAAGTCAGCAATTTTTCAGTAATAGTGTACTGTGACACCTTTTTGTATTTTTATGTCTGAATTTGTAAACAAGAAGTTTTTAAGTGAGGTGTAACTTGGGGGTACACAAGACAAATCAGATTCCTGAAAGGGGTACAGTAGTCTGGAAAGGTTGAGAGCCACTGGTTTTGGATATCTGTGGGTTTTCTTTTTCTTTTTTCTAAAGCTGTTCATGGTTTCATGAGCAGCTATGCTTAACTTGTGGGGTTTTTTTGTTTGTTTGTTTGTTTGCTCTTATTAAAAAGGCTGTGGTCTGCCATTGTTCTCAATGGGATGGAAGTTAGTCTGCCATCAGTAAAGATGGCGTCCTTCTGTGCTCAATGAGTTAGAAATTTATCAAGTGCAGGGAAGAGAAAAAATTTTAACGGAGTAGGATGGGGACTAGATTTTTAAATCTAAAGATATCCCATCTTTTGCGGTGGATGGGGCATGATAGGTGCCATATTCTGCACCCTTGTGATGAATGGGGAAGAGACCCAGGAAAGTGAAAATGTAGGAGAATGAAAAAGGAAAATATGACCCTGTGTCCCAGTGCTAATAAGCTTAGTGGAGTCCCACTCCACTTGGAGTTGGCTTCCTCTACAAACGTGGGTTTTTTAAATGCAATTTATTATTTGTAAGTCTTATTTTTTGGCCAATTCTTGTAACTAACTGTTTAAACACTCTGCATATATTCTAAACACACTGTATAATTTTTGTTCTTGTCAATTATTATATGCATAGTAAAGATTACGGAATAAACACACTAGCTATTATTGGCAAAGGCTTTCTACAGCTACTTGTAATACTGAAAAAAAGAAAAAAGGGAGAGGGAAGAATTCACTTATATAGAAGACAGCTACATTGACTTTAAGTGGAGCAGAATCAGGACCAATGTTATCTTTAGTGAAACCTTCAGTAACGGGTTTCCTATGATATGTTCAGACATCTTGATTGTTCTGGCAGTGAATCAGACAGGAGTTTCCTGCCAATCTAAATAGTTGTTGTTGTTTTTTTACTCCAGTGCCCCGACCTCAGTGATACCAGTGTAATTCTGCCTGTAATAACTAGAAGACTATAATGTAATATATTCACAGAGGGATAGGGTTACGGTTTTTTACATGGAACTGTGAACTTTGCATTTTCTGACTCTTGAGTGCTTATCTGTGCATATTTACTATTCTCCTAGCACAGACTTTGTTGTATAGAATATTTATTAAAGCTCTGTGAAATTGGCGAGAAATCGTGATCAATAAAGTTGATAGCAGCATTAAACATTGCCAACTTAAGGCCTGATAAAGCAAAAGATATCAGACAGGCTGCTGATTCTGGCTTTTAGAGAACTAATGTTGCCTGGACACGTTTAAACAGCTGCTGCATTTCACTAATGGGTGAAGTTATTCCAGTATAATTCCATACTGTAACCCATATTAATATGTTGAAGTCAGCTGGAATCTTTTGTGTGTACAGACTGCAGGATCAGGCTATGTTTATAAAACATTTTGTGAGAGAATATATAAAAATTGGAAGATTATTTCTGAAAATCAAAATGGTATAAGTTAACAGAATGGGCTATTTTTCCCTCTGTATTTGATTCCCACTGACATGAATATGAATTTCTCAATGGATCAAAGACTATCTATACCCCAGAGTGTCAGTCAGGCTGAACTCTGAATTTCCTAGATTTGTTGGTTTTGTCACAGCTGTTGCTATTTAAACACAGGTTTTTTATTGGGTTGCTTGAACTGTTTGCTAGCTTTCCACAAATAATTCATGTGTGAAACATGCATCTCAGATTGTGAGTTAAAGGCACAGATTTCTTTCTGGGAAGGGCAGAGTTTTACACACCACATTCCCTGCTCCATCTTCTCCATGGATCAAACTATCACATCCAGTGGGAAGTCTGCACAGAACCATAAGGTCCTGGCCTATCACTGTAATAGCCCTCCCCTCCACAAGGATCTCTAGGCCACTTCACCCTAAAAGCACTGTTCTGTGCCCATGTTGTTCCTTAAGAGGACTTGGGAGAGCAGACAAGGATTTACTGCTGGTGAAACCAGAATTAATTCCAATGTAAATGGTCATCCCATTAGGCCCTTGGGATATGTCTACACAGCAATAAAAACCCAGGGCTGGCCCATGTTAGCTGACTCGGGCTATAAATTTGGCTTAGAAGTTTGAGCCTGGGCTCTGATACCCTCCAAGGAAGGAGGAGCCCAGGTTCCAGCCGAAGCACAACTGCACCAGCAATTCTCAGCCTGGGACTTGGGGGGCTGCAAGTAGATTTCAGGGGGTCCGTCAAGCAGGGCCAATGTTAGACTCGCTGGGGCCCAGGTCAGAAAGCTGAGGTGCCGCTATGCAAGGCTGAAGTTAGGGGCCCTGAGCCCTGCCACCTGGGGCTGAAGCCTCAGCCTCAGCAACTGAGCTTGGCAGGGCCCCATGTGGCATGGGGCCCCAGGCAATTGCCTTGCTTGCTACCCCCTAACACCGGCCGTGGCTTTTATATGCAGAAAAACCAGTTCTTGTGGCACAGGTGGGCTGTGGAGTTTTTATAGCTGGGGAGGGGCTCAGAGAGAAAACGATTGAGAATGCTCTTGTACACTGCAATTTTATAGCCCCGCACCCTGAGCCCAGCTGGCCCAAGTCAGCTGACACCAGCCAGCCGCAGGGTGTTTTATTGCAGTACAGAAATACTAAGCCCTCGTCTACACTACGGGGTGAGGTCGAATTTAGCTGTGTTAGGTCGATTTTAAAATGAATGCATCTACACAACCAACCCCGTTCCGTCGACTTAAAGGGCTCTTAAAATCAACTTCTGTACTCCTCCCCGGTGAGGGGAGTAGTGCTGCAATCGACCTTGCTGTGTTGAATTTGGGGTAGTGCAGATGCAATTCGATGGTATTGGTCTCTGGGAGCTATCCCAGAGTGCTCCAATGTGACTGCTCTGGACAGCACTTTGAACTCTGATGCACTAGCCAGGTACACAGTTAAAGCCCCGGGAACTTTTGAATTTCATTTCCTGTTTGGTCAACGTGGTGAGCTCGGCAGCTCAGATGACCATGCAGTCCCCCCAGAATCGCAAACGAGCTCCAGCATGGACCAAAAGGGAGACACTGGATCTGATTGCTGTATGCAAATAAGAATCTGTGCAGGCCGAACTCTGATCAAAAAGAAGAAATGCTAATATTTATGCCAAAATCGCACAGGGCATGATGGTGAGAGGCTACAACAGGGACACACAGCATTGCCACGTGAAAGTCAAGGAGCTCAGGTAAGCCTACTAAAAGACAAAGGAGGCAAACAGTCGCTCCAGGTAAGGACCCCATTCGTGCTGCTTCTGTGATCAGCTGCATAGCATTCTAGGGGGCGACCCTACCACTACAACTACATCGACCCTACCACTACCCCACCACTGTCCGTGGACATCTGCAAGGGGGGAGTCTCACACAACAGAGAGGAGAATTTTGTGGATGAAGAAGAAGATGAGGAGGAGGAGGAAAATGCGCAGCAGGGAAGCAGTGAATCCATTCTCCCCGGCAGCCAGGACCTTTTCATCACCCTTGAGCCAATACCCTTCCAAGGTGGGATCCCCAACCCTGAAGCTGGAGAAGGCAGCTCTGGTGAGTGCACATTTGTAACTACAATACAGGGTTTAAAAGCAATATTGTTTAACGTTTGATTTGCCCTGAAGAATTGGGATGCATTCGCGGCCAGTACAGCTACTGGAAAAGTCTGTTAACGTGTCTGGGGATGGAGAGGGAATCCTCCAGGGACATCTCCACGGAGCTCTCCTGGAGGTACTATGAAAGACTTTGCAGAAGGTTTCTGGGGAGGGCTGCCTTATTTCATCCTCCACGGTAGAACACTTTACCACGCCAGGCCAGTAGCAAGTAGTCTGGAATCACTGCAGCACAAAGCATGGCAGCGAATGGTCCTAGGTTTTTGTCGCATTCAAGCAACATTCGGTCTTTATCTATTGACAGAACGAGGAGTAATGGTCTCAAGTTGCAATGGGGGAGGTTTAGATTGGATATTAGGAAAAACTTTTTCACTAAGAGGGTGGTGAAACACTGGAATGCGTTACCTAGGGAGGTGGTAGAATCTCCTTCCTTAGAGGTTTTTAAGGTCAGGCTTGACAAAGCCCTGGCTAGGATGATTTAACTGGGACTTGGTCCTGCTTTGAGCAGGGGGTTGGACTAGATGACCTTCTGGGGTCCCTTCCAACCCTGATATTCTATGATTCTATGATTCTGTGTTAGCCTCAGGGGAGTGATATCATTCATGGTCACCTGGTTGAAATAGAGGAATTTTTGTAAGGGAACAGTAGAAGGACCCTGTTCATGGTGGGTTGTTTGCACTTCGCAAATCATCCCAGAGAATAGCCACGTGGTGTGGGGAGGGGTGAAGGGATCGTCCCAGAGAATAGCCATGTGCTGGGGTGGGGGGAGGTGTGTGCTGCACATCCACCCAAAAACCGCAGCCCCTCCCTTTAAATGTGAAACCCAACTGGTATTGCTTGCTATGGGAAAGGATGGCGCTGCAGTTTGAAAGCATTCCCACATATTATGAAGGTGGAAGAAG
Organism: Dermochelys coriacea; assembly: GCF_009764565.3. Lineage (NCBI taxonomy): Eukaryota > Metazoa > Chordata > Testudines > Dermochelyidae > Dermochelys > Dermochelys coriacea. Next base: position 109,417,962 of record NC_050073.1, read on the forward strand.
CCAACCCCGTGTACCAAAAGGCTTACCATGGCTGTTTGGAAACCGAATTCCGTTGCCCAGCCGTGTGTGATGTGTCACCATACCAGCAGGTGCTCAATATAAAAGGCAAAATGCAACCTTGTACCTAAAGCACATGTGCTGTCTGCTGTGAATTGCTTGATTCACTGTGGAAGAGTCTCACATTTCTGAGAACAAAAGGATCATCTTAAATTTTACTCTCCCTTTTTATCTCCCCCAGGTGCAAATGTTTCTATGCTCCCCCTATCATCTCCGTCCCTGAGGTTATCGCAGATTAGAAGGCAAAAACGCACTTGCGATGACATGTTTTCTGAGCTCATGCAGTCCTCCCACACTGATAGGGCACGGCTTAATGCATGGAGGCATTCAGTGGCAGAGGCCAGGAAAGCATTAAGTGAGCATGAAGAGCAGAGGCAGGAGGCGATGCTGAGGCTAGTGGGGGAGCAATCGGACACGATGAAGTATCTGTTGGAGCTGCAGGAAAGCCAACAAGAGCACAGACCCGCGCTGCATCCATTGTATAACCGCCTGCCCTCCTCCCCAAATTCCATATCCTCCTCATCCAGATGCTCAAGAACGCGGGGGGGGGGAGGCTCCAGGCACCCAGCCACTCCACTCCAGAGGATGGCTCAAGCAACAGAAGGCTGTCATTCAACAGTTTTGATTTGTAGTGTGGTTACAGTAAGCAATGTGGCCTTGTCCTTCCCTCCTCTCGCACCTCACCCCACCTGGGCTACCTTGTCAGTTATCTCACTTTTTTTTAATTAATAAAGAAAGAGTGCATGGTTTCAAAACATTAGTTACTTTATTTCCTTTGCCAGCTGTGATTGAAGAGGGGAGGGTGGTTGGCTTACAGGGAATTAAAATCAACAAAGGGGGTGGGTTTTCAGCAAGGAGAAACGCACACAGCTGTCACACTGTAGCCTGACCAGTCATGAAACTGGTTTTCAAAGCTTCTCTGATGTGCAGCGTGCCTAGTTGTGCTCTTCTAATCGCCCTGGTGTCTGGCTGCTCAGCATCTGCTGCCAGGCAATTTGCCTCAACCTCACACCCCGCCATAAACATCTTCCCTTTACTCTCATAGATATGGAGCACGCAACAATAACAATGGGAATGTTGGTTGCGCTGAAGTCTAACCTAGTCAGCAAACAACGCCAGAGAGCTTTTAAACATTCAAAGGCACATTCTACCACCATTCTGCACTTGCCCAGCCTATAGTTGAACTGCTCCTTACTACTGTCCAAACTGCCTGTGTACGGCTTCATGATCCATGGGAGCAAGGGGTAGGCTGGGTCCCCAAGGATAACTATTGGCATTTCAACATACCTCACAGGTAATTTTCTGGTCTAGGAAGTAAGTCCCTTCTTGCAAATGCTCGAACAGCCTTGAGTTCTAAAGATGCGAGCATCATGCACCTTTCCCAGCTATCCCACATTGATGTCAGTGAAACGTCCCTTGTGATCCACCAGTGCTTGCAGCACCATTGAAAAGTACCCCTTGCGATTTATATACTGGTTGGCAAGGTGGTCCGGTGCCAAGATAGCGATGTGTTCCGTCTGTTACCCCACCACAGTTAGGGAACCCCATTGCAGCAAAGCCATCCAGTATGACCTGCCCATTTCCCAGAGTCATTTGATAGCAGAATGTCAGTGATTGCATTGGCTACTTGGGTCACAGCAGTCCCCACAGTAGACTTGCCCACTCCAAATTGATTCCCGACTGACCGGTAGCAGTCAGGTGTTGCAAGCTTCCACAGGGCTATCGCCACTTGCTTCTCAACTGTCAGGGCAGTTCTCATCTTGGTATTCCTGCGCTTCAGGGTGGGGGAAAGCAACTCACGAAGTTCAAGGAAAGTTGCCTTACGCATGCGAAAGTTTCGCAGCCACTGTGAATCATCCCATACCCGCAACACTATGCGGTCCCACCAGTCTGTGCTTGTTTGCCGGGCCCAGAATCGGTGTTCCATTGTATCAACCAGTCCCACTGCCACCAGCATGTCCCTATTGCCACAGCCTGTGCTTTCAGGAACATCTGTGTCCATGTCCTCATCACAATTGTCCTTGTGCTGGCATCTCTTAGCCCAGTTCTGCACTTACTCCATGATAATGTGTGAGGTGTTTACAATGCTCACAACAGCAGCAGTAAGCTGACGGGCTCCATGCTTGCCGTGGTATGGCGTCTGCACGGGTAACCCAAGAAAAAAGGCGCAAAACGATTGTCTGCCGTTGCTTTCATAGAGGGAGGGAGGGAGGGGCGACTGACGACTTGTACCCAAAACTATCCTCGACAATGTTTTTGCCCCATCAGGCATTGGGAGCTTAACCCAGAATTCCAATGGGCAGTGGAGACTGCAAGAACTGTGGGATAGCTACCCACAGTGTACTGCTCCGTATGTCGATGCTAGGTATGGTATTGAGGACACACGCTGCCAACTTAATGCGCTTAGTGGGGACATACACAATCGACTGTATAAAATCGATTTCTAAAAATCGACTTCTATAAAATCAACCTAATTTTGTAGTGTAGACATACTCTTAGAGGCCTAATCCATCAGACCTTTGATTGGAGGGGCTTCTATTGTGTCTGAGATCAGGTGGAAGCTTGCTGCAGAGGCACATAGAGTCAATGTCTTTTCTGATACACATGATTAGTAGAGGGACTTGTGTGGCCCCTTGGTTCCAGCAAATTAGAAACTTATCTGAGTGGAAGCTTATGAAATATGTACTACTAAGGAAGAGATCAAAACCAAAAACCATATATATATGTTTTATTAGACAAAGTGCATTATGTATCTGAGCATGTTAGAGTAGTTGCTTTGTTCAGAGCCATTCAAGTCTCTGGGGCAAAACAGTAACTGCAGAATTACTATTTTTTTAAATAAATGGGTGACAGGGAGGAGGCGGTGAATATTGTTTAGCCAAAAGACAGAAGCAGTTTCTTTGTATCAGCTCTCTTGCGTAATTAGGATGTGTTCTAATTTTAATTAAATCTTATGCATATTCATGAAAACTAATTGAACTTCCAGACCAAGTAGATCTGATCCCCCTACCTCTTTTAATGTTTAGTATGGATATAGGGTTGTCCTCTATTCCTTCTTTTACTTTCATATTTCTGTAGAAACACACAACTAGCTCCCATAATGTGAAGAGTCATAACCTATGACAGCTTCCTATCTATTGCTAATGCTAGAGCTCTGTTCAGTAGCTCCCTGCTACAAATATCAATAGATAACAAACCATTAACGAGAAATTGCCAAACGTGTGTGTGTGTATGTTTAATTGAGACAAAGGGCACAAAAATTGCTGCTCTACAGAACTGATATTTAATTTTCCATCAAAAAGCAATCATGATCTCTACAACAAGAAAATCAGCATTACCTCTGGGATATATTTTAATGCCACCATCCTTTTTGAAGTCTTAAGACTTCTTCTCCATAATTTCTCACAGCTGCCATTGGCAGCACCATCCATCCACTTTTCCTTGAGTTTTTTTATTAGGCTTCTGTGACTCTCCCCTTACCTGGTTCTCCTACCTCTCTGACCACTATAGTATTGCCTTTGATCCTCTTTTCTCCCACCTGCCACCTCTGTTAATATTAATGAGTCTGTCCTTGGTACCCCCCTTTTACACTTGCCATCTGAGCAATCTCATTCATTCCTATGGTCTCATCACATTTATACTGATTTATACTGATATCTAGCTCTCCCTCGTTATCTAGCTAGGTACTTATATAATGATGCACCATAGCATCTGAATGCCTGTCCAGGCTTACATACATACATACATACATGTATGATACAGACTGTTCATGTCCCTCTGATACCACCTCCTCATGGAGATTCTACTGTTTCTTCATATTAAACATGTCAAAAATAAACTTCTCATCTTTCCTTTTAAACCACCTCACCTCCCATCTTTCATCACAAGGATTGGTCTCTGTCCAAACATGATTGTTTTTAATTTTGGGCAAAAATGGTTCAGACTATTTTTAAGTACAAAAGTTGGGTAAATATAATGTGACTCCTTTCTTTGATGGCCAGGACAGTTGGAATTAAAATTTGAAAGCGGCATTAAAAGTAGTTCTCAAGTGTCACAAAGTGTTATGGTGAAATTTGTTTTTGGTCTGACCTATGGCCATCTGAAACTGTATACATACAGTACATTTTGCATAGGGTCTTTCATTAAGCTCAAAACATGCCAAGTTCCATTGTGTGTAGATAATTTAGCTGCACAGCAAAAGAGTACTGATGCTATATATGGGCTAAAGCAGAACCCTCACAAGAAGCCTTGCTTGTCTCCTGTGCACCTTAAGGTGCAAAGGTGAACAGGAGACAGGCTCTGTTCTGCAAATTTTCTAAGGTGTGCATGTTCCAGTGGTGTCTAGCCAAACAGTATGATTATGGGATTTTCATGTGCTACTGTCAGTCTTTTTTGCAAGCCAGTGAAGCTTAGAAAAGTCTCCTTTTCCAGATTGTTCTTTTTAAAGAAATTAATAATCTAGGAACTGTCATACAAAAAACAGCCAAGAGAACATTAAGATGCATGGATAGGCATTCAGGAAATGTCAGTCAAACTCTGCCTTTCATTGCACATGAATTGCGGCCTTGCCTAGACTAGGATTTAAAGCTTTAACTCAACTAATTTAGCACACATTAAAAGCGATGTACTTTATCTGCGTTATACTTCTCAAATAGGGTTGCCAGGGGTCTAGTTTTCGACCAGAATGCCTGGTTGAAAAGGGACCCTGGCAGCACCAACCCAGGAGGTTCAGCTCCAGAGAGACAAGTGCGGCCCCAAAGGTGGTGGGAAGTAGAGACTGGCCGAGCCAGAGGTACACTTGGGTCCAGCCAGGACGCAGAGAGAAACTGGTGGGTGGGGCCAGGGCATGGAGAAGAGCCCTTGGTCGCCCAGTGGGCAGGCCGAGAGGAGTAAGTGGTGGGCGGGGGGGGGGTAGGAGGGAGCCAGCGGGCTGGCAGGGTCTCAGGGCACAGTGCAAGCAGAGCTGACCGGGCCCCTTCTGAGCATGGGCCCGGCTCCAAGGCACCATTGTAAACCCGGCACTGGGTGCAGAGCAATGGGCTGAAGTGATGCGAAGACTGAAGAGACAGGGCTGATCTGGAGGTTGGGAGCAAAATTAATTGCTAGGCAAGGAATAGGCAGATGTGGGAGGGAAACCTTCTGCAGCAGGGGCCAAAATCACCTTACCCAATGCATTTGGGAAGGTGGGCAATGCTAAATGTGCCTCACACACTGGGGATGGGGCATTCCAGAGTCAGAGCGAAACAAGCCAATGCAACCCTCTGTAAAAATCTCACCACTTCTGGGGGCCGCTGCATGATTTTTGAACTGAAGCTGGCAATTTTGTCTTGGTCAAGGAGGACAGCACAGGCTAGAGGCGGAGTAGGGAGAGGCGCTGTCTCTGCTCTTCTCTTGGGGAGCGTCCCGCAGCAAGTGGGGGGCAGTGGTCAAGATGAACTTGTCTAACCGTTATCTCCCCTTCCTCCCCTCCCCTCCCCTCCGCAGCATGAGTCTGGTCCTGCCTCAGCCGCCAAGCTGCCCCTGCCCGCCGGCGGACTCGCCTCCCCGGGGGGATTCTTTCCCTCATATGTCCAGCAGAGGGGGCTGTGTTAAGCCTGCGCCTCGCCACTCTCCTATTGCTGCCCCGCGCTGCAATAGGAGGGTGAAGGCGGCGGCTGCCCCTGCCCCGTGCCCCGCCGGCCCTCGCGCTCTCGCCGGCGCACGCGCTCCCTTGCAAGCTCTCGAGCTTCTGCCCCCGCCAGCGGGGTGACGTCATGGGTTTGGCCGTGGAGCATTGTGGGTCGGGAGGGGCCGCCATTTTCGGTAGGGCGGAGCGAGTCGCAGAGGCTGGGAGACGGGAAGGGGGCGCGGGGCGGCGGCGACGACTCTCATTGCCCGCAACTGTCAGTGCCGCTCCCGCGGGCGGGGTCTTGCGGCGGCAGCTGTAGTAGCTCCCAGGGCTGCCGGCGGGCGGGGAGGCCGGAGGAGTTGGTGGTGCCGTCCCGCTCCCTGACATCCCTTCCCGGGCTGAGCGGCCCCGGCCGCCTCGCCAAGCCCTGCGCGCATCGCCGGAGCCTGCAGCACCCGAGCGGTGAGTGAGGGAGGGGAAGAGGCCGGCTGTGCCCTAGCCCTGTGTCTGTCGGGGGCTGGAGCTGTGAGGGAGGCTGATGGGGCACGGGGTGGTGTCTGGGGAGGGGACATGGGGGGCTGAGCCCTGTGTCTGTCGGGGGGCTGGAGTATGGGAGGGAGGCTGATGGGGCACGGGGTGGTGTCTGGGGAGGGGACATGGGGGGCTGAGCCCTGTGTCTGTCGGGGGCTGGAGTATGGGAGGGAGGGTGATGGGACACGGGGTGGTGTCTGGGGAGGGGACATGGGGGGCGGAGCCCTGTGCCTGTCGGGGGGCTGGAGCTGTGAGGGAGGGTGATGGGGCACGGGGTGGTGTCTGGGGAGGGGACATGGGGGGCTGAGCCCTGTGTCTGTCGGGGGCTGGAGTATGGGAGGGAGGGTGATGGGACACGGGGTGGTGTCTGGGGAGGGGACATGGGGGGCTGAGCCCTGTGTCTGTCGGGGGGCTGGAGCTATGAGGGAGGGTGATGGGGCACGGGGTGGTGTCTGGGGAGGGGACATGGGGGGCTGAGCCCTGTGCCTGTCGGGGGGCTGGAGCTGTGAGGGAGGGTGATGGGACGTAGGGTGGTGTATGGGAAGACTGTGGGGTATCGGGTGGGAGTGGGTAGGTGGGGTGTGCAGTGAGGGAGCAGGAGGCGGTTGACAGGGGGTGGGGTTAGCTTGTGTTTTGCCAATTTTTGAGGAGCATTGAACCTCACCTCCTTTCCCTTCTCCCATGACACAAACAGAACAAAAGGCTGGGCAGGTCCTGTTGTCCTGCCGGTCCTTCTGTAGCTCATGGTTACAGCCAGCCTCTTCAATGTGTGTCTGTCAATCTAGTTAATCATAACGTGCTCTGGCAGTGACTGTATTGATGACTTTGCTGCAGAGATGCTGAGAGGACGGGATCCTGTTTGCCTGGATTGCCATCAGCTTTGCTTTGTTCTTTCTTTCTTTCTTTCTTTCTTTCTTGCTCTTTCCTGGCTTCCCCCTGTGCTGTAGTTTGGGGCTGAGGATGCCCATGGGTGAACCCTGCACAGAGTTGTGGGATGAACAGGAGCTATTCTCTTCCCAACCTCTTTCTTGTCTTTATTTGCAGGGTGGATAGATCTGAAATAGTGAAAGAACAATTGTTACAGCCCTAATGCCATTTTTGTGTGTAGTGGCTGGTTTTATAAATTACAGGGGCACCAGTCATGGTATAGATTGCATCATCATTATAAACCTCCCTCTTTTCAAACTTTAAGACTCTGTTTATGCGGTCTTGGTCCCAGGAGCTAACCATAGTTAGGAGATTTAAAAACAAACCCAAAACACAACTCTTCAGTAAGCTATACTTAATGTGAGCAAACTAACAGTAATACAGACCAGGTTTTGTAGTTTCATAGGTCAAGTTAGCTACTTTTCTGGTTTGTCTTCCTTTCTCCCCCTTCCCCATTTAGTCCGTTTAAGGATATGTGACTGTTTTTTTTCCCAGATGACACATTAGCTGTCTAATATGTGCATCTGCATATTCAATTTAATAAATTCTCAAAACAAAAATGTAAGAACTCCTTGCATTTCTGTAGTATCCTTTGTTCTGGGTATCTTGGGGATCATATCTTGATGACTAAAGGGATTGTATCATGTAGATTAAGTCCACAGGGAATAATATAAAAAAAATTACAAAAGCATACATTTCTATTTTAATTTTTTTCTTTTATTTTAAACTTCTCTGTAGTGTTTGAAAACTGAACATAACAGAAATGCAAAAAGCAAAACTGATTAGAAACACGTGAAATTTGCATTATTTAAAGTGAGAAATAAAAAGTAAGCAAATATCCTAGATAGTATAAATTAATTTACACTTTCATTTTTAAATATGGAAGATATTACAAAAAAGCAAAGATGCTTAAAATATTGTATTAACTTATACTTGCAATGACAGTAGGACCAGGCGTGGGATGGCTTTTTGTTTGGGGAATGTCTCATTTATTTTTGTTCATGGACACAATTTGCATAGGAAACATACATCCAAATTAACACACGAGGACATGCTTTAAACATCTTTCCAGATACAAATCATTTTGAAAAACTTGGCTACAATTTTGAGTTTAGCATTGATTCAAAAATTTTATTTGGCAAATAATTTTATTTTAATTGGTTATGAATTCCATAGCTGAGGTACAACATGACTGAAGATAACATAGCCATAGGACTAATGATAGCATTGAGTAAGAAGCTCAGCATTCATGGACAGAGTGGATTTGATTTAAATCACTAGTCAGGAAGACTAGATTTAATTATGGATTTCTACATAAAAGTGCATTCTTGTTGATTGTTATAACCTTAATACATATTCTTCACAACTCAGAGATAGATGTAGGTTTCATTTTTAGAAGGTACACATTATACATTTTTAAAGTTATTTATTTTGAAAACTTTTCAGATTAGTTTTACAGCTATATCACAAAATGAATGATTGTTTGGTTATTTCATTTACCAAAGATAATTGAAGCAGATAGTTCACCTCCCAATGACTTCAGAAATGTCTCCAATTCAACAAGTTAATCATTAATATTTGGAAGATTTTCTTGCCATGCTATATTAGGAGGAGAACATCACCAGACAGACATTTAAATTGCTTTATTTAACTAAAACAACAACGTTCTGTATTCTGGATTTTTTTCTTCAACAGCAAACATATAATATTTTAACAAAATGAGCATATGAATTTTTGAATTTTGTTCAACATTCAAGTCTTTTAAAATCAGGTTTGTGTTTGTTTAAATTGTCAGTCAGGTCAACATGAGAAACTTAAAATATTGGCTTCTGCAGCTAACTCAGTCGTCTTCACCTTCATTTTCCTGTTGGTTCATAATCTGGAAAAGAAAAATGAGCTTTCCTGCTTTTTCAGGTCCCAAACAATTTCTCAGTTTGGAATTAGTCCAAAGGAAGAAAATATTCTTTCTACACCAGCAGAAGAAGCTACTACTGGTAAAAGTGAGATTATCACTTCAGTAGTCTTTGAAACCAAGTGCTTAAGTGACTTCCTCCAGTTCGCTGGTGTGACTTTCTTTAAAACATCATCAGTATATTTCTTTAATGGTTCACCCTTAACTCTGAAGTTTCTTATAGTTGACGTTATGGAGAGATGATTGTTGGATGTGCAGGTCATAGCCAACTCCTCTTCTTCAGCAGTTAAGGTTTGACCCTGATACCAATATTGAGAATATTTGCAAGAAAATGAGCTGGTGATAATGCTTGTCCAGTTCATTTTTTTAATGCTTGTAATTTAACTCTGTCATTGCATATTTAAGATCTCACTCAGTTCCTTCCAAATTTCAACAGCGTCAGCAATAAAACAGCTATTTCCCTGCATTTTGTTCAAGGCTACAGAAATAGGCTTCAGGGTACTCGGCATGTGTGCAACATTTCTCTTAAGCCCAATGTTGAGAATTTTGGCTGTGACAGTGCCATTGTTTTTTTCATGATTTTGTTCACAAACTGTCATCAGATTAGGCCAGTTCTTGATATAGTGCTCAAAACAGTCCACTGCTGAGTTCCATCGCACGTCTTGTGGGAGAATTAGCTTGGTTCCTCCCACTTTTTTCAGAGCAGCTGCTACAAAGTGGTTGTTACTGAAGTATTTGCAATTTCAACAACATTAGCCTTTATTTCTGGAACACTGAAGTCTTTGGCTAGGAGGTGCAACAAATGAGCATTGCAACCGTATATTACTAGCTTAGGACTCTCTTCTAAATAATTTCTTCTCATCTTGGATACATTTGCAGCATTGTCTGTGACCAAGCTGCGTACTAGACGTTTGCATTTTTTTTCACAATTTGTTATAGCTTTTACTGCTGCTACTTGTAAGTATTCTTCTGTGTGTGCATTTCCTGATGTATCAATTGCTTCTATAAGGAAGACATTCCCTACTTCTGTTGTCACACAAGCATATACAACAGGATCATTGTGGGCATTGCTCCATCCATCAAGACTCGGGTTAACAATTTCACCCTCTAGACCTTTTGCACACGGCATAATTTCTCTTTCATATACTTTATCCGGCAATTTGCCTGTGACATCTGCTCTGTTGGGTGGACTCTATCCTGGTCTTAATGACTGAATCATGTTAATGAAGTATGAGTTCTCAATCATGCGGAAAGGAGAGTTGGTTGCATAAACAAACTGGGCAATTTTTTCATCAATTACCTCTTTTTGTAATCTGCTGGGTCTTATCCCAAACTTATCTATGGTTGTTTCTGGACGATGGAGTTTTTTTTTTCTTTTTGCTACAGGTGTTATACTGTGGCTATGTGACATACATGATGTGACTGAAACACTATCTTTGTCAGATAACATTGAAACTATAAAAAATGATGGTGATCTTGAAGGTGGATAGTCTTCAGAATCTTGTATGTTGAGGATGGATTCTCCTAAACAAAATAAGTCATTGCAGTTATTTAATTATTATTACCATACTGCTTGCTCATTTAGTCTTACTCATTGCATTCACTGACCCTCAGTACTACTTTAAAGGTGAAATTTTAAAAGAGAGATCTGCCTATTTCAGTTGTTTTTTATCACAACTGCATCTAAAATGATAGTAAATGATAGTATAGAGTAACAACTATATTTCGCTCAAACATGAGAATTCAGGACTAGTCCAGCAGGTAGACAGGCAGTCCTTAAGAAAAGTGTGAAATAAAAAAGTTTACCAACCTAAAGATCCTGCATGTGCAGACATGTTCCTTTCATCATCTTCAGTGCAGTTTCCTCCTGAGAAGGAACATTTCTCATGATATTTTATTCTGGCAACTAGGCCCTGCATTTCTTTGTTGCACTGTTTGCATTTTACATGTATGCCTGTCTTACCCAGAGGTAGAGGAGCTTCATTAATATATTCCCAAACTGGGTCTCTTTTATGGCCTGCTGCCATTATAGGTTTTCCTTTCTAGTGAGAGAATAGTATGGTAGATCTCAAATCAATGAAGGCTACACTCAGAAAGACCTCAAGACTTCTGGAATATGCTGCTCAAAGAATTTCACTTTTGTTTCTATTGCCTGTCCCTTGCTTCTCACATTTATCTCCAGCCTTCTTCTCCTTGTCCAGATGTATTTCGCTCCAACAATCATTGAACAATTCATTGGACCCATTCAACCCCCTTGCTCGATCCCTGATTGCCCCCTCCCAGGAACCTCTGCCCCAACTGCTCTCTGAGACCCCACTCTCTATCTAACCCCCCGGCTCCCTGTCCCCTGCCCGTCCCTGGGGACCCCTGCCCCTTATCCAACCCCCCACTCCCCACCCCCTTACCATGCCGGAGCCAGCCATGCCGCTGCGCTGCCCGAGAGGAGCAGCGGGCCAGAGCGCTGCCTGTGCGGTGGCATGGCTGTGGGGGAAGGGGGCTAGCCTCCCCGGCTATGATCTCAGGGTCCGGGCAGGACGGTCCTGCAGGCCGGATGTGGCCCGCGGGCCATAGTCTGCCCACCATTGTTCTAGATTGAGCACTGAGTCCCATTGGGTAGATAGGAAGATTAACCTAAATAATCTCTACAGAAGCCCCTGGAATCCCATACGATTGGGTCCCTAATCCATGAACTATTGGAACTTATTTATAAAACTTTTCTTAAACATTACATGAATATACTGTATTGTCTCATACTATAGAATTAGAATTTCATAATCCCTATTCCATGAGGAGGTATCTTTGAGCTATAATGTATCTTAAATTATCTTTATATAGTTTTTTTCCTCAAAAAGCATTTTATCAAAACAATCAGATTTAAATAAAAAAAAATCCAATTGATTTTTATCCACCCTGTTCATGGACAATGGAGAGCAAGCAGATCCAATAGATGAAACTGAGCACAAGGCCTTAATGTTTTTTTCAGTCAGCAGGACAATTTTATAGTTAACACATTGCTTAACAGGAAATTGCTGTAAAATGAATGCAAATCTGGAGAAGTATTAGACTAAGTACTCTAGCACATTCAGAACTGTGCAGATAATGCAGAACCATATGGGGAAGGGCAGAGAATTACAAATGTCAATTCCTCAAAGTCACACAAGAATGCAGTATCACTTCTGCATCATGTTGCAGTTAAAAAGTTTCATGTCACCATGAAAGGTTTTCCTCCCTCCGCGCCCCCTGCTGGTGATGGCTCATCTTAAGTGATCACTCTCCTTACAGTGTGTATGATAAAACCCATTGTTTCATGTTCTCTGTGTGTATATAAATCTCCCCTTTGTATTTTCCACCAAATGCATCCGATGAAGTGAGCTGTAGCTCACGAAAGCTTATGCTCAAATAAATTTGTTAGTCTCTAAGGTGCCACAAGTACTCCTTTTCTTTTTGCGAATGCAGACTAACACGGCTGCTAGTCTGTAACCTTTAAAAACTTTGGAAATCTTTCTATTTCTCAGATCAAATGAAAATGACAGTCTCCTTTTTCCTTGTAGTGACAGTGCATAGCTGTAGGCTAGACTCTTGATCCTAGCTAAAATGATTCTCCTGCACTTGCAGAGAACCTTTTCTTTTATTGGTGAAGATAAATACAATGATTTGCAGTATATTGTGAAATTCTCTCCAAAAAGTAGAGTTCAGATCACACAAGTATTTTCTTTCAAAATAAATTCAGTTTTTTAGCAAAACTAAGACTTTAATCTGCATATTAATTATGCTTTATCTCTGATCACATGCCTTATTACACAAACATCACACCCAAACACAGATTTTTTCACATTCACACTCTCTTGCAGCATAAAGCCTCCCACAATATATAAAGCAGTTTCTCAAAGTCAAACTCAAATTCAGGTGATTTAATTAAGGTAATACCAGACTTTCCAAGTAAAAGTATATTGGTGATTTATTAATCTTTCTGAGGTAGCAGTTAATGTTGTACAGTTGACTACTGCACCACTCACAAAAAGTAACTCAACAATGGTCCATAGTCAGTGCATGATTGACCAGAAAAATGTGGATCACCCTTTGTATCCCTATGATCACTTAGATCAGCTGAGATGCCTCTGATGGCATTCCCTACATGTGTACTCCTGGGAACTTGAATTGGACACTTTCTGTGAGAAGGTTCCCAGAATTGGAGCAAGTACCACTTATGGATCCTTGAATAATGCAAGACACAATTTTTTATTTCTAAAGTGTGTTGTGTGAGAAATTCTACTGACTCAAAATAAGGTATTTGTCTCTAGAAACTTAGTCTATATTAGACAGATAACAAAAGAAATAATGACAGGCAAGGGTGAGGACAGGCAAACCTCTACAGAAAAGATGCAACCCCAGTGCCAAAGATTGTCTATCCAGGGGTTATCTTTTATTGGGCCAACTTCTGTTGGTGAGAGAGACAAGCTTTTGATCTTACACAAAGCTCTTCTTCAAGTCTGGGTGCATTCACTTTAGATAAAACTAAAGAGCTTTGTGTAAGCTCAAAAGCTTGTCTCTCTCACCAATAGAATTTAGTCCAATACAAGATAATACCTCATATCTAAATACCAATATCAAAAAAATTAACTGGGCAGGTTGGTTATATCTGTCATGCTGCACAAATGGTGGGATTATATGATAGCAGTGAGCCACACCATATTTAAGGATACAGCCTTATAACGAATCCCATAAAATTGTTTTAAAAGGTTAGCATTACATCACTCAAATTCAGACATGACAAGAAAGGATGTTTACTTTGAATGTCAGTTAATCAGATCTCAAGATACCAGTACACCTTCATGAAAAAGATGAAGTAAAGCTGGAAAAACACATGCACACATTGCAAAATTAGATAAGATTGTCTGCACTATTCTCGGCCAAAGATACTTCTGTCAAAACCCATCCCCCTGTTCAAACCTCAAAATATAAGGTTGTGAAACTCACAAGATTATTAGATCTTTTAAAAAAAATCAGTTTAAAAAAGGACCTCTCTAGTAAATTGGTTCTGGTTGGTACATTTTGGTGTTCTTATCAACTGTAACTACATCTCAGAATATAAACTCACTGAGTTTACTATCCACCTCACAGAAAACATGGATGTACTAGTTTGCTGTGGGACTCAAGATGTCAGGTGACATTTCAGCATAGGGAAGGAGTGCAGATACTTATATTTTTTTAATCTTAGACTATTAGATCTGCCACCGAAGATCTAAAAAGAGTAGTAGGCTGGATACTCCTTGAGTTCCATCTCTCCTGCATGCATGAGACAGGGCCTCACAGAAGTGACACCTAAACTACTAGAAGAAGTCTGGTTACTACTCTCAGTGGGTTTAGACTCAAATGCAAGACTCATGTCTGACCTAGCTTTTCCCACAAGAACTATAGATGTCTTTTTTTTAAAACATACATAGGAGGTATTAGATACTGATGGTGCTAGTGTAACTGTCCAGATAGCTTAACTCCTGATATTATATAGTTGTCTAAGGGAGTGAGGTCAGGAAGCTGCTGAAAAGGACAGAAGGGATCCTCTTCCTCTCTTTGGGTTGGATAAGCAGCCCTCTCCCTCCATTTGGAACTTCTCCGGCACCACATCCTTGCTTCTTTCACTACTTCCTTTGTTTGCATAGTTCCACAGGGTGGAAGTTCCAGGCCTTTCTGCAGTAGCTCCCAGCTCCACAAAGAGCAGCTGACTTGGTGCACACCTCAGTCCCTTTTGCTTAAGCAGCAAGAGAAAATGCAGTGCAATTCAACCTCTTCTACTAGTCAATATTTCCTTATCCGAAAGAAGAAAGGTGTTCTTTGTCTTATGCTATAACTGAGGAGACTGAACAATACATATACCACCTCGCATTCAGGATGGTAACACTTGCCTCTTTTATCCTATCACAGATGATAGAGTACATAGGAGCCTGGTTGGCAAGTGTGTACCTTCCTGAAGACAGGTTCCCACTAGGGCTGTCAAGCGATTAAAAAAATTAATCACAATTAAATTAATCGTGATTAATTTCACTGTTAAATAATAAGAATACCATTTCTTTAAATAGTTTTGGATATTTTTTAATTTTCAAATGTATTGATTTCAATTACAACACAGAATACAAAGTGTACAGTGCTTACTTTATATTTTTGATTACAAATATCTGCACTGTAAACAAAATAAATAGTATTTTTCAATTCACTTAATACAAATAGTTTAGTGCAATCTCTTTATCATGAAAGTAGAACTTACAAAAGTAGAATTATGTACAAAATATAACTTTTATTTTTGAGTGCAATGTAAATCTTTAGAGCCTACAAGTCCGCTCAGTCCTATTTCTTGTTCAGCCAATCACTTGGACAAACAAGTTTGTTTACATTTGCAGGAGATAATGCTGCCCACTTCTTCTTTACAATATCACCTGAAAGAGAGAGCAGGCACTGTTGTAGCCTGAGCTGCAAGATATTTATGTGCCAGATGCACTAAAGATTCATATGTCCCTTCATGCTTCGACCACCATTCCAGAGGATGTGTCTATGCTGATGACTGGTTCTGCTCGATAACCATCTAGAGCAGTGTGAACCAACGCATGTTCATTTTCATCATCTGAGTCAGATTTTGGAAGGCACTTCAGATTCTTAAACCTTGAGTTGAGTGATATGTCTGTCTTTAGAAATCTCACATTGGTACCTTCTTTGTGTTTTGTCAGATCTGCAGTGAAAGTGTTTTTAAACTTACCAACGTGTGCTGGGTCATTATCCAAGACTACTATAACATGAAATATATGGCAGACTGCGGGTAAAACAGAGTAGGAGACATACAATTCTCCCCCCAGGAGTTCAGTCACAAATTTAATTAATTAATTTTTTTTTTAACAAGCATCATCAGCATGGAAGAATGTCCTCTGGAATGGTGGCCGAAGCATGAAGGGGCATATGAATGTTTAGCATAACTGGCATGTAAATACCCTGCAATGCTGGCTACAAAAGTGCCATGCAAATGCCTGGTCTCACTTTCAGGTGACATTGTAAATAAGAAGTGGCCAGTATTATCTCCCATAAATGTAAACAAAATTGTTTGTCTTAACAATTGGCTGAACAAGAAGTAGGACTGAGTGGACTTGTTGGCTCTAAAATTTTACATTGTTTCGGTTTTGAGTGCAGTTATGTAACCAAAAAAAAAAATTTAAATTTGTAAGTCACTCTTACACAATAAAGAGATTGCACTACAGTACTTGTATGAGGTGAATTGAAAAATACTGTTTCTTTTGTTTGCCGTTTTATAGTGCAAATATTTGTAATAAAAATAATATAAAGTGAGCACTGTCAACTTTGTATACTGTGTTGTAATTGAAATCAATATATTTTAAAATGTAGAAAAACATCCAAAATATTTAATAAATTTCAATTGGTATTTTATTGTTTAACAGTGCAATTAAAACTGCGATTAATCACAATTTTTTTAATGGCGATTAATTTTTTGAGTTAATTACATGAGTTAACTGTGATTAATTGACAACCCTAGTTCCCAACCATGCAGTTGCTAAAGAAGTGAGGAAGAGAGATCAAATTCCCTAAAAGGGCTTTGAGCACTTTTATGCCCATTCATATCCAGGGATCCTGGTTGTTTTAGCAGTGCAAGAAAAATTTAAGTCCCCTAAAGACACTTCTAAGAACAAAGATCCAAAAAGTTTGGAATTATTTAGATGCAATTCATCAGCCTCACTGCAACTTTGGATGGCAAACTACCAAGTCCTGATCACAAAATACAGTACAGACCCGTTTATGCACGAATCTGCTTAACGCGCGGTAGCGCCATGCCTCCCAGTGCTACCTGTTTTAACATGTGAGACTCGTTAACGCGCAGTGCAGGAACTTCCTATGTAGTGCTACAGATTTGCTCACTAACTCACTGACATAGAAATAGGAAGTGCAGAGCGGTAATGTGTTGTACATCTTTACCGATATTGGTAAAGACGTATCATGCATGCTTAGTCATGATCATGCTAGAGAGATGTATAATATATAGTAGTCATATAGTAATATATATATATTATATATATATAATTACATTAGAAAATTTTAACCATAGGCCTAATATAATGGCAGAGGGCAAGCGTCAGCGTTCCTACACTGTAGAAGAAAAGCTTGCTGCAATAGATCGAGTAAATAGCGGAGAAACCCAAGCCAAAGTTTCAAAAGATATTGGGATTGCCAAATCTACTCTCCGAGGATGGCTAAAAAACAAATCTAAACTGAATGGCTTCATACAAAATATCGATTCTGCTGTGGGGCTTAAGTGAAAATGTGTGCACTATTCAGCAAAACCCACAATAGACAAAGCCATGCGCATGGAGTTTGCTCAGGAAAGGCTGAAAGGAATGCCGCTAAATTGGCCAATTCTTGAAGCCCAAGTGACAAAAATTGGAAATTTAACGGGGGATGAATCATTCCCAGCCAGCAAGGGGTTTATAAGGTTTTTTTTTTTTTTTTAAAGCATCATGCCATAGTGCAGGTATCGATTTCTGGAGAAAGCCGATCAGCTGATGAATCGGCTGCAAACACGTTTCTCACAGAGTTAAAATCTATTTTACAAAATGAAGACTACCATGAAGAACAACTTTATAATTGTGATGAAACAGCTTTATTTGCAAAACTGCTACCTGATAAGACTTTAGCCTTTAATTATGAGACACAGAAAACAGCTAGATTTAAAAAGATAAATGATTGTGTGACTTTTTTTTGTAGTAATCAGATAGGCAGCCAGAGAACAGATGAAGTGCTTCTTTCCCTCCAGGAAAAGGGCACACTGAGGTCTGTTGGAATCTGCCATCTCCTTGTAGGAAAACCTACATGTACCATCACCGGCAGAGGGCAGCATCATACTTCTGGGTTCAATAGCTAGGGTACCAATGAAGAGAGAGGCTTACGTACTCCAGGTGATATCTGTCTTCTGTCTCCTTGGTCAACTCTGCATCAGATTTGACCGGAGCACCAAGAATTATGCTGCAGCATACCTGGAGCCTGCTTCTACTTTCAGAATCTGCCTTGCCCCTTTTTACTGGGACTGGGCAGCCATCAGAGCTGACAAATGGGCATTAAACATTGTCCAAGACTACCGTATATATTTCCATTCCTTACCCTGTCCCTACTCGCCCCTCTGCCCTGTCCCTCTTTAAGAGAACCTTCTGATGAGAGAAATAGAAGTGGCCTAACTGCTTTGTCTGGGAGCCATAGAAGAGGTACCACAGACATACAGGGGAGGAGGCTTCTACTCCCAATATTTCCTTATCCCAAAGACGAAAGGGGGTTTTGGCTTATGCTAGAACTGAGGAGACTGAACAGTACGTACACCGCTTTACGTTCAGGATGGTAACACTTGCCTCTCTCATCCAATCACAGACAATATAGTTCCTGGATTGACTCCAGGTAGGAAGAGTGTACCTTTCTGAAGACAGGTTCCCACCAATGCAATTGCTATTTTTCAGGATATTATGAAACCCAACTAAGACGGTACAAATGTAGCAGCATATGGTAGGCCATGTTAGTGTGCCCTTATGTGGTGATGGTTGCCAGATTTGAACTACAACCGCTCCAGCTCTGGCTAAGCTTGGTCTGTTTGAAAACCAGCCAAACAAGAATATTGTGGTTCTATCTTATGTCATTGCAGAACTGAGATGGTGGAAGGAATCCACAAAAGTGCAGTGGGTACTGTTTTCTGCTTCTGCCTTGACAAGGACTTTAATCACAGATGCATTAGGGACAGCTTGGAGAGCACACCTGAACCATTTGCAGGGACCTCATCCCTGGAAGACATGGGGGCCCCCATCATTAATCCCAGAGCCAAAAGCAATTAGGCTAGCCTGCATATAGCCTTCCTGTCTAGTCTTCAAAACTCCACAGTGCAGCTCCTGACAGACAACACAACTGTGATGCACTGTATATACAAACAAGGAGGAGAATGTTCATCTCCCCTCTATCTGGAAGCTATCAAGTTCTGGACATGGTGCTACTGTGACCCATAAATCCCTCCTTGCCAACTGGCAAGGGTGTGGAAAAAAAAATATCCTGATCCTGGTGTTACCTTCTGATTCAACAAAGAATATCATGTGAGATCTTAAATGAAAATCAGGATTGTGCTGGTCATTAATATAATTGTATAGTGTATGTACTGCCAACATCAAGGCGCTCTCCACCAGAGCTCAAGTGACATCTTCCACCTGCTTTAGGAATGTACCAATATCAGAAATCTGCAAAGCAGCAACCTGAAGTAACCAGCTGACCTCTGTCAAGTAGTATACTTCAGACTAAGCTGCAAGGTCCAATAACAAGTTTGCGGGAGCAGTTCTTTTTCCATTGGCGTTTGACTTACACAGCTGAGACTTCTCATTCCCATCATCCTGAGAGAATACTACTTCCTGTTACTTACAGTGGGATCCACACTGATGCATACTCAAAGAAGAGTACTTACTCTGTAATAACTGGTTCTTCAAGATGTCAGTTTGGATCCCACAACCCACCTTCTATCCCTGCTTTTGGAGTCCGCAGCTAATACAGGGGCATGAGGCAACTGAGGGAGGATTGCAGCTACTCCATTCTTTATGCCCTCACAAAGGATGAGGAAGAGGCACAGACTGCATGTGCAACTCTGGTGGAGAACGCTAGGCAAAAACCTCCAATTCTGCATACATGCGGCACATGTAGACAGTAGAATTCATACTGACATCTTGAAGAACCTCGGTTATGTAGGGTTAGTAACTGTTCATTTCTTCCTTGTCATTGTATATTTCTGATAGTATAAAGAGGCAGAACTTAAAGGAATGAGATCCTCACCTGAGCTCTGGCCGAATTATGGCACTCTGAGCCTTTCACATGGCATAAAGGGTTCCTAAAACCACTGTAACCAGCGGGGGAGGATTCCCTAGCATAGGCAATGTGAAGGACAGCCATAACTTCCAAGGATCCCTTGCATGCCCTGTCATTTGGGGCAAGAGAGGCATGTTGCAGTGGGACCAAATAACTCAGCTTCATTAGGGAGATTCCAGGCAGAGTTGCAGCCCATAAGGAGCCCAGGGAGCCTTTTCTAATGACAAGACCAGAGTCTGGGCTGTCAAAAGGGCTTGTGTAAGCACAAAAATTGTAATGCTTAATTTATATCATGATAGTTGAAGCAGTATAGGCTCCCAAAGTGGACACAGTTATACCACACATAAAGGAGCTTGTATAAGCATAGCTTGCCTTTGTGAGGGAAGAGGAGTAAGTTTATGCTTGTATAAGGCACCTTTCTATTGATGGAACTGTTTTGGTAGAAAATCACACCCATACTAAAATAGCTAAATCACTACAAAAAATGCATGAAGACCAGGCCTAAGTTATTCTGGGGATTGCTCCAGCCCCTAGAGCAGCCAAGAATTGGGAGGTCCGAGGAGAGCTCAGAAGCCACCTAGCAGTCCAAAATCTCCCCCAAAATAATTATAACATTTCATTTCTGAAATTAGCTTAATGATTATCCTTGCATATATGTAATCTGCACACAGAAATAAGAACAGATATATTTCACAAGAATTGGCTAGCTAGAGCACAGAGCAAGTGGCTTTAAAAATTTATTAAAGATGTAACCCCTTCCACTCCCCCTGGTCATAGCGTAAGTGCAGTTTATTCAAGAAATTTGTCAACTTTACTCTCTCTGTGGATTTATAAAGGTTATTTTTCTATCAAATATTTGGTTTAAACAAAACTATCCTGGTAAATTGTCTGACCTCTGTTAAACAAGAAAAAAACCTGAATGAATCTTCAATTATTGACCTATTCAGTCTTTAATATGACATATGTCAGTACCATCAAGAGGTCACAAATAGTCTTTTTTTTCAATATTTGTAATGAAGTGGTAAATTATTATCACGCCTAGTCTCAAAAACTCGGCTTTTAAAAAATCTTTTATTGATTCCTAGTGACAAAAAAGTTAGTGTCCAAAGATAGTACTTGAACTTTCAAGAGAGAGGAATTAAGAGGAGCATTAACCTGAGTTCCATGTGAAGACCAGTTGTAGAAAGAAAATACACCCGAGGCATGATGTGTATATAGTCTGTATACCTTTAATTAAAAGGGATAACAAAGCTGACATAGGATGACTAAGAACCTGAATTAGGTCTCTAAAATAAGAGCATGGGAGAGGAGTATTTTAGCAGCATTTTCACAATATTTTAGAGGAATATTCCTTAAAATAACTTAAGGGACTTGTTCTGTGCGTAGCTGGGTTAGAGCTAATAGTTTTCTTTTTAAATGATAAAAACCAATTGAAATGTTGGAGCGTGTAGCCACCTCTGTTCTTACTAGTTAATCTTTCATAGCAGAAAAATGTGCTAGTAAGTTACTGTAGGTTTTTTGAATTGTGGAGATTTGCCATGGTGCCTCCAATATTCTGATCATTAGAACAGTATTATGAGTTTATGGCCCTTCAAACTTGCTACTTGATCTAATCTTCCCATTTTATTCAGTAGAGTTATGCACCAAAACATAGCCAATAGCTCAGGGCTTAGAAAATCCACTTTTTAGTGAAGTTTTTTGGTGCCAGTAAGATAGGATATTGACTGAGAGTCTGACCTGGTTCTATTCTTGGTTTTGCACCAAAGCTGGCATTACACATTTGCCCATAAGGATATCAAGTGACCGAGCCTACTGTGCGATTTTGGGTGAAGGTTATATCAGAGGAAAAGAGAGAAGATTTTAAATGACATACACATGATGCAATGTATATAAACACTATGTATGTTGTTAGAAATTGCCCGTTGGAGAAAAGCGAAGTATTATTTAAGATCTTAGACACAAATTCCTAAGTAGGCATTATCCTTTAAGAGCAAGGGTCACTTCTGACTGACAGATATGGCACTGTATTCAAACTGGAATATCTGTCTTGTATCTGAGACCTCCAAACTTGTTTTTAAGCTGCTGATCCTTGCATAGAAAATTTTCATCAATACCTTTCAGTTATAGTACACCCTCACTTTAACGCCCTTCATCACAATGAACCTTCGGCTCTAATGAACCTGGTCCCTGGATCCCACTTCCAGCCTCGCTTCTGCGGCGGGGGTTAATGGCTCCTCTGGCCCTGCCGCTGCAGCGGGGCTCTTTTGCTATAATGGACCGCTGGCTATAATGAACAAATGGCCCGACAGGTTCATTATACCAAGGGTGTACTGTAGTTTAAGGAAATCTAGCCATTTCTGACTTGACACCTTCACTATAAACTTGTATATTTGCAGAGTAATTCAGTAAAGTAGTTCTTAATATCTGTTAGTTTCCTAAGTTCAGGGGGAGTGGGGCTCGTCGGGGGGAGGTTGAGGGGTTTGTGCCAGTATGTGGGGGGGGCTCGTTGGGAGGGTCTGGATATGAGGGGGTCTGGATGCACGGGGGTTGGGTGGATGAGGGAGCAGCTCCCTATACAGTGATCCTTCCCCCTGCAGCTGAGGAGCAACTGGATGCAGGAAGTACCAGGGAGGAGAGGGGGAGAGTTGCAGAGCTTCCTACAGCCAGGGGAGAAATCTGGGGGGATGAGTCTGATATGGCTCCAGTTGCTGTGCAAGGGAAGAGGAAGTCCTGCCCTCTCCAGCCCAGCTGGGAGTAGCAACTGAGCCCAGCGCTAGGTAGGAGCTACCAACCGGGTCTTCCCCTGCCCCACAGTGACTTACCTCTCTGCCGGCTGCCCTGGGTACCCAAATCATACTGTTGGGAAGGGTTGCATGACCGCTCTTGTGGCTTCCCTTTGCTTCCCCATCAGAAAGTCATTTTTCTGCAGGGAAGCAGAGAAATCTGCTGAGGACACTAATTCTTCACATGCATAGTGGTGCAGGATTCCCCCAGGAGTAACAGTGTGTATATGTGTTATCTATATCTGTCTCCCATAGTGCTTGTAGTTGGTCATCTCAAAACATACAACTTGACTAAACCTTAGAACAGCTATGATTTCATTGTTAATTGTGTGAGGCCTTATTTTCTAATGTTCAAATGTACATGCAATAGATAAGCTATTCAGGAAAAGGTTCACTGATGATTTGACTTGACAAAACATTTAGCATATTTACTAAACTTTTTCAGAATATACTAGAATGAGAAATTCCAAAGCATTAAATACATGAAAAACTATCTAATTTAACTTAATTTAAACTCCTAATTCTACATCTTTTCATAGTTATAAGCATAAAGCATGGGCTTTTCTAAAGTGCGTAAGGTAGAGATAAGGTGCTCAACTCTGACTTTCAAAATCTAGAATTTTAAAAAATTGTTTCTCTCTTCTGCAAGTAGGGCCCATGTGCCAAATCCTACAGTCTTTACTTGGACAAAATTGCCATGGGAGTTTTCTAAGTGAACAAAACAGAATTTGTTGCTTAATGAATAGTAATTGCTATGCATGGCAAAGATTCATTTTGATAGATGCTTTTCAGCCTTAAGGAAACAGAGTGTAGTTACAACTATTCTTTTATTGAGAATCTATGTGCATGTTACAATTAAGTGTATGGGTCTATGTGTGAAATTTTACATGAACTGTCTTTTTCTTAAAGGTGATCTAAAGGGGTTGACTTTTGTATAGTTTTTAGAAAACAGAGGATAAAAACATTTTGTGTGTGCATCTTTGCAAGTCATCTTTAAATGGTAGTGTTTATGTTTAGGGGCTAACCTAACATTTGTTGTTTCAGTGTCTTTAATATATGTACATTTCAGATTTAAAGCACAAACTGGAATCTCTTGAACAAAGTTTGGTGCAGTTCAGAATGCATGTTTTTTTTTCTCTTAAATGCAGGCAATCAAAATTACATTGTTATGATGTGACTAACTGTGCACTGTAATGTCTCTGAAACCTTGTGATTGAACTAAGAGATGAAAAATCTTCTTGTCTCAGCATCCAGAGGAGTTATTCTTTGAGACAGCTGTTTAGAATGTTAGTGAATATTTATATATCTCATAAAAGATTCAGTACCTTTTTATGTCTGGTGCAGACATCGTGTTACTGTTGTTCAAATCACTGCCTATTCTTCTAATTTATTTATTAGTCAATGCATCAAGGTTATTTGACCCTTTTTATAAGGGTCTGGAGTGGAGCTATAAAATTATTATAGAATAGCATTCAGAAGTTTTGGATTATGAGTGATAGTTTTTGCAGTCTTCTAGCACAACATAGACTGGAACTAGTTGTGTTCACTAGACTGTATTTCAACTATCAGCACACTTCTACAAGTACAGTAAACTTCCCCCACCCCCAAGTCTCTTAATTTTTTTTGTGAGTAGTAGTTCACTTGTTGATTGTCTCCCCCTGCCCTCTCCTTCTTTTTCATAATAGTAGGGCTGAAGCCTTCCTGAGCAGCAGTGTGTCAGGCAACTGTTTCAGTAGATCAGGGGTTCTCAAACTTCATTGCACCGTGACCCCCTTCTGACAACAAAAATTACTACATGACCCCAGGAGGGGGACCAAAGCCCGAGCCTGCCCAAGCCTGCTGCCCCAGTTCGGGGGGGCCAAAGCTGCCCCCCACCCAGGGCAGAAGCCCTCGGGCTTTGGCTTTGGCCTTGGCCGTGGGTGGTGGGGCTCAGGCTTTGGTTTCAGCCCTGGGCCCCAGCAAGTTTAACACCAGCCTTGGCACCCCCATAAAAATGGGGTCAAGACCCACTTTGGGGTCCCGACCCACAGTTTGAGAACCCCTGCACTAGACCCACCTACTGCACTTCTGAGTACAAAAATACAACAAACCAGGGCTGCCATGGCAGTAGCAGGCTAATTCAGTTAATCTAAAAGTCGAGCAAATATTTAATTAGTATATTTTGGATGATTGTTTTATGAGTATAGAATTATCAGTAAAAACATTTACATTTTTTTTACCTGTTTGTAATATGGACACGTTATTTATTGTCAATATGTTTGTCTATGATGTAGGGAATTTCTAAATTTAACTTCATAGTTGTTCCCCCTTATTAACTTTTAAACCTAACCTTTTTAACTAGTGAGAGAGAGAGAAAATATTTAGATCAAAATGAACTTGTCAAGAGGGGCAAAGTGTAAGTAGATTTGACTCCTCTGGTCCTTGCTACTTCCTGAATGGTGAATTGGGATAGCCCCAAGTCTGCATAAATATATTGTCAAGCTTAGCTGTTCAAAATTAGAAAAGTGTTAAATTTATCCAGAGTCTGACAATAATTATTTGATCACTCAAACAATGCAGACTGTATGTACAACAACTTCCCAGTTTGTTTATCTCTTCTTGCTCAAATAAATGACCATATAACATTGTAGAAGCAGTTGCCCTCAAATGTTGTCTCCTCAATGTAAGGAAACATCGCACTGGAAAAACACCAGTCTGGCTTTTCTAGAAGCTATTAATAAAGCATTGTTTGGCTGAAACTGGCCACTAAAATTTGCTTCAAATTTAATGTTGCCCAGTGAAATTTGCCATGTTGCTCCATGAAAATGGCACTTCTTTTCGGGGTGGGGTGGAAGAGGAACAGCTTTACATATAATACTTGCCCTTCCCACACAGTCTTCATAACCTATTTACTAACTAAACTCCAAACCTAACCAAAGAACAGAACAACATAATTGACCAAGAAAACCCACAAACCCAAAGATATTACGCATATTTAAAGATGAAACCTTAATTATATAGCAGTCCTTCCAGAATATATTATAATACAGATACTCATTCATTAAACTTGGATACCATCAATATAATCCATAGTTTCCATATGTTATCAAATATATCTCCTTTGTCCTCTATTTTGTAAATCATTCTCTCAAGCACTTTGTTTTTCAAGTTGAATTGTCTTGGCTAATTCTGACAGGATTTGTCTGTCTTCACTGTAGTTTCAAGGTTATTGTACACCTAAAGGTTATTTAAGCGGCCATTCTCTTATATCCCATCCACAAAGATGGAGTCTGTTCCTTTCCTGGCAGTAGAGACGCATTAGAATTCTGAATATTTGACATCCACAATCTGGAGACAAAGCAGCAGGATGGAGGCATTCAGAATCTCCTCTATTGTGAATTTGTCATGTTGCCTTCAAAAATCCCCCATTTCATCTCCTTGGGTTGGTAATTCACAGGGCATAGATATCAGAATCTGGATTACATCTTTCAGAGTAGCAGCCGTGTAATCTGTATCTGCAAAAAGAAAAGGAGTACTTGTGGCACCTTAGAGACTAACAAATTTATTACATCTGTTAGTATTCAGTTTTAGAATCTGATTGCCTCCCTTTTAAGACCCCAGGATTGGAGCAAATGTAAAGTCAATAATATGTTTTTAGGATAATGAAAGTCCGGTCTGCAAGTCATGACTGTTGTTTTAAATATGTTTGTCTGTACTGAATTTAAAACTTAATTCTAAACATTCATTCCTTGTCTCCTGAGGGTTTCTGTTCCGGGTAGGTCAATTTACAAGCTGCTCTGTTGGACCAGATGCAGCTGCTGCTGGGTTCGAGTCTCCTAATTACTACTTTAATGTATTCTCTCAGAAGTGTGTGCCAGTTTCTTCATTCTTTATCAAGCCTTTTCCCCATAGTAACAAGTCACAGCATCCATTTTGCATCTCCGATTTAATTGAGCATACAAATTGTGTCCCATAGGAAAAACCCCAGTTAAATGACACATACTATACAAACTAGTTCATTTATTTTTTCCACTCCAGGAGATTGACCATTTGCAGTGCGTCTCACTTTATAACAGATTTGTTATATTTTCATATTATATGGTACCGTTTTTATCAACAAATTACTATTCAGCTGTCTGTCTTCATTATCTGGAATCCAATTAACTTTTGTTGCAGTGGTTAAAATGTATAGCTCAGCAAAAACATTCTGTTCTGTCAGTTTCCTGTTGCTGTCTGTTTCTATTACAGCATACTAGACTCACCACTCTTCTGCAGAATATGGGTCATTTTTGCATGCAGTTTGCTTTTGAAAATTTCAGAAATATCCCAAACATCTGAAAAAACTTAATCTTTAAAATCAGGCTTTTCAGAGGTTCTCTTATGTGAAATGAAAATCTATAATGGCCAGATGTCTTCTGCTATTTACCTTTATTTCCTTACTCACAAGGATTAAATGAGTTTTGTATTCAGCAGGGAAATGATTAATTTTAGGGAGAAAGGGAACATGTCAAATTATGTGTTTGGAGTGGGCAAAAAGAAAAATTGGGTACTGGTTTTATTGTAATCATCAATAGTAAAAACACGATACATATGAGGTTACAGTACAGTTATTACCTCTTTCATTGTTTGGAAAGTTTATATAAATTAAAACATTTCATAATTTCTCATATCTTTTCTTTCTGATGCATCTCTTTAAAATCTTATGTTAAATTAGTATTCACTTAATTTTAAAATAACAAGTTTTAAGAGTATAACATTCTATTTGTATATTTGATGTCAAAATTATATCTGAATGTGCTGGATTTTTAAAAATGTTACTATGAGATTGTTAGTTAATATCTTACTCTTTCTTTTGTTTATCAGTTGTTTCATGAAATAAAGCATCTTACTACAATATTTGGCTAATCAGCAATTGATAAGCTTATTTACTACACAGTGCTAAATGTTGATTTTAATATACAATATAGCCATTCAAACATAATGGCCAAGATTGCTCAACTTGAGACATCTTAAACTTGACTAATGTTCAGAAGGTATGTGCTTAGCATTCTGGAATTCTAGGCCCTTTTTTAAATCAAGTTAGATACCCAAAGTCATTTATTCACTTTTGAAAGTCTTGTTCAATATATTTTGAGAACTTTAGTTTTAAGCAGTATGTGTAACTTCCACCTACTTTGTAAAATCCTTCCCTGTATTGAAGTATGTTTATTTGATTTAAGCTGTCATCCTTTGGATTTCTTAACTATTAGCAGAGGTTTGCTGAAGTAGAATGATGGTATTGCTTGGTATTCTTCCCCTCCTAGCATCTACTATGTCAGTGTATCAGGGTGTACTAAACATACAAATGTCACCTTGCTAGGTGCAGAGGAACAATTTGTCTGTCCTACTGTTAATTTAGAATGGAAGAGGTATACAGGACATTTTGCTTAGGATCTAATTCTTAAAAGTGATAGGATGTCCTATGTCTTCTGTTGTTAATTCCACATCATGCTTTTGCTTCTCATTTTATTAACTGAAGATTTGACATCATATGAATCCCTTTTGCGTTTGTCACCTTTGTCTTACCTCTTTGTAGTGTAAAATATTGCTTGTTACTGTTCCTCTTAATTCCTTTCAATAGTGAACTCCTGAATTCCTTCAAATAATTGGGGCATTAAAGCATTTTGAGCTAGTAATTTAACAAAATGAAGAGTTGATTACAGTCATCTTCAAGCATTGTAATATTTAAGCGCCTTCTTACATAATATGGAAACAGGCCTTTTTTTAACAGGAAATTTAAAAACAGTTACATCTAACAATTAGATGTGCTAACAGTTCAGATCCATATGTACCTTGAGGTTACTACTACTTTGACTAGAGTAGAATAATAAACCTAGGCTAATCTTAGAGTCCTGCTTTTGTTTTATGATGTAAAGGGAGTGTATCGTTCCTGGCTGCTGGGAGGGAGGGTGTTCTTCCTCCTTTCTTCTCCCCTCTCAGTAATGAAAGAGAATTCTGGTGTCAGTCAGTCAATGACAAATGCAATTTCCTGTGTTTCACTGATTGTATGTTTGTGGAAATGTGTTGTTGCTGATTCTGGTCCTCCATCCCAGCTTCTATATGCTGTTGAAAAGTAGCCACAATGGACTGGGGAGAATCCTCCAACATAGAGCTGACAGATGTGGCCCTGTACTGCTTCTCTTTATGAACTGCAGCATAGAGGAAATGGTGGGGTTGGTAGGAGTGTACTTAACACCACAGGGATTATGGGCTCTAGTACATGGACAGCTGTGAATGAAGGAGTGGTTGTAAAATAGAGGAGCACAGGGGCTGCTCTGACTTATGTCAGGGACCATTTTTGGTCTCTGCAGCAGCACAGAGTCTATGAGAGAAAGACACGGGGTTTAAAGGAGAGAGAGCACAGAATCTGCCCTGTTGTTGGGGGCTAGCTGGAAATTCTTCTACCATGTATTAATATATTTTTGGTTTTCAGTTCTTTTGCTTATGAAAGTATCTTTGGACAGAGATAAAAAGTTGAGCACTTTTGATATTCAATGACAACGTTTAGAAATAGTGCATGCAGTGTGGAAGTGTGCTATATACAGTACGTAGACGCATAAATATATTTTGATGATCATCTATTCATGCATAACTTTAATTTAAAATGCACATGTATGCAGGCTTTATTAAAACTGAAAGATTAATATTCAGTTGATTTTGTTTTATTTTTGTATGTTATTCACTGTTGTACTTTTTCATTACAGAATGTATGACAATATGTCCACAATGGTGTATCTAAAGGAAGAGAAGTTGGAGAAGCTTACTCAAGATGAAATAATTTCTAAAACTAAGCAGGTGATTCAGGGACTAGAGGCACTGAAGAATGAACACAATTCCATTTTGCAGAGCTTACTTGAAACACTGAAATGTTTGAAGAAAGATGATGAAACTAATCTGGTGGAAGAAAAATCAAACATGATTCGAAAGTCGCTGGAAATGTTGGAACTTGGACTTAGCGAAGCACAGGTAAGATTGAAGCAGGGGAAATCGTTTCAAGCTGTGTCTGCAGTTATGATATGAAAGCAAATGCAAACATAACTTTTTGGACTGTGCTTTACTTAGGTCTAGAATTGAACACTTGGATATCAATTCTTAGACTTACACAGAATTTATTAAAAATTAGCAGTGTCAGTTTGCATTCAGAAGTTTTTTAAACCTGATTATAGCTTGTAGGGAAGTAGGTTGAAATAACTATATAGAGTGACTGACGGTGGTTTTAGTGCATTATGCAGCTAATTATTCATTGAGCATTAAATCCTGGTCCACTGAAGTAACACAAAGCTGTTCTTGGTTATTGACTTTAGTGAAACAAGAATTTCTGATAGCTACAGGCATTGTGAATAAACTGGGCAACATTTTTGCCTGGCTTTCCCAAATATACTTGAAAGTTTGTATGTACAACTGGTTACATGCAGATGAGCTAATTACTTATCTGTATTTTACATGTGTAAAAAATGGCTAAGTTTGGAAAGACTTGCTGAAAATTTGATCTTCTATGTAGATGGACTGATGTGTAAATATTCTATATGAGCCTGAAATTGATAGTTGTTTCCTGAAAGTTTATTCAACATATGAATACATTTACACTAAAGATATCCTTTAAAGAACGATACGACTGTCTGAAAAACTGAAATTTTAGTTAATATGAATCTATAAAAATATTCAGGTTCTGAGATGCTCAAAGCTAACTTTAGAAGAAACCTTTTTTATGAAATCGAGGAAAGTGAGAACATAAATCACGGTGAAAACTCCTTCTCTGTGTATAGCCAAATGATCTCTTTAATTATATATAAGCCAGGCTTACAAAAGTGAAGGCCATAAGGTGCCTGTGATCCATACCAGTTTTCACAGTGCTATCAGTGGGAGATTTACACAAACAATGAATGCAGAATATGGTCCTTACATAGTAGTTAGTAAAATTACTTTTTACTCCTGAGGCCATTTTGCGCCAAAAAAATTCTGCACACAGTATCTTAAAATTCTGTAAATGTTGTTTGTCAAATAAATGTGGAGGCTCCAGCATGGCATTGGGGCGCACAGACCACTGGCTGCACGGAGGTGGGAGATCACTCTGCAACTCCTCCCCACCCCCCAGGACATGGACTCAGTGGTGAGGCTGAACACAATGACTGAGCCTGGTCCCAAAACACCCAGGAGCCCTGCCCTCCATGCCAGGTGTGAGCAGACAGGCTCAGCCCAGCAAGATGTAAGTGTGGAGGAACTTAGTGTGTGGGGGGAATCCAGGTGTGGGTTTAGAGGTTCTGTGGGGGGCAATCTGGGTGTGGATGGCTCAGTGGGGAATCTGGATATGGGAGAGATCTGGATGCACAGGGGCTTGTTGGCGGGTTCTGGGTACAACGGTAATGGGACTGGGCAGGAGGGGTCCAGGTGAAGGTGGTTGGGGCTCAGAAGGAGTGTGGGGGGATAGAGTTTGGTATGGGGAGTTCAGTAGGGGGGGTCCAGATGTCTGGGGAGTGGGGCTTGGTGGGGTGGGGATCCGGGTGTGGGTGGCTCGTCAGGCTGGTCCGTGTGCAGAGGGAGTGGGGCTCATGGGGGGGAGGGGTGGTTCAGAGTGCGGGGTGGGGGTGGGGCTTGGCGGGAAGGTCTGGGTATGAGGAGGTGTGGATACACGAGGGTTATGCAGATGAGGGATCAGCTCCCCATGTAGGGATACCTCCTCCTGCAGCTGAGGAGTGATGGTTGTAGGAGGTGGGTGGTGGGATAGTTTGCAGTGTTTCCTGCAGCCTGGGGAGAAGTCTGGGATAGGTCTGACTCGGCCCTGAATGCCGTGCAGGGGAAGAGGAAGTCCTGTTTTCCCAGCCCACTGGGACTAGCAGCTGATCCTGGCTCAGGGTAGGAGCCACCTTTTGGATCTTTCCCGTGCCCCACAGAGATTTACCTCTCTGCTGGCTGCCCTGGGCACCCAAAACATGACTGCTCTTGCAGCTTCCCTGTCAGAAAGTCATTTTTTCTGTGGAGAAGCAAAAAAATCTGCAGGGGACATGAGTTCTGCGCATGCACACTGGCACAGAATTCCCCCAGGAGTAACTTTTGCATTTAGCAGCATTAATGAGAAAAAACAATGCAGGAGGTTTTTAGATAGACACTGCTTTTTGTCCTTCGTTGGGTATATGTGTGTGCAATTACCTGTCTTGTGTGAACAGTTGTAATTGTACATGCAAGTCAGATGTACAGTTACACACCTTAGATTATTTGAATCCTATGATTATTTCCCCTTGAAGCATTATTAGGCTGGAGAATTAATACCCAATTGAGATGAATATTGGCAGTTCATAAACCTACCGTCTCAGACAGTTTGAAATAGGTGCTCAACTACTGCTCTATTTTGGGTTACATTTGGAAGGTTTCTTTGCAACCATAAGGGCTAGAAACTTAACAGGTATATTAAAATGAAAGCTTACATTCTGCAGAATGTGAATTTTTTTTTTGGAGGTTGAATAACATAATCAATTACGATTTAACATTTGCATTTCACATTCCGGTTTGCAACCTTACAGTTGCATTTACATAGGTTTTTACATATATGTTAGGTTCTGTGTGACCTTTGTCCAGCTAGGCCAGAAGGATAGGAGACTTGATGATGTGATTTAATTAGGGCACAACTTTATTCCTAAATGTCTGGGAATCCTGGCAGAAAAAACTGCAGTGGAGGTAATTCCATAATTGTTTACATATATACGGGGAGCTGTTGTCAGCCCTCCTTTTTTTACCCATTCTAGTATGCAGCCAACCTGCTGCTGGGACCTCACCATCACCCCCTCAAATGAGAGTTCAGGGGGCTATTAAGGGGAGAGAGGTTGATTCTCTCCTATACCTGTCAGAGGAGCCCTGAAAACCCCTGATCACCTTATTCCTGCCTTATGGAGTACCTGCATTGGGCATCTACCCCAAGCTTACGTAATAAGTTACAACATCATAGCCTAATCTCGGTTCCATATTTTTTGCCCTAACTAAACTCCCAACCCACTGTGAGGAATGTGGGAAACCCCCCCCCCCACCTAATGTTGGCCAATCTGGTGAGGTGTCAGGGGGATGGGAAAGAATTTTTCCCCTCACCAAGAAAGGAGCGACTAGTATAATGGGTACAGTGAATCATGACTAAGGCGACTAGTTTGTCACAGAAGTCACGGATTCCGTGACTTTCCATGACCACTGTGACTTCTGTAGCAGCTGGTGTGCCTGGCCCAGGGCCCACCTGAGCAGCTCAGGCAGTCCCTGGGCCAGTTGCATTGGCTGGTTCTGGGGCAGGCTTGGGCCACCATGTCCCCCCAGCAGCAGCAGGAGTTTGGGTATGGAAGGGGGCAGGGAGTTGGGGCACGGGATGGGGTGAAGGCACTGGGTGGCACTTACCTCGGGGCTCCCCAAAAGTGGCGACATGCCCCTCCCTCAGCTCCTAGATGGAGGCATGGCCAGGCAGCTCTGCACGCTGCCTAGGAGCTGAGTGCGGAGGGGATGTTGCTGCTTCTGCGGAGGTACAAAGCCAGGTGGGGGAGGGTAGCCTGGGGGGCTCCCTATCATCTGTGGTGGGGAGCCCCCTTGGGTTACCCCCCGAGCATCCGGGCTGACACCCCTC
Source organism: Dermochelys coriacea (assembly GCF_009764565.3). Lineage (NCBI taxonomy): Eukaryota > Metazoa > Chordata > Testudines > Dermochelyidae > Dermochelys > Dermochelys coriacea. The sequence goes on from NC_050073.1 coordinate 109,451,267, forward strand.
CACCCCCAAGCACCCGTGGTAGAGACCCCCTCAAGCATCCACAGCCCCTATCCTCCCCCCCTCCCCCCAAGATTTAGTCAAGGGTATATAGTTGAAGTCATGGATAGGTCACGGACTGTGAATTTTTGTTTACTGCCCATGACCTATCCATGACTTTTACTAAAAATACCCATGACTCAAACGTAGCCTTAACCATGACAAAACCTGGTATTTTAACAACTATCAAGGATGTCAGGGTGTGTGCTGCTCCACCTTGTTCATGTAAAAGAACGTTTTTCCTGCACCAGCATGGACATAAATTGTCCCCCTTCTCTTCTGGTCACCTGGTGGGGATGGTTCAGTGTTCCCATGCTGACCTGGTATGAATCTACCATAACAAGTAATTCTGTGGCTGTGTAGCCCTTAAAGGAGCCACACAGCATTTTGGACAAGATGGAAAACAGCCTGTATTACTTCACGTGGGGGGAGGTCATTCCCAGCTATCAAAGTACATTACTATAAACCGCAGTCAAGGTAGCCAACTTATAAAAGCTGCTGTATGTTACATCAATAAAAGCAATCACAGCACAGCATGGGGTAAGAATTTCTTCAGATTAGTCTCAGCTGAGCAGGTAGCAAAGCTGGCAGAAGTAGAGAGAAATCGACAACCAAATGGGAATTATGAAAAGGGCCAGACAAATTTTAAGATTTCATAAGTGCAATGATATCTATGCATGAAAAGCCTTATATGTTAATACTAAAGGAATGCAGTGTACAGGAAGAATGTATTGTAATCTCTCATACTTTTTAGGTAATGATGGCCTTGTCAAATCACTTAAATGCAGTGGAATCAGAGAAGCAGAAATTGCGTGCTCAGGTTCGCCGGCTATGCCAGGAAAATCAGTGGTTGCGTGATGAACTAGCCAGTACTCAACAGAAATTACAGAAGAGTGAACAGTCTGTGGCTCAGCTGGAAGAAGAAAAGAAACACTTGGAATTCATGAATCAGTTAAAAAAATATGATGATGATATTTCTCCATCAGTAAGTAGATGTGTATTCAAAAGCATTGTCTTTTTGTTAGTAAGCTGCCAAGAAGCTTTTTATTTGCAGATATGAATTTTTAGCAGTTAAAACAGGCATTTCGTATATGGATTGATTTCTTCATATATTTATATTGTCCTAATCTTACGTAGTTTATACATTCACACAATAGAGAACTGCTTCCCAGAATCTTTATTTCAGGAAGACCTATATTTTACAAATGATAGAGTAACTACACTGTAGACTTGAGGGGGTAAAAGCCAGCATATAGTAAAACACTTATACCTAGCAACACACTAGCTTAAAAATGTACTTGGAAAATTATCTTCAGAAAGCCATAAAATGTCTGTTTTAAACCTCACAATAAAAGGAGAATTGAGGATAAGGTGTGTAAATTGTTGATATAAAAGGAAACTGCATTATCTGGAGCAGTCTGGAAGATGATTTTGACCTAGATAGTGGTCTCACTATTTTTTATTATTTAATATTTGTATTAGCACTGGAGGCTCTAGTCAGGAAAGGGGCCCCATAGCGTTGGCATTGTGAAAACACAGACACAGTCCCTACACTTTACAATTTAAGAAGGCAAGTGACATATAAAGGGTTTGGAAAATAGGAGTGCAAGCAAATATGTACAGTTTTAATTTTATACATATGTATACCCTTGCAAAAGTGATTTTCATAATTTTTAAAAAAGTAAGTGCTTGGTATCCTATCTGCCCCTCAAGCCATCATTGGTTGATTTATGGGCGTTATCACAGAAATAGATCTCATCTTGTAAGTTGTTACAGTCCAGATGATGTCTGTCTATTTCAATCAATTTTATTTTCTGCTGATCTATTATTGCAACTGTTCAGGAGTGGCAAAATGCGTGTGTTTAGACACGCTAACCAACTGCTAGACAAACCCTTTCTAGCACAATGTGAATACAGTGAATTGTTTTAGTCAGGTAGTCAGCTGCATGCAATGCAAGGAAATCTAAAAAAGCTAAAATTTGTTTTTTTGTTTTTTTTTTTAAAAAGGCCAGTGAAGGCTATTTTTTGAGTCTTGGTTCATAATTATGTTCTTAAGCATATGGAATACTACCTAAATAATTTAATAGGCTAAACAAGGAATTATAATCTTTAGACAGGATAAAATATCCTAGCACCTCCAAAATTATTTGGAGCAAAAACCTTAAAATTTGGCAGGCGCATAGTGTGAGTTCACTAGTGCCCCTTTTCCTGTCCTCACAAAAATCCAAGTAGATCTGACAGAGTTAAAAACCTCTGAAATAAGATTGCCAGTGCAAATTTAATTCAGCTGTCTTGTGCATATGCATTGAGATAGTCTTGCCCAGCATCACATAGGACATCCTCTATGCATATGTTTAATAATAGATTTTTATATATTATTGTATATAAATGTTTTCACTGATTTTAGATTTAATAATGTAACATTTTTGTTTGGGACTGGGGTTTGTATAGGAAGACAAAGAGACAGATTCTACCAAAGAACCTCTGGATGACCTTTTCCCCAATGATGAAGATGATCCAGGGCAAGGAAGTAAGTGAACTTCAGATTATATAATTGCAATACATTTCTGCAGAACAGAAGCTTGGTTTTATCTTCAGGGAAATAACCAATCATCAATTCCTAGAGTGCTCTGGTCCAGACACTATGCAGCATAGACAACAGGGGCAATTCCAGCTTTTAGGATTTATTGTATATAGTAAATAATGATATAATGAAGATAAAAATGTTTCCCTGATGCACTTTTCTGTAATTTCTTACTCCAGCACTGACTATGTTCATCCCTTCCAAAGTGTGGAAGGACAGGAAAGTTGATTTAGAGGATGTTATTCCCACTACATAAAAGGCTGGGCTAGTCTAAGCTGGTTTTGTTGTAGTTGGTTTTTTTTTTTAAAGCTTGCTAACTACCCCGACCTTATTAGGAGCTAATTTCAACACAAAATTAGGTAGTAGCTTGCTAACTTAGGCAGAGAAGCTTTAGACTCCCCGTGTCAGGACCTGTTTCAGTCAACCTTGAGACTTGGTAGTCTGCCCAGGTAGGGGTTCTGTGGTGACCTGTATGGTTAACTTCCCTGGGCAGGCTTCCATATGCAGCCTCATCAGTTCTATTTTTGTCACTCATAAGGACTATGATTTTTGCAGTTAATACTCCTTCCAGAGATGTTATCCTCTAAAGGCTGAAGGATTGATGAGTTGGATGTGATACACTTGAGTTACACCTTTATTGTTATTAATGTACCATAACAGCTAGGAGCCCCAATTATGGACCAGGACTCCATTTCGCTATGTGTTTTCTGAGCATAGAACAAAAAAGATGGTTCCTGCCCCAGAGAGATTACAATTTAAGTGTAAGACAGGAAACAACTGATGGATACAGACAGACCATTGGGATAGGCTAAGGAAACAAGACAATATTGGTCAGCTTATGGTGTCTGCACAGCAGCGGCCTTAACCATTGGCAATTTTTTTGTAGGCATCAAAGAAAAGGAGAGTTTTAAGAAGGATAATGAGGTAGCTTTGCAGATAATTACCAGGGAGCTTCTCCTAAGTCTGCAAGGCAGCATGAGAGAAAGTGTGATGGTGCTTGTTTGAAAATTCAGCAAGTGCGCAATAGAAGATGTCATGATAGGACCGATAGGCATCTTAGTCGACCTCTAGATAATAAATGAGAGATGGTCTCTTAAAGGGCCTTGAAAGTGAAGACAAGTAGTTTGATCCAAAAAGGAAGGGGAAGGTAGGGAATGCAAAGAGACGGTAACATAATCAAAGTGAGAGTTTAGAAAAACATAGACAACAAAAAAGCAACTGCAGCTTTTAGGATTTATTGTATGCAGTAAATTATGATCTAATGAAGATGAAAATGTTTCCCTGATGCACTCTTCTGTCTTTGCAGCAGCCTTCTGAATGGATACGAGTAGATTCATAGATACTAAGGTCAGAAGGAACCATTCTGATCATCTAGTCCGACCTCCTGCACAATGCAGGCCACAGAATCTCACCCACCCACTCGTACGAAAAACCTCACCCTATGTCTGAGCTATTGAAGTCCTCAAATCGTGGTTTAAAGACTTCAAGGAGCAGAGAATCCTCCCTCAAGTGACTCATGCCCCGTGCTACAGAGGAAGGCGAAAAACCTCCAGGGCCTCTCCAATCTGCCCTGGAGGAAAATTCCTTCCAACCCTGATATTCTATGATTCTATGATTTGGGATCGGGAAGGGACCTCAGGAGGTTATCTAGTCCAACCCCCTGCTCAAAGCAGGACCAATCCCCAATTTTTGCCCCAAATCCCTAAATGGCCTCCTCAAGGATTGAACTCACAACCCTGACCCCAATTCCTTCCTGACCCCAAATATGGCGATCAGCTAAACCCTGAGCATATGGGCAAGATTCACCAGCCAGATACTACAGAAAATTCTTTCCTGGGTAACTCAGATCCCATCCATCTAATATCTCATCTCAGGGGATTAGTCCTATTTACCCTGAGTATTTAAAGATCAATTACTTACCAAAATGACATTATCCCATCATACCATCTCCTCCATAAACTTATCAAGTAGAATCTTAAAACCAGATAGATCTTTTGCCCCCACTGCTTCCCTTGGAAGGCTATTCCAAAACTTCACTCCTCTGATGGTTAGAAACCTTCGTCTAATTTCAAGTCTAAACTTCCTGGTGGACAGTTTATACCCATTTGTTCTTGTGTCCACATTGGTGCTGAGCTTAAATAATTCCTCTCCCTCTCCTCTATTTATCCCTCTGGTATATTTATAGAGAGCAATCATATCTCCCCTCAACCTTCTTTTAGCTAGGCTAAACAAGCCAAGCTCCTTAAGTCTCCTTTCATAAGACAAGTTTTCCATTCCTCGGATCATCCTAGTAGCCCTTCTCTGTACCTGCTCCAGTTTGAATTCATCCTTTTTAAACATGGGAGACCAGAACTGCACACAGTATTCTAGGTGAAGTCTCACCAGCGCCTTGTATAATGGTACTAAAACCTCCTTATCCCTACTGGAAATGCCTCTCCTGATGCATCCCAAAACCGCATTAGCTTTTTTCACAGCCATATCACATTGGCAGCTCATAGTCATCCTATGATCAGCCAATACTCCAAGGTCCTTCTCCTCTTCCGTTACTGCTAATTAATGCGTCCCCAACTTGTAACTAAAATTCTTATTCATCCCTAAATGCATAACCTTACACTTTTCACTATTAAATTTCATCCTGTTACTATTACTCCAGTTTACAAGGTCATCCAGATCCTCCTGTATAATATCCCGATCCTTCTCTGAATTGGCAATACCTCCCAGCTTTGTATCATCTGCAAACTTTATTAGCACACTCCCACTTTTTGTGCCAAGGTCAGTAATAAAAAGATTAAATAAGATTGGTCCCAAAACCGATCCCTGAGGAACTCCACTGGTACCTCCCTCCAACCTGACAGTTCGCCTTTCAGTAGGACCCATTGCAGTCTCCCCTTTAACCAATTCCTTATCCACCTTTGATGTTCATATTGATCCCCATCTTCTCAATTTAACTAATAATTCCCCATGTGGCACGGTATCAAATGCCTTACTGAAATCTAGGTAAATTAGATCCACTGCATTTCCTTTATCTAAAAATCTGTTACCTTTTCAAAAAAGGAAATTAGGTTGGTTTGGCACGATCTACCTTTTGTAAACCATGTTGTATTTTGTCCCATTTACCATTGACTTCAATGTCCTTAACTAATTTCTCCTTCAAAATTTTTTCCAGGACCTTGCATACTACAGATGTCAAACTAACTGGCCTGTAGTTACCCCGGATCACTTTTTTTTCCTTTCTTAAAAATAGGAACTATATTAGCAATTCTCCAATCATTCGGTACAACTCCTGAGTTTACAGATTCATTAAAATTCTTGCTAATGGGCTGCAATTCAGGTGCCAATTCCTTTAATATTCTTGGATGAAGATTATCTGGGCCCCCGATTTAGTCCCCATTAAGCTGTTTCAGTTCGCTTCTACCTCTGATATGGGTAATATCTACCTCCATATCCTCATTCCCATTTGTCATGCTACCATTATCCTAAGATCCTCTTTAGCCTTATTAAAGACTGAGGCAAGTATTTGTTTAGATATTGGGCCATGCCTAGATTATCTTTAACCTCCACTCCATCCTCAGTGTTTTAGCGGCCCCACTTCTTCTTTCTTAGTTTTCTTCTTATTTATATGGCGGTAGAACCTTTTACTATTGGTTTTAATTCCCTTTGCAAGTCCAACTCTACTCCGACTTTTAGCTTGTCTCACTTTATCCCTACATGTTCTGACCTCAATTAGGTAGTTTTCTTGCTGATCCCTCCCATCTTCCCCACTCCCTGTATGCTTCTGCGTCATTCTTAATCACCTCTCTAAGATGCTTGCTCATCCAGCTTTGGTTTACAACCTTCTATGAATTTTTCCCTTTCTTGGGATACAGGCTTCCGTAGCTTCTGCAGCCTTGATTTAAAGTAATCCCAGGTCGCCTCTACTTTAGATCCATAAGTTCTTCAGTCCAATCCACTTCCCTAACTAATTTCCTTAATTTTTGAAAAGTCAGCCCCTTTTGAATCAAAACTCTAGTTGCAGATTTATTTTTGTTAATCCTTCCGTTCAGTTTGAACTGAATTAGCTCATGATCACTTGAGACAAGATTATACCCTACAACCATTTCTTCTATGAGTCCTCGCTACTCACCAAAATTAAATCTAAAATGGCATCCCCTCTACTCGGTTCAGCAACTACTTGATGAAGGAATCCATCAGCTATCGCATCTAGGAAATCTGGATGCCCTATTATTATTACTAGCACTGGTCCTCCAGTCTATATCTGGGAAGTTAGTCTCCCATGATCATGCAGTTTCCATTAGTACCTACTTTATTAAAACATTAAAAGGGCTTTATCCATATCCAAATTAGATCCTGGAGGTCTATAGCACACCCCAAGCACTATCGTAGGAGAGGCTTTACTAGTTATCTTCCCCAATGTAATTTTTGCCCAGACGGACTGTCTTATCCATGCATCGCTTCTTATTTCTTCACATTCTACTCATCATTGATATACAATGCTACTCCACCACCTTTACCTTTGTTTCTGTCTTTCCTAAACAGCACATACCCTTCAATATGTGTAGTCCGGTCATGACTACTATTCCACCATGTTTCTGTTATCCCTATAATATCTGGTTAATATCTTGAGTAGGGCAAGACTTCATTGTCAAAGCCAAGAAAGGATGTGTGGGTAGTAGCAGGCATGAGATGATGAGGATGCTATATGTGTGGATGGATAGGCTGTATATTAGAGATATTATGCAGAAAGAAAGTGGGATTTAGTCATAACTTGGATTTGAGGATCTAGAAAGATCTGAGTCAAAGATAATGCCTGTGTTACAGGCTTGAGTGACAGGCAGGATGGTGTGCTATACACAGTGGGGGGAGCTCTGTTTTAGCCATATTTAGATTGAGATGACAGCTAGATTCCATGAGTGATATTGGAGAGAGAGTGGCTGAGATTTTAGTTTGGACAGAAAGAGGCAGATCTGTAGTAGAGAGGTAGCTCTTTGAGACATCAACATAGAGATGTAATGGAATTTGTTTGTAGAGGGGTTTGCCCAGATATAAAGTGAAAGGAAGAAGAGGGCAGGACCAATACAAAACACTGTGCAATTCCCATAGAAAGTAGCAGGCTGGGAATGAGGAGGATCCTCTGAAGGAGCAGTAAAAGGTAGGAGAAGAACCAGGAGAGGCTAGAGTTACAGAAGCCAAGGAGAAGCATGGTCGATAGTGTAAAGGGCAACTGACACATCAAGGAGGATGAGGATGGAGTACCGGTTCATGTAGATAATCTATAATCATATAAATGGAAGAAAGGGGAGACTGGGCAGGGAGGAGAAGGCTGAGAGCTAGGCTAGGAAAAGGTCATAAGACACTTTGGCCAGAGCAATTTCAGTTGATTGTAAACCGCGGAAGCTGCATTTGAGAGGTTCTAGGAACTCCAGGCAGCAATAGTAAACAGCATGCTCAATGAGCTTAGAGCTGAAAAGGAGATAGGGTGGTAATTGGAGAGGCAAGTGAGGTGAAGGTTTTTTTAAAAGATAGGAGAGACTAACGTATGTTTGCATTGTGAGGGGAAAGAGCAAGAGGCTTAATAAAGAGTAAGGGAAGGGATGAGTGGATGCAAGAGATTTCCGGAGATGGAATAGTGTTACTCGTGCAAGCGGAAGAGTTAGATGGGAACAGCAGATGAGAAACTTCTGCATCTGAGATAGGAGACAAGGAGGTAAGAGTTGTAGAGGTGGATAGGGAAGGTCATGTTGTAGTTTGTCAGTTTTCCTTGTGGAAGAAATTGGAAAGGTCCTGTGCTGAGAGAAGAATAGGATTTGAGGAGTGAGTCAAAGGTGGCAAAAAGTTGGCTAGGATTGTGAGCAATTAAATTCAAGAATTAGAGTTGTTTAACTAGGATGATGTGAGAACTGATAGAGGAGAGAACAAATTTGTAGTGGAGGAAGTCAGCCTGGTCATGGAATTTCTGCCAGAGAAGATCTGCCATGTGAGAGCAGGAGCAGAGGAAGTGCATGTTGAGGGTGAGCCAGGGCTGGGGATTAGCAGGGGGAGCCTTGTGATGGAAGAAAGGGGCAAAAGAAGTAAGGGTGGAGGAGAGCGAAGCATGGAGATAATCAACAATCATATAAATGGAAGAAAAGAGAGAGGGGGCAGGGAGGAGAAGGCTGAGAGCAGATGACAGTTCTTCAGTGCTGATGGACTGGAAGGCAAAGAAAAGGAAGGGATAACTGGGGCGATGCAAAAGAGACCAGTGGTGGTCACAGGAGAGACGTCAACAACATAGGATCAGAGAGAGCAGAGCGTTTGGTGAAGACCACGTCAAGTGAATAGCCATTTGGGAGTGTGGTAAAGTTGAACCAGAGCTTCGGGTCAAATGAAGTGGAGAGGGTGAGGAAATGCATAGCTAAGGATCAGATGAGTCATTAACAAGGAAGATGAAGTCACCAAGAATGAGTGAAAGTGTAAGGAGAAAGAGAGCCATGACTCTAAATCGGAGCAGAAGTCTGATGGGGAGGAGAGAGTGGGAGAAGGAGAGGCCTCCGTAAGAGAGGGCAACTACAGAATCAGTGTAGGATCCAGGTCTCTGAGAACCAGAAAGCTAGAGGGAGCAAGATATGAAGTGGGTTGTGGATGACTGAGATCTTTTTAGAGATGGAAGGGTGTTCCAGAGACAAAAAGAGGAGCGGAAGAGGTGGAGGAAATGGGGCAGGAGAGGTATGAGGTTAGGAATGGTGACAGAATGGGTAGAGTTGAGTGAGGGAGAGGTGTGGGAGGTGAAGAGGTAGCTGAGGGAGGGAATTGCCACGGTTGGACAAAGGTCACCAAAGATGAGGATGTGGCAGTAGAGGAGGGGTGGATGTGTGGTTTGGATTTATGATGGTGGGAAGAGAAGGGAGATTTAAATAGAGAGAAGAGAAGCAGGTATAGTTAGTGAGAATTGTTATGGGGTGAGGTAATAAAGGAGGGAAATGGAGCTAATGTGAGGGTAGAGGAGGGAGGAAGAAAAGAGATGTTGTTGTGATGCAAAGAGAAGAGGGATGTGTTGAGAACCATAAAAGAATGACGGGGATGAGATAACAAAAAAAACCCCCACACCTGACCTGAGTTCAAAAAATGTTTTGAAGGCATGCTTGCATGTCCCCCTGCTAGGTGGCTGCGGTGCTTTCTCCCACCCTGCAAAGGAGGAGGGGAGTAGCCATCTGGGGTCCAGTGCTGGGATTTCTGGGCAGTGGGGGGGTGTTTCCTTGGTGCTTGCAGTCCTTATATGGTAGTTCGCTTAAATTGTTGATGGTTAGGATTTGTTTACTGAAATACCAAGGCTTTAAAAAATGTAAATCAACAAGAGTGTGAGACTGGTTCTATAAAATCTAAAACAGAATTGCTATGGAGACCTGTTGGTGGTAGTCACCTGAATCAAGTTTCTCTTCAGATGCAGCAATTGTGACATGTATTGTGGGGGGCTTGAAGGAATAGTAGAGAAATCATTAAGATTTTATGTTGGGCTGAAGCTCATCTTCTGGCTTCTTTGAAGTCCACATACTTGTAACACTAATGTGAATTGCAGAGCCATATCCACAACTGTCAATCCATCCACCATTTATTTGGTCAACTAGAAAGCAGGACGGTCTTTAGATGACTCTTTTGACCACCTGTCAAAAGGTACTCGTGCTCTTTAGGCTCTGGTGGAAGATGCCTGGTTTCATCCCTGGATTATCAACTAAGCCTACATCTTCCTCCCTATGCTAGGCAGGGTGTTGAACTTGCTAGAGAGATAGGACAGGTCCACACTACAGACCTATATCCATATAACGATATCACTCAAGGATGTGAAAAGTCCACATCCTTGAGTGATGTAGTTATACCAACCTAACCCCCGCGTAGACAGTGCTATGTTGACAGGAGAGCCTCTCCTGTCAAAATAGCTACTGCCTCTTGGGCTGGTGGATTAAGTACGGTGACAGGAGAAGCTCTCCTGTTGGCATAGGAGCATCTTCATTAAAGTGCTACAGTAGTACTGCTACACTGGTGCAGCTGTAGCACTGTACATGAAGAGAAGCCCATATCCTCATGGTTGTCAAGATGTAATTTGATGAAGACAAACCCAAAGGGGATAGGTGGAATGGGGCTAGAAAACAAAGTTTATAATTACAAGAACATACAGATGGTTTATTGTATGCATCTTGTTTATCACATATTTGAAAGACAAAAACATCATTTTTTTTTTTTGCTTGTTTGGGTTATTTTAGGAATGGAGAAGGGAAAATACTAGTAGCTAAAGCAGAGGTTCTTGGTCTGTTGGCCACTTGCAGCCACATCAGCACGCAGCTGCAACCAATGTAACATCCTCAGGGCCATACGGTAGTATTGGATATGGCCCACAGTGGTAAATAGGTTTAGAACCACTGGAAGGGAGGGCAGTGGGCAGAAAGGGTAAGAAGATCAGTAGGTGAAGTATAATGGGCCATGGAGAGGAGGGTTGGGTAAGAATTGCAAATTGTAACAGGTGTAGTTTGTTTTGAACTGAATGATTCCACTGACATTAGAGTTTGCCAGGGCTGTGAAAGTGTCCCTTTGTTTGGTAGGGGCAGAGGAGTGCAGAAAGCCAGGCTGTCACTCCTGGAGCTCTGGTCCTTTGCTTTCAGTTTCTGGAATCAATGTGGTTCTACTTTGGAGGAGATCTTATAACCCTCACAGAACTTGTATGGAGAGGAGGTGGCAACAGGCTATTTCCTCCAGGTTCTGGGATGGAGATGCAGCTGCCTGGAGTTGGGGGTAGAGAATCAGGTGAGCAGATTTGAAAGGAGTAGCAAACAAATTGAAGAGGCTGGTTGTAAAGGCTTGCTTCCCTTTTCTCTTGCTGCTGCTACCGCTATTGGCATCTCTTCTAGGGTAGTATAGTGCTTTTATAGGCCACCACTGGAAGAGTGGTTGGAGAGGAGAGGAGGGCAGGGCATGCGGAAGAAGATGGCTACTGAGACTTCATACTCCTGGAGCAAGGGGATAAGGGAGGAAGAGTAGACTAACTCTAGTCACCTTCCTGTGGCTGCCTGGTGTTGCTTGTCTTCCCCTCCTCTTCCCCCTGGGTAACTTGGACCTTTAGTAGCTGTAATTGAGGACAGAATTTGGCCCTAAAATTGGAGCTTTGTTAATAAATCCATTGCTGTGTGAATCAGAATAGATCCCACCTCTCTCCCTGTAGCTTTTATTGGCTCACAGGGCTAAAAGGAGTAAAAAGTAGTAAAGATATATACTTGTTCATAACTGGAATTATACTGTATTACATTACCTGAATTCTCTTTTCTGAAAATCCTAATTATCCAAATCCACAGTATGTCCCCCAGTTAGCCCAATGTTAATAACTTGCTAGTAACTTCTCGGTTAGATTATTAGCACTAATCAACAGCTTTGTATTTGAATATTGGTTTTGAGTGGTTATCTGTTGTTACTGAAGCCTAATCCCATTTTATCAGCAACACCACGTTGTCAGGACATATTAAATTGTTTAATTTGAATTAATCAGAATAAATGATGTCCACATTGGTTTTAATACAATTTTGGTGTTTTTAATTTACTCAATCACATTAACATTGTTTTTGCTCTTTACTGAAAGTACAAAATATTAAGCAAACATCAGCATTACTCCCTTCACTCCTGTATTTCTAGATCAGTGGAAAGAAGAGATCAAAATAGCATTTTTGTTTATCTGAACTCCCAGTTTTCCAAAACTTTCAGATGTCCCTCAGGCCATTCGGATAAATGGGAGTGAACTATGTGTCAGTCGGAATAGGGAGAAAATCTGCTTAGTATGGGAGTGCCATTTTTTACAGTCATGTTTCAGAACAGAACCACACTTTAAAACAATTAGTTTAATTTTAGTGTCTAGGCTCTGGGGAGCATGGATTTTTATTTCAAAATGGTTTCACTATAGGTTGCCTTCTTTTTGCAGTTCAACAGCAGCATAGCAGTGCTGCAGCAGCTGCTCAACAAGGTGGCTATGAAATTCCAGCAAGATTAAGGACTCTTCATAATCTGGTTATCCAGTATGCTTCCCAAGGTAGATATGAGGTTGCTGTACCCCTGTGTAAACAAGCACTTGAAGATCTGGAGAAGACTTCAGGTCATGATCATCCGGATGTTGCCACTATGCTAAACATACTTGCTTTGGTGTACAGGTTGGTATTCTGATATACATTTAAATTCTCCATTAACTAAACTTCTTTGTTTCTGTAAAGTTGACTAGAGACCTTAATGCTAGAACTGTTATAAAAATGTTTTTGACAATTTTGTAGGTTCTATTTTTTTTATTTGTGGTGGTATCACATGGGCACTTGACCTGCTCTGTCATGCCACAGTACACCAGAGTTTGGATGAGTTCCTGAATATCCTCCCATACTTCAGTTTTTGGAATGCTATTATTCATTTTGAAACTTAACTATCCATCTATTCTAGATCATTGAGAAGACAGACAGCTACCTCTTGGGTTATGCTAATGCTATTGTAAATTGGGTGGCAAGATGTACATATGCAGATAGTTCATTTCCAGTCCCTCAAAAAACTACTTTTAATTGTAGTTTTTTGCACTGAGTCTGCATTTGAACCCTTCTCTTCAGTACTACAGCATTCCTACCCTGACACTGAAGTAAACTCCTACTTTTGCAGTTCATTATATTACAAGATTTATTTGAATGCTACTTCCTTTTTTGTGAAACAGAGTAAAGTGTTGTTATGGTTTTCTAAAATTTAGGGACCAGAACAAATACAAAGATGCAGCAAACCTCTTGAATGATGCCTTGGCTATTCGTGAAAAGACTTTGGGCAGAGATCATCCAGCGGTTTGTATATCTGATTTTCATATTTTTAGTTGTGTTTTTCACTGACACTTTTTTTTTCTTCCCTTGCCCAACTTATTCTAATATTAAACTCAACAGGAACATTTAAGATCTGGCTTGTCACTAAACAGGACAGGTAGGAGAGGCCATTATATAATATTCTGCGTTCTTTTAATATTTAACGTGTCTTTGAGCATTTTATTCATTTAAAACTATTTCACCCCAAAATTACTCTGCTGCCACATTTATTTGATTATGAATCAAGTTGCATGGTCTGTATGTGGAAAAAATTAACTTCTGAAGGAATATTTTAATTAGCTTATTTTAAACAATTCAGTTGCTGAATTCATATAGATATTGTACTTCTGATTTTTCTGCCTCTGTTTAAAATAAAACAGATAATTCCAATCAAGCTGTTGGTGCTCAAGTCACTTTTAAAATTTAATTTGGTGATGTATTGCTTCATATAACCTATGTTACAGTGGGCAACTCTGTGAATCTGGATTTATGTAAAATAGCTTTATTTCTGTGTTGTCATATATAGAGCAAATGTATGCATTTAATCACATTTCAGCAGGCTAATTAAATACATTTCAGTTTTCTGTGTTCTCATTTAAGAGTTATTTCTTAATGCAGTGACTTTTGCAAGAAGCCTTCACTGTACATAGAGGATATGAATGCAGCAGTCCACTGTAAATATATTTCAACTAGTTCATTCTTTCACCAGGTATTTGCTTCATATTTAATAATTTTCTGCTGTTGACAGGTGGCAGCTACCCTAATAATTGCAGTGCTTATGGTAAACGAGGAAAGAATACAAGGAGGCAGAACCTTGTGTAAGAGAGCTTTGGAGATCAGAGAAAAGGTACAGAGTAAAAAGTGGAAGCCTGACAATGGATATTTATTTTTTGTGAACTTCAACTTCTGCTTTTTAGAAAAAATTCAGTCTCACGTATTTTGGTTGGTTAGCCGTACCAAGCAATACTAAATACCTGGGATAGAGTTATACAACTTCTTAAAATACAAAATTGTTTTAAGAAAATTAACTTCAAAATCTTGAGAGACATTGGGTGTATTCTAAAGTTGTGCAATAACTGTAAAGTAAGAACAACGCTGCAGGAAAAGGATATTTAGATATGTTCCTATTGGGTTGACTAGAGCATTTGAATATAAAATAAATGTATGCCATTTAAATATCTCAAGTTGGTTGGTTTGTACTGCAACAGAGTGAAAATGCTTATTCCAGTGCATTTGTCTGGCTGTCTGCACTGCAGTATGTTAAAACTGGTTAAGTATGCTGTATGTTTTTGAAGTTATTCTATTACTTGAAAACTACATCTCTTGTTATGAATTATTTTGTTGCCCCCTCAATTAGGATATCATTGAATAATTCACAGATATATAAAAAAATGTTAGGCTATTATAGGGAAATCCTTAAACTCTGGTAAGTGCAAAGCCATAGACATGCTGACCAGTTTACTTGAATGCTGTTTAAAATGTTTTAACCCTGATAGAGATAATTGTTGACCAAGCATTAATGTAAATAGACTAACTCAAACAATTGTTTTAGAATCCAGGAAACAGGTAGAATTAAGACAAAAAAAATTTCTATCTGATAGGAGTCTCCCCACCCCCCCAATTACTCTGTACTTTCTGAGTAATCCATTTGAAATAGAGAAGTCTGCATCAGCTTCAAATATTATTGAAAATGAGGTTTTTACTGAATTAAATATGAAAATGAATAATACGGTTGCTAAAGTAATCCTGTGATATTTTAAGCTGCTGTGCAAATCAATTTGTTTCATACTGCCTGTAAATTTGAATGTGGTGAGATATTGTATTGCAAATACATAACTATTATAAAAGTTGTCAAAGGAGATGTAGGGTTATTATTTGGGAAAAAAACATGTGCTTTGGCCACCTGGAAAAGTTGAGGGGCAATTTTCATTTGTCAGGTAAGCCTATCAGCTTGATATTAAAATGATCAACAATGATAGTTACAATGTTTAAAATTTAAATTGTAATATCTGGACATCGGCGTTCATACTGTTGAAATGAATTGGGTAGTCCTCATTTCTCAGGGCTACTGTTTCAGGCTTCATGCAGACTTCTATGCTGAAGTTTTGTGTCAGTCTCCCACTGATGCTAGCTGTAGTGTGAGTGCAACTGTAAACTGCCTGCAGGAGTTCTTGCCACCATGTTTTTTAATCCTGTTCACTAGCACTCCAGCTATTGCTGACATTGGTGGCACTTCACTGAAAGTAGAGGAGTTGTGGGAGAAAAGTGGATGGGAACCTGGGAGGCCGTGATGGTCGAGTTCAGGATCCTGACACAAGAAAGAAAGGAGAGCAGCAGAATACAGACCCTGGACTTCAGAAAAGCAGACTTTGACTCCCTCAGGGAACTAATGGGCAGGATCCCCTGGGAGAATAACATGAGGGAGAAAGTCTAGGAGAGCTGGCTGTATTTTAAAGAATCTTTATTGAGGTTGCAGGAACAAACCATCCCAATGTGTAGAAAGAATAGTAAATATGGCAGGCGACCAGCTTGGCTTAACAGTGAAATCCTTGCTGATCTTAAACACAAAAAAGAAGCTTACAAGAAGTGGAAGATTGAACAAATGACCAGGGAGGAGTATAAAATTATTGCTCAGGCATGCAGGAGTGAAATCAGGAAGGCCAAATCACACCTGGAAGTGCAACGAGCATGAGATGTTAAGAGTAACAAGAAGGATTTCTTCAGATATGTTAGTAACAAGAAGAAAGTCAAGGAAAGTGTGGGCCCCTTACTGAATGAGGGAGGCAACACAGTGACAGAGGATTTGGAAAAAGCTAATGAACTCAATGCTTTTTTTGCCTCTGTCTTCACGAACAAGGTCAGCTCCCAGACTGCTGCATTGGGCAGCGCAGCATGGGGAAGAGGTGACCAGCCCTCTGTGGAGAAAGATGTGGTTCGGGACTGTTTAGAAAAGCTGGACGAGCACAAGTCCATGGGACTGGATGCACTGCATCCGAGGGTGCTAAAGGAGTTGGCGGATCTGATTGCAGAACCATTGATCATTATCTCTGAAAACTCATGGCGATCGGAGGAGATCCCGGACGACTCGAAAAAGGCTAATTTAGTGCCCATCTTTAAAAAAGGAGAATCTGGGGAACTACAGGCCAGTCAGCCTCGCCTCAGTCCCTGGAAAAATCATGGAGCAGGTCCTCAAGGAATCAATTCTGAAGCACTTAGAGGAGAGGAAAGTGATTCAGGAACAGTCAGCATGTATTCACCAAGGGCAAGTCATGCCTGACTAACCTGATTGCCTTCTATGACAAGATAACTGGCTCTGAGGATGAAGGGAAAGCAGTGGATGTGTTGTTCCTTGACTTTAGCAAAGCTTTTGATATGGTCTCCCACGGTATTCTTGCCAGCAAGTTAAAGAAGTATGGGCTGGATGAATGGACGATAAGGTGGATAGAAAGCTGGCTAGATCATTGGGCTCAACGGGTAATGATCAATGGCTCCATGTCTGGTTGGCAGCCGGTATCAAGCGGAGTATCCCAGGGGTTGGTCCTGGAGCTGGTTTTGTTCAATATCTTCATTAATGATCTGGAGGATACTGTGGATTGCACCCTCAGCAAGTTTCCAGATAACACTAAACTGGGAGGAGTGATAGATACGCTGGAGGGTAGGGATAGGATACAGAGGGACCTAGACAAATTGGAGGACTGGGCCAAAACAAATCTGATGAGGTTCAACAAGGACAAGTGCAGAGTTCTGCACTTAGGATGGAAGAATCCCATGCATCGCTACAGACTAGGGACCGAATGGCTAGGCAGCAGTTCTGCAGAAAAGGACTAGGTGTTACAGTGGATGAGAAGCTGGATATAAGTCAGTGTTCCCTTGTTGCCAGGAAGGCTAATGGCATTTTGGGCTGTATAAGTAGGGGCATTGCCAGCAGATCGAGGGAATGTGATCATTCCCTTCTATTCAACATTGACGAGACCTCATCTGGAGTACTGTGTCCAGTTTTGGGCCCCACACTTCAAGAAGGTTGTGGAAAAACTGGCAAGAGTCCAACGGAGGGCAACAAAAATGATTAGGGGGCTGAAACACATGACTTATGAGGAGAGGCTGAGGGAACTGGGATTGTTTAGTCTGCAGAGGAGAAGAATCGGGGGATTTGATAGCTGCTTTCAACTATCTGAAGGGGGGTTCCAAAGTGGATGGTTCTAGACTGTTCTCAGTGGTACCAGATGACAGAACAAGGAGTAATGATCTCAAGTTGCAGTGGGGGAGGTTTAAGTTGGATGTTAGGAAAAACTTTTTCACTAGGAGGGTGGTGAAGCACTGGAATAGGTTACCTAGGGAGGTGGTGGAATCTCCTTCCTTAGAGGTTTCTCATGGTCAGGCTTGACAAAGCCCTGGCTGGGATGATTTAGTTGGGGATTGGTCCTGCTTTGAGCAGGGGGTGTTGGACTAGATGAACTCCTGAGGTCCCTTCCAACCCTGCTAGTCTATGATTCTATGGTCTTTATTTCAGGAAAAAAATGGAGTGTAGAGAAAAATCAACAGGACATCATTGCATTGGCTTACACTCAGTTCAAGTTTGTAAGAATTTCTTCATAATGGAAGAGCTAGAAACTGTTTTCTTTCAAACAGAAGTTTGGATTCTAGAGCAAATTTCATAGCCATGGAATTGAAGAATACACAAGACCCTGGTTATATACAGTAGTATAGGAATGGGAGAATAATTAAATGTACATATTTGGAAAAATTGTATTGTGCTTCCCTCACTTTCAGGTTGATTAATCATTGGCAAAACAACATAATTGCTGACCAAATGATTGTGTATAACACAATGCAAACTAGAAAAAAAATAGAATATTTCTTCTTTGTGAGACTGAAAGATTCCTAAAACTTTCTGGAATGTATTCATGCAAGAACTTTTTGGAAGCCATTACTGAGAAAGTTTATTAACAAACATCCAGTTTCTCTAATACATGTAATCTAGCCTGTAAAATTTCAGTTTAACTTTGAATCTTGATTGAGAGCACAAAAGAATCTTTTAAAATTTACTATTAATGGAAAATGTCTAAACTTGATTTTTGTGAAAATGGTGGAAAATTAGATGCCTAATTGAGTCCTTATTTGCCATGTAAGCCAAGAGGAGTCTTAGTGTTTACCTAACGTAAACGGGGCCCTCCTCCACTCTCAATCAAAAAATGGAATTTATAATGAAAATAGTGACTGAATCTTAATTATAGAAAAGTATGAGCAGTGTAAACTGCTAAAGTAAAAGAATGTAGTCTGATATTGAAATTAGAAAGAAAAAAGTTGTGGAAGATCATTTTAAGATTGTGCTTCTTTAAAATCTAATGCAATAAATGGGGAATGTTTAATGTATGGTACGTTCGTTTCCAGGTCCTGGGGAAGGATCACCCAGATGTTGCCAAACAGTTAAATAACCTGGCCTTACTATGTCAGAATCAGGGTAAATATGAAGAGGTGGAGTACTACTATCAAAGGGCACTTGAGATCTACCAAACTAAACTAGGACCTGATGACCCAAATGTAGCAAAAACAAAGAATAATCTGGTAAGTTTGTAACATGAAGTAAAAATAGGAAAATGTAAGCTTTGGGGTTTTTTTTCTGATGTGCTAAAATAATTACTCCTTGGCGCAGAAGTCATACCTTCCGCAGATTTCTTGGGTCACCTGAGAAATATGGGGGAGCAAAGAAATCTGAGGAACACCCCCCCCACACACCCTTCCCCAGCAGCCCTGGGGTGTTTGCTGGGAGCAGCTGGCAGCAGAAGAATCACTGGGGTGGGAGGAAGGCTGGGGGTGCGTATGTCCCCGGAGAGATGTTAAGGGGGTAGGTCTTGGTGCGTGCCTGCGTGCGAACAAGTCTCAGGGCTTGTTTACACTGGCACTTTGCAGCGCTGCAACTTTCTCGCTCTCGGGTGGGAAAAAACACACCTCTGAGTGCAGCAAGTTTCAACACTAAAGTGCCAGTGTAGACAGTGCACCAGCGCTGTGGTTCCCAGCGCTGGCAGCTAGGCCCCTTGCGGAGGTGGGATTTTTTTAGAGCTCTTTAATGTTGCCAGTGTAGACTAGCCCTAAGGAGGCAGGTTGTTAATGTTCCCATTCTTAGTCAATTAAGGCTCCTTTACTTTCCCAGAGTGGTGTAAAAGAGTCTTATTGTAAATAACAGTAACTGAATCCTCAGCTAGGAAGGTCTGTGTGCTTTCTGGCTTTTTTTTCCCTGTGCCAGAGAAGCACAATGGGGTTAGATTACAGCTCAGGGATCTATTTTACTTTTCCATTTAAAAAAAAAAATGCAGGACCATGATATGCAAAACTTTCTGACTTTCATGTCTGAAAGTCTGAGCAATTTAAAGCAACATTCTACTTTACAGAACACCATGCGCCAAAATTAAAGTAATGTAATTTAAATGAAAATCCAGGATTATAACTGGAATGCAAGATATTGGTTGCCAAGTATTTGTAACTTAACTTTCTTGTGTTTAGGAAATGCTGAACAGTTTTATTGTGATTTTTTTTCTGTATGGTAGTAAAAATAAATTACCAAAATAAGTGAAACTGGTGTGATTATATTGCATATTTTATTTGTCAAAATAATGCAAATTTTGCATTTTTGGCTCAGAATTCCCCCAGGAGGAAATAATGTTGCTTTTTATTCAACAAGCATGCAATTTTGGATATGTTCTGTCTTTAAAAGATAAATCAAAAGTTTTCCTATGCTGATACCTTTATATTATTTTTTAGGCATCCTGCTATCTGAAACAGGGAAAATTTAAGCAAGCAGAAACTTTATACAAAGAGATTCTTACTCGTGCACATGAAAGGGAATTTGGCTCTGTAGATGGTAAGGATTGGTGTACAACTGAAAAGTAGAATTTCTTTTTTATATTTCTCAAAATAAATTTTAGACTTTATTGATACATACAGCAAAATCCATCCTAAAGAGGAATGACCTTAATTACTGCATTAAAATTAATCCAAAACAAGGATTTTTTTCCAAATCAGAGAGACTTAGCAAGTCTATGTAACAGACTACTTTTCTATCTAACCTACTTTAGGATGTTCTATAGCGCCCCAAACTCTAGTGTCTAAGAGCTAGTATACACACAGGACTACGTTTGTCATCTTCTAGTCAGTGATTGTAATAATTCAGTATAGGATTTTAGATTACTTGGGAAAAATAATGGTCAACTGTTTGAGCTCATCTGCCAAAACAATTAAAGAATGCAGAAAAACTTGTCCTTCTTAAATTGGACAGACTGTAAATTTAACAGCTAAGATGTCAGCAGTCTATTTGTACATTGTTCCAGTAGAACACGTTTCATAAATTAATTGTAATGCAGTATTTTAATTTCATTGCAATAAAACCATTACTTTTGCAGCATTCAGTGGTTGTCACAATAAAAGAAAGAAATGTGTGTTCTAGCAAACGACTAAGCTCTTGTCTGTATGTACTACCACCAACTTGGTTGGATCAAAGTCTTTTAGAAGTAGCATCCTGTCAGCAATTTTGTAATACTGACTTCTAGGTATCTTTTATCTTCAGAAGCCAGTTAAAGGCAGACACGTGTGTTTTGTTAGATTGTTTAATCTTTCTGTAATGTGTCAAAAATGCTAAGTGTGCTGCCAGAACCATTATTTTTGTTGGTCTTCAGCTTTCTTCAACTTGAATATTAATGTCTACTTCTTTCACTGCTATTATAAAATATTCATTTTATATTTTTACCAGATGAAAATAAACCCATCTGGATGCATGCTGAAGAGAGAGAAGAATGCAAAGTAAGGACATGATTAAATAATTTTCAGAACTTCTTCTGTTGTTAGTTACAGATTTATATTTTAAAACGCTGTTTTCAATTTAGGGAAAGCAGAAAGATGGCTCGTCCTTTGGAGAGTATGGTGGTTGGTACAAAGCTTGCAAAGTTGATAGGTAGGTATATTATTTAAAGCATTTTAACTACAGAACATATAATACTTAGAAATGTCAGTTTGAAAATCACACTTAAAAATAAAATCCTCTTATCTGTGTTACTAATATTAAAACTGATACCTAAGAAATCCAAGGCCATGTTTGCTGGCCACAGCAGAGAAGGTGGTTTTGGGGATCTGATTGTGACTTGGTTCTGAGGCCTTTTTTATCCAAATTGAGGCAAATCTCTAAATTCCAGTGGCTGGTAACAGCACCCAAAAGACCATCTGTCAGTTGGAGATGAGTAGCATGCAGCAAACTCTGGACATGCCTTTTCCCCTAGTTTCAACATACCCCTTATTCCAGGAATTACAGAGGAGGGATGATATAGGAGTTTACTATACCAGCTCTATGCCTGCTGGGAACTCCCATATGCTGTGCATGTGATCATTGTTCTGACTATGCTATTGATATGCAGTGGCACAAAGGGAGTAGAGCAGGCCACATAATCTGGCCTCCTACCTTCTTTAACTCCTTATGCTGTTCTCTGTTTTGTATTTCATTATCATTGACTGTGCAAGTAGATTAGTCTTGTTTTGGGTATTTACTTTTTGATTCTCATGCTCTACACAGTGCTGCAATGTTTGAATTGCAAAACCTTGTGAGAAATGGCTTTGTTTGTTGTTTCAAATTTCAATGAAAATGTTTAAAGTCAAACACTTTTCTCTTTGTATTATGCTTGGTAAAACTTTTTCTGTATTGTGACAGGGTCAGGCTATAGGAAAGTGATAGAAGGCAGGTATATTAGCCTCAGGTTAAGTAGATCCCTTTTCCCTGGGTAAGGTAACAAGGAAGGTTCCAGAACAATCAGGAATTTTCTGGAAACAATTAAGGCAGACAGGCTGTTTAGAACACCAGCAGCCAATCAAGAAGCTGCTAGAATCAAGACAGGCAGGCTAATCAGGGCACCTGGGTTTAAAAAGGAGCTCACTTCAGTTTGTGGTGTGTGTGCAAGGAGCTGGGAGCAGGAGGTGCCAGAAGCTGAGAGTAAGAAGGCTGTGGTGAGAATAAAGAAGTGGTTGGGAGGAGGCCATGGGGAAGTAACCCAGGGAGTTGTAGCTGTCACGCAGCTGTTACAGGAGCCACTGTAGACAGCTGCAATCCACGGGGCTGGAACCCGGAGTAGAGAGCAGGCCCGGGTTCCCGCCATCCCCCCTACTTGATACTGGAGGAGTTGACCTGGACTGTGGGTTCCACCAGAGGGGAAGGTCTCTGGCCTGTTCCCCAATCCACTAGGTGGATCAGCAGAGACTGCGGGGATTATTGTTCTTCCTTTTCCCCATGCTGGCCAGTGATGAGAGTAACTGAGTGAACGGCAGATTTGAGCCACGAAAGTGGCCAAACTGAGGGCTGCCGTGAACCTCTGAGGTGAGTAAATCCGCCAATAAGCGCAGGACCCACCAAGGCAGAGGAGGAACTTTGTCACAGTATCAAATTTAAATTTTGAGCCAAAACTATCGTACTATATGTGTTATGTATAATATCAAAATCTTCTGCACAAAATAGTTGACACTGTTAATAATTAGATTTATTTCTGTATTCATCTTAGCATTTAGTTGGGGGATGTAGTAATACAAATGAGACTTTTAAAACTTAATAAAACTATTGCAGGATCTAGTAAACTTATCTCTTCAGTCAAATATGACATAAATATGGAGAACAGGTTACTGAAGTATTGAGGAGCATGCTGATCAGGAATTTTGCCGCGTCATAAATGTCTCCTTGCTCCTACTTCTCTCTCTTGTTCTAAACACTGTGCCACAGAAGTAGTCATAGCCTGCTATTTAAATAGCAGGCTATCTTATTGCTTCAGGGTTTCTGCTCAAATGCTGCTGGAACAAAGCTCATCAAGAGTTTTGACTTGTTTAAGACTTTTATAATAAACAATTCTGGTATATTGTTGAATCCGTCTTTTTTTCTTGTTGGGGTGGGAAACATAGTTCTCAAAGAAATTCATAATGGAATTTGAAATCTTACCCCTCAACATCATTGGCTCAAATCTGGATGAGATATGTAGCAACTGAAAGTAGCTCCCAGCTAGAAGCCAACAAAGGAATTTTTGATCTTAGTTAAGTGCCTAATCCACATTATAACACCCGCCGTTGATATTGGCACTAATTGACATATTTTTCTGGCCGTTTCACTGGTGGCCAAAGTTTGACTGTATTTTGGAGACTGAACTACACTCTCACCACTAAAGGTCTGGTGTGAGGCACCCATTGCTGCTGTTCATGTCGTGTGGCTCCAGAGGATAGTTGTTGTTTTAGTTTTCAGGGCTATTAAGCAATCACTTTTTGAGAGTCTCAAATGCATTTGAAAGGTATTTTTAATGTGTCTCACGTATTTAATGCTAGTATAATATTTTAAAAGATGATTCTCAGATATTGATACTGATGGTATCTAAGCTTTTATCTCATGTTTTTGAGTTTTCATGTGTATGTAAATGAAGAATAATTTCAATGTATATTTTTTTAATAGTCCAACAGTAACAACTACCTTAAAGAACCTTGGAGCACTTTACAAACGTCAAGGCAAGTTTGAAGCTGCTGAAACATTAGAAGAGGCAGCAATGAGATCTCGTAAGCAGGCAAGTATGAAAATTCCCCTTTGTTCTTAGTAACGCTATTTGTGGTTTCAGAGTAGCGGCCGTGTTAGTCTGTATTCGCAAATAGAAAAGGAGTACTTGTGGCACCTTAGACTAACAAATTTATTTGAGCATAAGCTTTCGTGAGCTACAGCTCACTTCATCGGATGCATTTGCATCCGATGAAGTGAGCTGTAGCTCACAAAAGCTTATGCTCAAATAAATTTGTTAGTCTCTAAGGTGCCACAAGTACTCCTTTTCTATTCGTGGTTTGTTTTCATTAAAATTTTGACTTCCACTTGATGTATATTGTGCACGTTTGAGGTTTTAGCTGTTCGGTAGCTGGCAGGTTTTTTAGAGATGTATTGCTGTATATATTTGCCAATTTACTATCTATTATGTTAACAAAAAACACCCTTAGTTTTAGTTTAAATTTAAAATATATAGGCTCCATGTTAACCCTTAGTAAACTGGGTAATTGCTAGGTTGATGATACCAGGAACTGGTGGAACACTAAGTGGTCTGAGGTGCCACTGTGTGTGCAGGAGAACAGCAACTGGTAAGTGTGCAGTGCAAGAATGGCACAGCCGAGTGGGGACACTTCTTGGCCTGGGGTGGCAGCATGTATGTGGGTGGCATAATTGAGGATGAATCCTGTGGAGGGCATGAGGGAGGACAGAAGCAGCAGGCTTATACAGCAGTTCTCAGCAGGAACAGTGTGAGGAGTTGCACAATAGAAGTTGGGAGTTGAATCTTTGGGGTTAAGTTTGGACCACGGGGGGACTATAGCTAGGGAAACATTTCTGGGGAGGGAGACCATGTTAGGGAGAGGATCAAGAGGGGAGCCTTGGTTGGTGAACTCTCTCCCCAACACTTTTGTGTGTTGATATGGGGTACTCTTCAATCTATTGAGGAGGAACTTTTGTAACTCTTACTGTAGACAAAACCTGGGGCCAGCGTCTACAATGAATATTTTTAGAAATTCTCGAATCCTAAAACCTGTCAAACGACCACCTCACCTTTCCACATGGGAAAAAGAGTTGTTTTTTTTCTTGAAGTAGAAGGAAAGCTGAGTGTGTGTGTGTGTGTGTGTTTTAATATTCCTATAAATGTAAATGTATACATCTATGAAAAAAGAATTTAGACAATACTTACATAATGGGGGATTCTATCAGCAAAATATTTGGTGGTCATGGTGGATAATTAGGTGAACACAAACTTTGAAATTCAGTTTTTAGTAATTTTGGTAGCAATAGAAAAGTAAGAATTTTCTCTTGTAAAATGATGAATTTGTGTGGACACTTTTTATAATTCAAACTACAAGTAAACTAGTTCAGAACAAAGATATTAGTCAAAATACGGCAGGCTATATCTTACAGATAAAGTACCTCTTTTTGTTTTAAATACACCAATTTGTAGCTGAGATGTTTCAAAACCTATTAATACATGAGCCTGATCCTGCAATATTTTTTGCTGCTGTAGAAGCAAACTGCCAGGAATAGGAAAGAGCAAAGGAGTTGCTGACAAACCTTACACCCAAAAATGTGCTGATGACATCATCATTGGTTGATTGTTTTGACACACAAAGAAGAATCCAATCCATTCCTCCATGACAAACAGAAGGAAAATCTGAGTGTTTGCCAACTCAGAAAGGACAAAACCAGTAAGCTTGAAGGAAGATATTAAAGAAAAAAAATCTTGATATCCCCTTTTTAATATAAATACATGAAAATGCTCCTGCATAAGGTTTTGATATACCTTTTATCCAAGTGAGATATTAAAGTAAAATAGAGTTCTTCAAGCAGTGTCCTTGTAAGTGCTCCACTTAAGGTGCACTTGTGCCCTGCGCTTTTGATTGGAGATTTTTGGTAGCAATGCCTGTTCAGCCCTCACATGCACCCCATGCATTCTAGTGCATCATGCTGAGGCTATATGGCATTAAACTGAGGGCGGTTAGCCTGTATCTTCTCAACCACCATTGACTTGAGACGGAGTCTGCAATGAGTGCCTGTTCTCTGTTTAGCATTTAGATAGTTTTATAGTTACTTACCTTTTAGTGTTTTCTTTTTCTTAATTAAAAAAAATCCTTTTATTCTTAGATATTTGTTTAGTACTACTTCTTGGGATTGTCTCATTGTTTGTTTTTTCTTGGGAATGGTGGGTTCCCTAGGATTTGAGAGGTGCCTCTTCTGCTGTGAGGCTATTCCAATCAGTGACAGGCTTTCCCAGTGCCTCCACTCTTTGGGGATACCCATATTCCTAGTAAGTGCAAGATCTGCACATCCTTCAAGGGTAAATCCCGAAAAAATAGGGAAACCAAATTTAAATGTCTGATGATGGAGGAAGGCTTACCTTCAGCTTCAGCTCAAGGAGCGGAGGATCCCACTGTACATAGACCTCCCAGTACTGCTATTGCTCTGTCCACATCAAGATCTCAGTCACCAGAAACCATGAGAGAGGTAGACAGTACCATGGCACTAAGTACTTCTGTTGTACTGAAGTCCTCATCTGCATCTCCTAAACAGAAGGAGGTAGGGAGTAAATCTGCAAGAGGATCTGTCACTGACACGAGGACTATGGAGATCTCGGGTCCCAAGGG
Source organism: Dermochelys coriacea (assembly GCF_009764565.3). Taxonomy (NCBI): domain Eukaryota; kingdom Metazoa; phylum Chordata; order Testudines; family Dermochelyidae; genus Dermochelys; species Dermochelys coriacea. The sequence continues at coordinate 109,477,889 of NC_050073.1, forward strand.
GAGTTCCATGTAGGCTCTGAGTGATGCTGGTACTGCAAAGGCAAAGAAAAAAACTCAATCTAAGGCAGACTCCTTACCAAGTTTGGGTACCCAGACCCTAACTGGCAGAGATATGGGTGAAAAGAGTTATCAGTCCATCCAGGAACAACACTCAGTACCAATATTGAGGAATTCAGCTGTACCAAGGGTGGCTAGACCTCATATGGTACTGAGGGAATCGTAACTAACGTGCTCCTGGGTGTCCAGCACATGGAGCCAGCTACATCAGTACTGAAGCCACCCTTTACAGAGTCTCTCCTGGGCCAGTCTTTGTTACCATCAGCAGGTGTTCAGGTAACTGTCACATTCCAGGTTGCTGTCCAGACCACTTGCCTTGAAATCTTGAGTGCCTCACAATGCTTTGCTGTGATAGCTCCCAAACAGGGCCACTCACAAACAGCATGCAGGTCACACTCCGAGTGCCTGTGTATAGTTGCAGTCCTGGTTCAGCAACTCTGACATCAGCTGATGTGTTGCCAAAAAGCTGCTATACTCTGGCTTCCAGGAGTCTTGGTTACTTCTTACCGGGTGACCCCAACACGCTCCTAGTCCTGAATTTCCTAAAATGTGTGTTCTGCATGGCCGAGCCCTCTCTTGGACCGTTCAGATATTATACGTCTATTGACCCTGTAAGGGGTCAATATTCAACAGTTTACTGCTTTAACTGGAGTTACCCAAACATTTCAGTTTAAACACAACACTGGATTAGTTTTGATTTAAAAATAAAAAAGTTTGTTTAACTTCAAAGAGAGATTTGAAATGAGTACAAGTATAAGGTATTAGTCAGAAACGGTTACAAGAGAAATAAAGATAATTAGCTTTCTAGTATCTAAAACTTAAATTAGACTTAGTTCAAGGTACAATCCTTACCACATGTTTCCAGCAACATAGCTGACCAAATTCTCAGGTCAGGATTCCCGCGAGGGCCCCCCCCCCCCCCCTCAAACTCCCTGGGAGTCAAAGGAATGGTTCCTTTGTTGTTCATTGCTAAAATGCAATCCATCTGTTCTTTCCCCTGACATGCGATTGCCAATCAACTTTGACTCCTGGCTAGAGATGTTAACTTGTCCTTTGTCTTTGAGGAACAGTTTACCCTCTCCCCAGACTTGTCTGGTAAACACGTCAGTCATATTTTCAGCTTCTGTTCATATAATATTGCTACACACATTTCACCATGATATTATTGACCAATGAGTTGTTAGTTTTCAAATGATGCCTCACAAGGCATATTTTGTACAAAGATTATTACAATAGTGGGTAGTATGTGGGGTGAACTCTTCAGATTTTCACATCTCAGTGCAAAGTTCCCCTGTCTATTCTAAAACACATCACTATCCCTCTTACACTGATGTTTTACAAGAGAATAGACCTTAAAAGGACACCCTCATTGCAGGAACACAGATGCCTCCATCTATATCTTTGGGCCCCGCCAAGTGGCCTTGCTGGGATCCATGGTCGTTCTATCACCAGCAATTTGCAATAGGATCTTCATGCCACTGGAGGGAACAGAGAAGGACCAGTTTTCCTCAGTCCCCTCTACTACTACCCATGTCAGAGGAAAAGCAAGAAACAAGGATGGACAAAGGAGATGACACCTCATATGAATATTTCCTCCTCTTCACCTGATGAAGCTGTGATGCTTCCATCACCTTCTATGGCACATAACTTGAGACAGTTTCAGGAACTGATGAAGCAAATTGCTTACAGGCTTCAGATTCCCTTAGAGAGATTTCAAGAGCCCATAAACTCCTAGATATTTTACAAATTTCATCATCCATGAGAATTGCCATTCCAGTGAATGAAGCTCTTATGGAGCTCACTAAGACTATTTGACAAACCCCAGCTTTGACACTGTCTACCTGCAACAGATAAAAAGTATTATGTTTCTGCCTGGGAATCAGAGTTTATCTCTCACAGCTCCGAACTCTCTAGTAGTAGGGGCCATTAATGAAAGAGGCAAGCAACATAGCTCTAAGTGCATCCCATACAGCAAGGACCATAAGAGGCTCGATGTTTTTGGCTGCAGAATCTGTGCTTTAGTTCATTATTCAGAACTGAATAGTGGCTATCAGGCACTCATGGCCAAGTACACTTAGGCCTGGTCTAAACTGGGGGGGATTGATCTAAGATAACACAATTTCGGCTACGAGAATAGCGTAGCTGAAGTCAAAGTATCTTAGATCGACTTAGAATCACTTACTTTGCGTCCTCACGAGGTGGGATCGACGGGCCACTGCTCCCCTGTCGACTCCGCTTCTGCTCTCATCTGGTGGAGTTCTGGAGTCAATGGCAGAGCGATCAGGGATCGATCACTACCCACTGATCCTGCGGGTAGTGTAGATGTGGCCTCGTATTACAACACATATAATTCCTTTATTGGGCATCTGTGAGAGGAACATCGTAGCCAGTTTAAAGCCACCATTCAAGAGAATCAGCTGCTAATGAAGACATCGCTCCAGCAGGGGCGGCAGGTTCGTATAATTTTTGGTGGTGCCCAGAACGAGTCCAAGACCTGCTTCCCCCCACACATTTGCCTTATAAGCTGATATATATATTTTTTAAAATGTGAGGGCTCTGGGGTGGGGCCGGTGATGAGGGGCTTGGACTATGGGCGGTGCTCAAGCAGAGGGTTAGGGTATGGGGGTGAGGGCTTTGGGGGGGGGGCTGGGATGAGGGGTTCATGGTACAGGAGGGGGCTCAGGGTTGGGGCAGAGTGTTGGGTGGGGGGGGATGAGGGCTCTGGCTGGGGATATGGGCTCTGTGGTGGGGCAGGGCCAGGGATGAGCAGTTTGGGGTGCAGGCAGGCTGCCCCAGGGCTGGGGCCAAAGAGGAGTTGGCAGCAGTGAGCTCTGGGGGAGGAGACCCCCTTCTTTCCCCCCAGCAGCACACTTGCTTTGCACCACTGTCACTGCACATGCTCCTAGGGATCCTCTCAGGTCCAGGAAGCCCCCTTGCCTCCCCTATGGTGGGTGCTAGGGAGGGGGGTGGCTGCCATCACATGTGCACCTCCTCCCCTGCTGCTGCCCCTCACTGGGGGTGGGGGTGGGGCTGCCTCTTGCCCAGCAGGGGCAGGAGCAGTGACTGCGGGCAAGGGGGCCCCCTGTGCTAGTGGAGGGTCCCGTCGGAAAAGGGAAGAGTTCATCTGTCTGAGGCAGAAGGGGCAGAGTCAGGGTCAGCCTGCCCTTGCAGTAGTGGTTGGGGGATGCTAGGACCCTGCGGTGGCAGCTGATGCCGGGAGCCAGCAGAGTGGAATGCAGCACAGAGTTGCAGGCGACTACTGCCCAGGGTGCAGGCAGGAGGGCTCGTGGGAGGTGCATGGGGGCAGCAAGCAGTGCCGGGGGAGAGACCCAGTCTCAAACATTGTTGGAGTTGTGCCCCCGGGCCCTGAATATTGCTGGAGCTTGGGCACTACGGGCCCATATAACTCACTGCCCCTGTGCTCCAGGCCTCCTTAGATGCAACATATACTGCAGCACAGTCTATATTATCTGCAGTGGTCATGAGAAGAGTGTCTTGGCTGCAGATGTTGGGCTTTCCAAAAGAGGTTCAAAGTACCCTTGAAGACCTCCCATTTGACGGTCACAAGCTGTTTGCAGGCTCAATGGATACCTTTTAAAGAACTTGAGAGTCACGCTGAGATCCTTTGGAATCTATACTCATGTAAATAAGAGAAAATACAGTAGATCTTAAATGATACAAAGAGCACACCCAGCCCTGTATTCAACATGCCATAGACCTTCTGAAGCCCTGGTCAAGCGACCTAGGTACTCCAAAAAAAGAAACCCCTGTTGGCTACAGCTACATTCTCCCAGCCATCCTTGTCCTCAAAGTGACAATTTTGATGGCTTGGTCAAGAGTCTCAATCATCCAGTTGACAGGACTATACAACTGCAACGTCCTATCCCCCTCCCTCATTTTGGATGCTGCCTTTCCTATTTTTAGGATGTGTGGGAGCATATAACTTTGGACAAATGGGCTTTGGAAGCCATAACTTCTGGTTACACTATCCACTTCCACGCTATCCCTCCTACCAATCCCCGTCCCTCTTCAGGGACCTCTCTCATCAGTTACTAGAACAAGAAGTGACCTCACTCCTAAGTTTAGGAGCAATAGCACCAGTTCCTGTGCAACATAGAGGAAAGGGATTCTCCTTAAAATATTTTCTGATATCCAAAAAGAAGGGAGGGTGGAGACCAATTTTTAGACCTCAGGTCTCTAAATGGATACATAAAGTAAAAATTCAGGAGGGTGACATTGGCAGTAATAGTTCCATTGTTAGAATTAGATTGGTTTGTGACCCTCGACCTACAAGACACACATTTTCATGTCACTATTCACTCATCACACAGAATGTTTCTTAGTTTCTTATCAATAGCAAACACTATCAGTACAATGTGCTTCCTTTTGGACTATCTTTGGCACCAAGGGTGTTCTTAATTATTCTGGCAATAGTTGCTGCTCTCGTACATTGAGCAAATTTATTTTCCTGTACCTAGACGATAGGATCTGCCTTTTAATAAGCCAATCGGGAGGTGCTGGAGTCAATAAATATCATGTGTTCTCTGTTTCACAGTCTGGGCCTTCAGATCAGACAGTCTATTTTGACTCCATGTCAGTGTCTAGATTTCAGAGGGCTTCTCTGTATGCACTGACAAACAGCATACCTACCCTCCAGTGGATTTCTCACACTAGCTGACCTCATCTCAAGGATTCAGGGCAGTCCTCAGGTTGCAATAAGAGATTGCCTTCAACTGCTGGGACACATGCTCACATGTGTCTTTGTAGTGCACCATGCCAGGTTACATCTCCAAGGTCTACAGGGATGGCTTTGAACGGTTTACAAAGCCAGAAAACATAATATAGGCAGGTTATTTTCTGTTCCCCAGTAGATTCCACACTCACTCAATTGGTGGAAGGATCCAACCAACACTTGCACAGGTGTTCCTTCCGTTCATTCAGATTCCCCCTACTGTGGTGATATCAGGTGCTTTGTTTTTGGGTTAGGGGGCACATCTGGGATCTCAGAAGATGTGGGGCAAATGGTCACTACAAGAGCAGCTTCTCCACATATTCCTTGGAATTGAGAGTAGTCAAAAATGTGTGTAAACTTTCTACCTTTAATCAGATTGAAGTCAGTAAAGATAATGACTGACAATGTGGCATGTGTGTATTATATCAGCTGTCAAGGAGGAGCACCATTCTCCATCTCTCTGTGCCAAAGCAATAAAACTCTGGAATTGATGCACAACCAACCACATAGTCATCTCTGCTTCGTACATCCCAGGTATTCAAAACACCATGACAGACTATTTCAGCAGATGTTTTTCTTATTTATGAATGGGAACTAAACTCCAGATCCCTCACATGATATTCTCAGTTAGGGGTTCCCAGAGGCAGATCTGTTTTCCACAGCAGCCAATTCAAAATGTATCATGTATTGCTTCAGAGGGGGTCTTGATCCTGTATTGCTAGGAAATGCATTTGTCATAGCATGGACAAAAGGACTTCTATGTGTATATCCAATGCTGTTGTTATTGAACGTTCTCAATAAGATTGGGCCAGGGTTATGATAATAGCACTAAAGTGGCCAAGACAAGTCTGGTATCCCTATCTCATCAGAGTCACCTGTTGTCCTTCTTGGAAGTTTCCAGTCAGTCCTTACCTTCTGACTCAAGATGCAGGTCAAACACTTCACCCCAGTTTATAGATTCTGAGGTTCCAAGCAGAGAGGGAGTTGGTAGGTTCCATGGGAAGCAGGTCTAAAGGGAAAAACAGTTCGAGAGAGTTGGCAGTTTTTCAAAGAAACATTGACACGAGCAAACTATCCCACTGCGTAGAAAGGATAGGAAGTATAGCAAGACACCACTGTGGCTTAACCAGGGGATCTTCAATGATCTGAAACTCAAAAAAGAGTTATACAAAAAGTGGAAACTAGGTCAGATTACAAAGGATGAATATAAACAAACACACACAAGCATGTAGGGACAAAATTAGAAAGGTCAAGGCACAAAACAAGATTAAACTAGCTGAAGACATCAAGGGTAACGAAAACATTCTACAGATACATTAGAAGCAAGAGGAAGACTAAAGACAGGGTGGGTCCATTACTCAATGAGGGGTGAAAGACAATAACAGAAAATGTGGAAGTGGCAGAAGTGCTAAATGACTTTTTTGTTCCAGTTTTCATCAAAAAAGTTAGTAATGGTTGGATGTCTAACATAGTGAACACCGGTGAAAATGAGATAGGATCTGAGGCTAAAATAGGGAAAGAACAAGTTAAAAATTACTTAAGTTAGATGTCTTCAAGTCAACAGGGCCTGACAAAATATTTTCTAAAATACTCAAGGAGCTGACGGAGGAGATATCTGAGCCATTAGCAATTATCTTCAAAAACTCATAGAAGACTGGAGAGATTCCAGAGAACTGGAAGAGGGCAAATAGAGTGCCAGGCTATAAAAAGGGGAATAAGGGCAACCTGGGGAATTACAGAGTAGACCTCTTAATTTCCTTACCCGGAAAGATAATGGCGCAAATAAGCAAGTAAACAATTTGCAAACATCTAGAAGATGGTGATAAGTAATCGTGAACATGGATTTGTCAAGAACAAATCATGTCAAACCAACCTAATAGCTTTCTTTGATGGAGTAAAAAGCCTTGTGGATGGGGGGAAGCAGTAGTTGTGGTATATCTTGACTTTAGTAAGGCTTTTGATACTGTCTCACATGACCTTCTCATAAACAAACTAGGGAAATACAGCCTAGATAGAGCTACTATAAGGTGGGTACATAACTGGTTGGAAAACTGTTCCCAGAGAGTAATCATCAGTGGTTCATAGTCAAGTCAGAAGGGCATATCGTGTGAAGTCCCACAGGGATGGGTCCGAGTCTGTTCAATATCTTCATCAATGATTTAGGTAATGGCATAGAGAGTACACATATAAAGTTTGTGGATGATACCAAGCTGGGAGGGGTTGCAAGTGCTTTGGAGGATAGCATTAAAAGTCAAAATGATCTGGACAAACTGGATAAATGTCTGAAGTAAAATAGGATGAAATTCAAGAAGGAAAAATGCAAAGTATTCTAATTAGAAGGAGCAATTAATTGCACACATACAAAATGGGAAATGACTGCCTAGGAAGTAGTACTGTAGAAAGGGATCTGGGGGATTATAGTGGATCACAAGCTAAATATGAGTCAACAGAGTAACACTCTTGCAAAAAGAAAGCAAACATCATTCTGGGATGTATAAGTGGGAGTGTGTGTAAGCAAGACAGGAGAAGTAATTTTTCTGTTATACTCTGCGCTGGATAAGGCCTCAGCTGGAGTTTTGTGTCCAGTTCTGGGCACCATATTTCAGGAAGGATGTGGACAAATTAGAGAAAGTCCAGAGAAGAGCAACAAAAATGATTAAATGCTTAGAAAGCATGACCTCTGAGGAAAGATGGAAAAAATTGGGCTGGTTTAGTAGAAAAGAGAAGACTACAGGGGGATATAACAGTTTTCAAGTATGTAAAAGGTTGAAAATTTGTTCTCATAAACCTCTGAGGTAAGGACAAGAAACAACGGGTTTAAATTACAGCAAGGGAGATTTAGGTTGGACATTAGGAAAATCTTCCTGTTAGGGTGGCTAAGCACAGGAACAAATTGCCTGGGGAGGTTGTGGAATCTCCATTGCGGGTTTTTAAGGACAGGTTAGACAAACACCTATCACGAATGGTCTAGTTACCATATACTCTTGCCTTGAGTTGCAGAGATTAGAGTAGAAGGCAGATTGCAGTCCCTTCCAATCTTACACTTCAGTGATTTGATGGTTTTTGGGGATAGAGGGCCTTGTTCCTCAAATGCACAAGAAGTTTTATTAAATAATAGAAAACTATCTACAAGAAATACTTTTGAAACAATACCATTTTTGGTGTAACAAGTCATCATATTTCATCAACTCACTCTCCTCTTCACAGAGTACTGGATTACCTGTTGGAATGGAAGACGTTTCTGTGAATTGTATTAAGGTTCACTTAGCACCAATAACAGGCTTTCACACACCCATGGAGGGTGTTTCTGTCTTTGCTTACCCAACTACATCAAGATTTCTGTGAGGTTTGTCAAATATGTTCCCACAAATCAGAAACCCTGCTCCTAGCTTGGACCTGAACCTAGTCCTTAATGACCTTATGAAGCCTATGTTTGAACCTCTAGCTACATGTTTTTTTTAAGATTTATTTATGAAGACAGCTTGTCTGATAGTGGTCTCTTCTTCCCAAAGAGTAGGAGAATTGAGGGCTTTAATTGCAGACTCCCTATTTCAGTGTTTTCCAGAGAGAAATTGTCCCTACAAGCCTATCCAAGATTCTTACCTAACATGTCCTCAGAATTCCACATTAATCAAACCAGTCATCTTCTGGCTTTCTTCCCAAATATCATCAGATTAGTCAAGAAGCTATATTCCATACTATGTATGTAAGGAAGGTGTTAACTTCCTGCTAGACAGGACCAAACCATTTAGAAAATCTCCTGTTTTTTGTCTATAATGGATACAAACAAGGGTTTGGTAATTTCGAAACAGAGATTGTCAAAGTGGTTCTCTGGTTGTATTAAGACTGGTATGATAGAACTCATGTCCAACCCCCTTTGAGAGATTTAGCACATTCTACAAGAGCACTGTCTACATCAATTGCATTACTTAAGGACGTACTAATTGTAAACATATGTAGAGTGGCAACTTGGTCCTCTGTTTCATACTCTTTTCTGATTGTTATGTCGTGGTATCTTTGGAAAGATCGGCTGCAGCTGTGAGCAAGTTAGTTCTCTTCTGTATTGGACTCTGCGCTGAACCTTCTGCCTCCTCGGGGGATACTGCTCAGGAGTCATCTGAAGCTGAGCACCCAGAGGGACACTACTCGAAGAAGAGGTTACGCACCTTATGTAGTAACCGGAGTTCTTGGAGATGTGTCCCTCTGTTGGTGCTCCACTATCTGCCTTTTTCCCCTCTGCTTTGGAGTCATCCTTATGGGACTTCATGGTGGAGAAGGAGTTGAGGGCAGTTTTCCCACACAGCCCATATAGCTTCTTCTTGGAAGATGAGGATGTGTGGGGTGAATGGGCAGGCTGAATGGGCACCTCTACCAAAAATCTGTTATCAAAGGCGCAGGGTGCAAGTGCACCTGAAGTGGACCACTCACAGGGACACCCATCTCAAACAACTCAATTTACTGCACAAGGTGAGTAACCTCTCTGTATGCCTATTGTCTCCTGAGCAACAAAACTTTCACTTGGTGTTTTGTTCTGATTTGGTTAATATCACTTCATGTGATTACATGCATATTAGAAAAGTTATGACATAGTTAACCAGATAAATGACAATGAGCATAAGAAATTCATCACTGGCAGGTAGGTCTATAGTTGTTTTCCTAAGACTTAGCATTATAAACCACCATTTTTAGTGGCTTATAACTTTGCCTGAATGGTTAGTCTGGCAGAATTTTCTTTCTGTGCTTTCTCCCTGCATCAGGATGGATTTTTTTAAAATGTTTCAGCACAAAGGGTTCAGCTGTTTCTGAGAATAAGGTTAGGTGAAAGTATTATTTTCAAAAAAAATTGGCAAAACAAAGTTCCAACCATTTCTTAGAAGAGGTCTAGTGCCGTTCAGGTTTTGAATCAGAATTTGACATTTGGTAGGGAGTTTCTTTGTAGGATTAAAGAAATGCCTTTTGATGTCCCAGAAAAATCAGCCCAGATATGGCTTACTAATAAGCGTCTGAAAATCACCCCTTGCACATGATCAGTAGAGCTTGTTAAAGATTTCAAGCATCAGAGGAGTAGCCGCGTTAGTCTGGATCTGTAAAAGCGGCAAAGAGTCTTGTGGCACCTTATAGACTAACAGACGTATTGGAGCATAAGCTTTCATGGGTGAATACTCGCTTCATCGGATGCACGTTAAAGGTTTGCAGCTGAAATCCCTGAATATTCCATTTGTATGGAGCATGCTCTAGTCCCACAGAGCTCCAAAACATGCCAACTGCATTCACAAGCACAGAGCTAGTTTCAGATATGGGGGTTGATGCATTTATTAACCGCAGCTGTCACTGCCCTGTTGGTTTAGATGAAGGCACATGTTAAAGGGGAAACAGGGTTGGCACTGCCACCCTCTTATGCTAAAAGTAGAGAAAGTTCCCCCTCTCCTCATGGGCTTGAGGCAATAGCCCTTCTTGGCTGGTGTGCTCAGGGTGCCACCTTCTGTTTCAGTTTACTTTCACTACTGAGGTAGGTGTGCTGGACTCCCGGAAAAGATTATGCTTCAAGTCTCATCTCTTTCATGGACTAATAAAGTCTTGTGCAATTTGCATTTCTTATTGAGCAAGTCAAGCAGTAAAGTATAATTCTCCTATTCTTATATTCCACTAAATGAGGTTGCATGTATTCTGTTCTGTCAGAACTGGAAATAGAACCTGGTATTGCATTTCTCATATGGCTCTTTAAGCCACATTTATGTCTTCTGGGTTGTGGGCTGCTCCGGGGGCTGGTGCAGCCCTCGGAATAGGTTAAAACAGCTTTGTGGGATGCTCTAATTTATAGCAGCCTATTGGCTCACAGTCCAGAATTGCAGAATGTTGCAGCCACTTCTCCTGCTCAGGGGTTGGCCCAGGATCCCTGCTGGTGCTGGCGGAAGGGGGGTGCTGCATGGCCCGGGACCTTCGCTGGCAATGGAGGGAGGGGGATGGGTGATGGTGCGTGACCTGGGACCCAAACTGTGGGGAGGGTTGGCAAGGCTCGCAGGCTCTCTACCTGGGTCCGCGTGTCCCTGCAGCTTGTATGGGAGAGGGCAGCCAGGAGGGCACTGCGTGCTGCCTGCCACAAGTGCTGGATCCACAGCTCCCATTGTCCAGGAACTGCAGCCAATCGGAGCTTTGGGGGTGGCGCCTGCGAGCAGTGTGTGGAGCCCCCGGACCCTTCTGCCTAGGAGTTGCAGGGTCATGCCAGTGGAAGCCGGATAGCTCCCCCCCACAGGTAAGTGCTGCCTCGCACCCCAACCTTGCCCCAGCCCTGAGTCCTCTCCCACACGCTGACACTGCTGCCGCTGCAGAAGTCACGGAGGTCCTGGAAGGTCACAGAATCTGTGATCTCCGTGACAGACACGCAGCCTTAATCATGGTCTTGTGCTTCCCGTGTGCTGGGGAAATTCACACTGTGTTTTTAGAATGAATGTGCCAAATCTATTATGTTTTTCTATGCTCACTGTAACCACTAGAACCCCACTCCCCTCCAGAGCCAGCAATAGTACCCAGGCTTTTGATTCCAGACTTCTGTGTGCTGTCTGAAAGAGATGGGTAAGCCACTGGCAAAGTGTCATGTCCCCCTCTAGTGACTGATGGACATAGAGGATTACATACTGCTAGTGCAGTTAGTTAAAAGAAAAGGAGTACTTGTGGCACCTTAGAGACTAACAAATTTATTTGAGCATAAGCTTTCGTGAGCTACAGCTCACTTCATCAGATGCATCTGATGAAGTGAGCTGTAGCTCATGAAAGCTTATGCTCAAATAAATTTGTTAGTCTCTAAGGTGCCACAAATACTTCTTTTCTTTTTGCGAATACAGACTAACACGGCTGCTACTCTGAAACCTGCAGTTAGTTAGTTACACCTTTAGCTCAAGTAGTAGACGTCTGTGTAATTGATTCAAAGGTTTTGAGTTTCAATCCTGTTAATGATCCATACAGAGCGTCTTTATGGTTCCACTTGATGGAATTTCTGTTTCTTCGGTTTATTTTTCTAAAAAACTAGGCATTTGTGTACAAAAAGCTACTTTTAAAATGTCAGTTACAAAGTACAAGTACTCAAAATTAAGAAATGCCCAAATTAATGTTTTCTATGTGACTTAGCTTCCTTGTCTGTATATTATGATCATCTTTGTGTGATCGTATACTATTTGACGCATCCTTCATTCACTGCACAATGTGGACAGTGAATGAGGCAGAGAGTTGCAAGAAGAGAAAGGATGTTCTCTTGTGACAAACTTACTGAGCTGGGTTCTGTTCCTGGCTGAGCAACAAACATCACTTTGATGCTGGGTAAGATTATCATAGTGCGTATGCACAGTAGCTCAAATTAAGCTTGCAAGCTTACTTTTGGCATTTCCTGACATGATTTGTTGTCTTAGCAACTTAAATATTTTTAGTGTAGTTTTTTGTATCTAACATACTTTTTCTTTCAGTAATCCTTTTAGAAATTCAGAAAGTGTACCTGATGTATCCTTTATCAGGAAACTATCTATTGCACTGGCAAAAGATTGGAGTCAATAAAGTCTCTCTTTTCCATCTCTACTTTAATCCTATTCTATGGTTATAATTAAATTTTCATAATAAAATTCATTACTGTTAAAATTTTGGCATGAGAACACTTTTTAATAGAAAGCTTATACCACAGCTGGGTTTTTTTTAATGTAATACTTCGTGTTGGGCTTTTAAAATATGAACTCAATGTTCTTTACAAAGATAGGTAAACATTACTAATCCCATTTAACATATGGGAAAACCAAGGAAAAGAGAGCGTGTGTTTCCATGTTAGTGATCTAACAGGTGCCTTAGTACCAAGCAGATATGTGAAATGCTTGAGGTAAGTCACTGACAGTCAGGAGAAGAACCCCAAGTCTGCTAACTCCCAGGCCTGTGCTCAGTCCAACTGTTTTGCTTTATGTTGCATTGATGTTTGTAATAGATCAGTTATCAAGTATTGAAAATTGTATTAGGTTCAGTGTGAGTTTAAGGTATCACTGATTTTTTCGTTAACTTGGTTACCATGCATATTTATGATAGTATACATAATTAAAACCTATATTGAGTAGTAAAACACTTTTTCCCCCTTTGCCTGCCTCACAGGGTCTTGACAATGTTCACAAACAGAGAGTTGCTGAAGTGCTAAATGACCCTGAGAGCATAGAAAAAAGGCGAAGCCGAGAAAGCCTCAATGTCGATGTGGTAAAGTACGAAAGTGGCCCTGATGGAGGCGAGGAAGTGAGTATGAGCGTAGAATGGAATGGGGTAAGTACAGTACACAGTTGAAGAAAATAGTGGTAAATTTTCTAGACTATAACAGGAATTCCTTTGTCCAGTTATCATTCCATTGTGTTTTCAAAGTAGTTTTCCTACTTCATCTACTTTACACTTTGTAATTCTGAAGAATTAAAGAATAAGATCTTGCATTTAGTAAATTATTTTTAAATTGTCCACAATGTGTTGTCCTGAAAAGTAAAATTTCTTTAGGAATTTCAAGCAGCTGGGCTTAACTATGAGCATTTGAATGCTGATTGAGTGTCCTGGTGTTTGTTGGGTGCATAATCCCTAGTCTGTGGTTTCCTCAATAGATTGGCAATTAATTTACTTCTGCTTATTTGCTCTCTTTACATCATCCTTGCCTGTAGGTTAAATGTGTCCAGCAGGTGCCACTATGGAATCAGGGATATTAAAACATCACTGATTTTTAAAGTAAATAAAAACAATCAGTTTAAGACTTAAAAACTACTCCAGTCACCCCTCTCCCAACCTTGTCAGAGAAAACTATCTGTAACTTTGTTTCCAGTTATGGAAGAAGAGTGATCCATAATCTGCTTTTGTATGTGCTGTCATTACTGGGTCATGGCAACTTGACAGTAAAGATACATTTTTTAAATGAAATGTATATCTCCACTTCCCATGCACTCCTTAGAATTTATAATTAAAGTGAGGCCTTATTCTATCTTGTGATGTCTTGTTCCACTACCTAACATAACATCTGTGTCACGAGTTAGAGCAACAAAAACTTTAAAAAAAAATGTTTGTAATGTGTAATTAACTGTGCATTTTTTACCCTTTGTTATGTCTTTCATGCTTTTATTTATACTGTTTACTTAATTTTGTTTACTCCAATTACTGACTTTCTTACTGTGTATTCTGTTGCTGCCAAGGGAATGTACTTAGTGCAGGCAGTCAAACTGTTAATTCACTATAAGCTATAGTTCTGCTAAAAGCACTGATACATTTTGCCAAATTGCTGAAGTGATAGGTTTGTCTGACTGCTTTTGCTTTAGGGTGTTTATCCTACTTTATAAACTAGAATGCTTCTAAAGTTCATTTCTCTTACAACAGTTTTTCAGTGACTTGCAAGAAGCTTTAGGATCCTAAAGCCAACTTTTTAAAAACTTAACACTTGCTGAATTTGCCTGGAGAATGTTCTCTCCATCTTTGGTTGCTTTTGTCATTTATCAAATGACATTTCCTTGCCATTGGTATTCATCATTTCAAGACAGTCAATCAGCATCTGTTGTGAATAATTAATGTTGTATCATTAGTGTCCCACAATAAGTTTTCGCAAAAAGAAAAGGAGTACTTGTGGCACCTTAGAGACTAACAAATTTATTAGAGCATAAGCTTTCGTGAGCTACAGCTACAGCTCACGAAAGCTTATGCTCTAATAAATTTGTTAGTCTCTAAGGTGCCACAAGTACTCCTTTTCTTTTTGCGAATACAGACTAACACGGCTGCAACTCTGAAACCTGACAATAAGTTTTGTAACTCCTTTTATCTTAATTTTGTCCACTCGGCATTAGAACTGTGTACTGTACTCCTCCCTTAATTTCTGCCATACTTTGCATGCCTTTGTGTGTTCTAAGTGAATAAAACCTTTTTTTTTTTTTTTTTTACTGTTTGCTTTTAATTAAAACAAGCATGCAGATTTTGGAATGATAAATAACCTTCTGGAAAAATACAAAATGGTATTTCTAGGTCAATATTTGAATGAAACCTAAACTGATAAACATCTGTTGACCTAAAAAATTAATTTTCCTTTAGGGACCAGAATTAAGGAAGTGTTGATTTTTATAAAGTCTGGGAATTGCACCATTCATTTTAAAAATGTGGCATCACTTTTTCTGATATACATGGGACTATCCTTGAAGTCTTTAAACCACGATTTGAGGACTTCAATAGCTCAGATATAGGCGAGAGGTTTTTCGCAGGAGTGGGTGGGTGAGATTCTGTGGCCTGCGTTGTGCAGGAAGTCAGACTAGATGATCATAATGGTCCCTTCTGACCTTAATATCTATGAATCTATTTACAGTCCACATTTTCTTCCTCACTTGAGAGAGTTTGTTCATACACAAATGAAAAACAGGAAACTTCCCGGCATTGTTTTCTACCTTATTTTAATGCTTCTTTTCTGTACCTGTAGGATGTGGTGTCACCTTTCCCTCATCTCTTCTCTCCACACAGATATTCTGCTTCTCAGACAAGAAGTACTATTGAATTTCTATCATAAGCAATTTACTTTGTTTACAGAGACCAAAGGAAGGGCCTGTTTTGGTAAAAACCTTCTGATGTGCATCTGTACTCTTGAGTTGGCTCAAGAATTTGGCTGTCAGACAAAACAGTGTTAGGGTTTAGGAATGGCGTGATTTATAGAGTAGTTGATATTTTTTTTAAAATTTGACTTTTCAGTGAGAAATGTTCTGCGGTTTTTGAACAGCAGTGTGCAGGAGTAGTAAATTTGTGAGGGTATACGCAATAAAAGAGGATCCTGCCATTAAAGTAACTGCCCACAGGTAGTATAGCTTAGAAAAGAACTGTGCTTTTGGGGTAGTTTCCTATAGGAACGGAAAAGTCTGTTTTTAACAAATAAATCTATAGCTAAATACTAAGACACACTTGATTTAGTAAAATAGATGCAATGTATATTGTATACTAACACTTTTAAAACTTGCACATATTTATGGAACAATACACTGTTCTCATAACTTTTTATTGGTTTTAAACTTTTACAATTTGAAATTGTAGTTAGAGAGTTCCTTTCATAAACATTTAAAAAATGTTTTCTTATGCTGGCTTTTCCAGATAAGCCTGAGCTCTTGCCCCATGTCTGTCTCAAAAACTGAAGGAGATTTTTTTTATACAGTGGCTATAAAGCTGAAATTCCTGCTAACTTGAGAACTGTTGATGTGAACATGCCTATTTTAAGATGTAAGGAATAATTTGCCTTTTTATTCATGGAATCATGTAATTAAAATATAGAGTTCAGATTCAAATAGGGTGACCAGATATCCTGATTTTATAGAGACAGTCCCAATATTTGGGGCTTCTTCTTATATAGGCTCCTATTACCCTCCTACTCCGATCCTGATTTTTCATACTTGCTATCTGGTCACCCTAGATTCAAAGCTGCTTAATTTCCATAAGCACTTCTTGAATCATTATAGCTGAAATGTCTTTATGTAATTCTAAACAAAATATAAAATCTAAGTTGATAATAGACTTCTGTCATCAGGTGAAGATTTGATTGCAACTCCCAGTTTTTTGGGTTTTTTTTCAATCACTGGTAGTAGTAGGGCATTTTGTTGTAAAATATCTTTTATTGGTATTCACTCTACTTCCTACAGAGAGATGCCATCATCACTAAACAAAAATCTTAATTGATATCCTTGTCCATTTTCCCAGAGTTGAGAAAGGAAAGCCTAAGAATTCAACTACCGAGTCACTTCTGTAGGTGGTTCTTTCGGTTCAACTTTGAAGTCCATTGGGCAGGGCAGTGTGTGTGGAAACTTGCGTGTTAGTATTTTCCTTATGAATTTTATTTTTTAAAAATATATACATGATAATACATAAACAGTTCCATGGATTCTTATTACCTCAAAGAAGTAGATGGAATTTTGTTTGGAGGGGTAAGGGAAACACTTTTCCTTTTTAGTATTGTGGAGAAAAAAATTCCTGACAGAAGTTAAAGCTTAAATGAATGCACCTTGTTCTGTTAATTTCTTTTAAATCTTGTATTAAGTTTTTCCTTTTAATTTTGGCGTTTGTATTCTTTTCAATTTGAAAAAAAATCATTCTTTCCGCTGCGTATATTACACGTGATGTGTTTATAATATAAAAGCAATTTCTGGTTTTTAAAAATCTGCTTTTCTCTTATTTACAGATATTAATTTAATAAAAGACTGGATCTCTTTTGGTAATTTTTGTATGATACATGTTAGTGAAATAGGTTAAAGTATGTAAACAAACAACTACCTTTTTGGTAATTGCAAGGATCTGTGAATGGCAGCACTTGCAGGTGCAATCCCAAGTCTTTAATTTAAAAAAAGACCTCCAGCACATGACCTAGAAATACTATAAACATAACTGTTCAAATTGAAAACTGTTGAACTTTTCCCAACAGTTTCATTCAGTTTTTCTCTCTCCGTTTCTATCTGACAGGCCTAGATGCCTTTTGTGGTTCTTGTACTGTCTCCTGCATGACGGGCGTGCACCATCTTCAAGCTTTAACTTCTCTCTTCAGTACTGACTGCTGTGTTTTAGAAATCCCTTACGATTTTTGTCAGAGCTACACTTCTTTGTAAACTGGCCATTCCTTCAGTGATATGTCTTTTATTCGGTTTCCTATTTCTGTACATGTGTAGCTTTGCTAGATATGTATCTAGTCATACAGAATGTGTTATTACAACCATTTGCTGTGTAATACTTAAGTAAAAAGTAAGAATGAAGTTTATAAGTAGCTGTTCACTATGAAAAAGGTAGTTAAAAGTATCACACAAGGTATTATTAAAATAGCATGATGGTGACCTTTACAGAATAAAACGTAAAAGTAAGGCATGTGCTCCAAGTGCTTTAAAATATATTTAGAGACCTATAATGTGGTTAACATCATTATGGAACTCTGGATGTCTTCACTTATGATTATTCTAAAGTAGCATTGCTGTTTAGTCTTTGTGTGAAATTTTGGCAATTATGCTTTTCTCTACTAATCTTGGTGTTCAGTGATTTGTGTATTTGTCTTTCTCTAATAAACTCACTCCAACTGATGTCTGTCTTTGTCTGCTTAGTAGTACTTTCTCCTTTTACAGTCCTTACTTTCAAACAGTAGCCATATAGGATTTCTAGATGTAGCAAGTGGTTAATAATCTTACTGAACTGTTGATTTTTTTAAGAGAAAACAATAATTCTTTGGCATACAAATTTGATATAATTTAAGAGTTAGAAACTTCTGTGGCATAAAATGTGAATTTAGTGTGCGGAAAGTTGTCATTTCATCTTGTTTTATATTTTTCTGAAACATGGTGAAAGTAAAACTGAAATATAAGAATCGAAATATATATATTTTTCTGATCATAAATGGTTCCTAAGTTTTTAATAAACTTAATTTATAGAATTCACTAAATATGTTTAGTGCACATGGCCTATATAGTTGAACAAAAATAATTAAATAGTTTGTACATTCAGACCTTGATAGAATGCTTTTGCTTGATACTGTGCTCACCTTTCCCATATGAAATGTTATGGTGGTGGTGAAGGTGTTGGTATGCATTTGTGAATCATACATAATTTGAGATTATTTTTTAACTGTTATGAATCATAGTTAACTATAAATTCAACAGATTTTCATATTTCTGAAATCCTTGTGATAAGTAGGCACTGTTAAGTCAGAATGCGGACAGTAATCTTCTTGATAAAATACAATTTATATGTAATTTTAAAATATTTATATAATTTGGCACTATTACCTAATGGTAGCAGAACATAAATATTTTGACGATACATGTTGTTGTGTTAATTCAGTTGTGGGGGAGGGGCAAAAACTGTTACAATTTCACATTTGTTCAAATTTTTTTCAGGATGGCACTGGATCTTTAAAACGCAGTGGTTCCTTTAGCAAGCTCCGTGCTTCAATTAGACGCAGCAGTGAGAAGCTGGTTAGAAAGCTGAAGGGAGGAAGTTCACGAGACAGTGAACCAAAGAATCCTGGGTAATTATTTATTCTTAGATGAGCTGGTGTGCTCCCAGTTTGTGCCCATTTTGTAGCCTAGCACTGATCAAGGTAGCCTTTTTTTTGGGGTTATTATCTACCTTTACTGCATGTAGAATTGTAGTTCATAAAAAGGTCTTAAACATATTGTATTTCTTACTGAAAAGTGATATGGGGAATAATTTAACTCTATGCTGACAGTTCCTTAATATTAACAGTGGAAAAAATTAATTTATTTTAGTATTTATTGCTCAGTTGTTGTTTTTTTACAGAACTTGCAACTTCTTAAAGGAGGATGCTTAGCATGATGGCAGGTCTAAGAAAAAGCTTCATTAAGAACATGTTTATATAGTCAGAGTATTATTGGTGCACTTTATTAAATTGCTAAATTTCTTTTTTCCCAGAGAATAAATTAAGTTGCCCATACTTTATTCTTAAGTACTATAGTGGGAAAACGGGTGTGGGGGCAGGGGTGGGTTGTTTTTTGGTGTTTTATTTTTATTTTTTGCTTCAGTAGAACTCACGACTAGCATAGCATTATGAATATTTAATGTATTAAAAATAAAGGTTTCAGAGTAGCAGCCGTGTTGGTCTGTATTCGCAAAAAGAAAAGGAGTACTTGTGGCACCTATTTGTTAGTCTCTAAGGTGCCACAAGTACTCCTTTTCTTTTTAAAAATAAAGGTCAGTGTTAACACGCTATACAAACAGAATGCATTTCACATATTGTATGTATTAATTTTTTACTAACATTTAAACTTGCTCTTTATCAGGAGTATAGAAGTGGAAAGCTACTGTTAAAGCGAACAAAATGTTACCTCTCAATCCTTAGTGTTGCGGGAAAACGTTTACTGGAAGTCAGCATAAACAATCATTTTTAGTCACGCTTCACTTAGAAACTAAGGCCTAGTGTACCTAAAATATTAGGTCAACTCAGCTGTGTGGCTCAAGGATGTGAAAAATCCACAGCTCTGAGCAACATGGTTAAGCTGACCTAAATCCTGGTGTAGACAGCACTAGGTCGATGGAAGAATTTTTCTATCAACCTTGCTACTGCCTCTTGGGGAATGGGTCACCTATGCTATGGGAGAACCCCTCCTGTCAGCTTAAGCCTTAGGTAGTGTCTACACTGAAGTGCTACAGTGGTGCAACAGCGTTTCAAGGGTAAACAATCCCTAAAAAGGATTAACTACTGAAACATCCACATTTCAAAGGGCAGAAAATAGTGTCAAAAAAACTCTTAACTATTAAATATATATGTACTGTAAATTCAGTGAATCAAGACTTTTACCACATGCTATTAGCTACATGTTATGTGTTAAATTCTTACACCACTGAAGTCAGTGGCAAAACTTCCACTGAATTTAAGGAGGGGAGGCACTGTGTATTTTAATGGCTTTAAGTGTATTTATAATTCCTGCTGATGCACAAAACAATATGTTCATCTGTTTACATATTGCACTATGCAAACTGAAACATACATCACAGAATTGAGCATAAGCATTACCTTTTTCCTTAATAGCCCTACAGTTCTAGCACCATATCAGGTTTAGCCTTGAATACTTTTTTCATGTGGGAAAACAAACCAATTTGGTTCCCAGCTACAACTATTAGAACAGCATTGCTTTATTGAGCTTCTGTTTAAAAGTTCTAAATAAGAGAACTTGGGTTGTCTTCATCTGCTGGAATAACAATCTGAATAAGTGAGTCCATATGATAAATACATTTAGAAGTATTTATGTAGTAATATAAATTGGTGTGTGATGTCTGGGGCAGGGAAAGGGTCATGGGGGCATATCATAAACTGATGTAAATTATCGTAGCTCCATTGGAGATTTGCCACATTATTTTTATCTGCTTGTAAAGCATCATGCACACCCATGATACTATATAAATAATTTCTGTTGCTATTTAATTGTCATTTTTGATTACTTACCTCATTGATATTTGCTTTGAAGTGTTTTCAACCTTACATCTGACCAGATAGTGTCAATCGTTAGTAAAACTTCATTTCTGAGCTGGTGAAGATATGATTCTGTGCCCAGTGAAGTGAAGTCAGTGGTAAAACTCCTACTGAATTCATTGGTGCACAAGCAAGCTGTTAATGAAAGGGTGTTTTTTCAGAGAAGGTACAGTGGAAGAATGGATTTAAAAAACAAACAAACAAACAAACCCCTACACAACAGTATAATGGAAGAAATACAAAACTGCAAGATAGTTTAGCATAACAGTGCAAATACAAGCCCAGAATGAGTCTTATTCTTCCAACATCCATAGTTAAAAAATTTGTAAATGTTTCTATCATTTACATACAATTCATTATCAACTCCCCATATTGCTAAGGTTTACCATTAGTTTTTATAAACTATAATTTATACCTAACTATTTCCTTTACCCCCAATGTTTTTGGGGAGGTTTAAAAGTTTTTTTTGACATTTTATGGAACCAGGTTCCTATTCCTGGTCTCCTGCAGTTAATAATAGGGAAATATATGGACAACTTGTTTTTTATAAATTGTAAATAATAGCTAAAGGGTGTTTCTACCATATTTTGAATATTCACACTTACTTTATTTGGCATTGCAATCTGCTGTAAACATCCTTTGTGTGCTGCATGTAAGTAAAAGTAATCTACCCACATCAATATGAACCGTATTTTTGACCCTATGCCACCTAAATGTGTGTGGTATTTATACTCATGAAAAAGTTAGTGTAGAACAGATGTTAAAGTGCCAACATCATTCTTGTTTTCCAATGTTCATAAAGTGTCCTGTGCTCTTTGAAAAACTGTCTGATATTTGAAGGTAAAATTCTTCATTAGCTTATCTGTTATGTACATATTCCACAAATAGTTCTGATTTCAAAATCTTTCATTGCTGATGATCATGTAGTGCCAGAAAAAAGTTTCATATTGAGGTCCTAGGATGAGTTTGCTGTACTGGTACTTTTTTTTTTTTTTTTAATTAATCTTTTGACTAGTAAATGTACAAATTCTATCTGGAAGTTGATGAGAATACCTATACAACTCTTGTTGTAGATTATAACATCTTTTAAAAATCTTAATTTTCATTTGCTTAGCTGTTTTAGGAAGAAGTTAAATATCTGGTTTGTAAAATTAAATTTTTTAACCCTTTCATGGTTTTCTAGATCATGGAAGTGCAATTTAGAGGATAGGATTTAGTAAAATATGTACATATGTTTACACAAGAATACTTTCCAATAACTTCTTTATTCATAATAGGTTATTTCAACTTCATTTCCAGTAGTAACATTGCTTTCCATAGTAATTTGCTACACTTAGTTAAAACTGCTCTGTTTTCTTTTACTGCCATTTGATTTTTAAAAGTGACAATTTGATGTATATATTTTTATATAAACACATATTTGTGTTTAAGGTGTTGCAAATAACTGAATACAGTATTGCTAGTGTACATAAAGATCTACTGACTTATCAGAAAAATGGTTTCTAAATAGAATGTTGTTCAAGATTTTCCATGAGAAATCATGTGTTTTTTTTCTTCTCACCACTACCACTACCTCTGCCTCTTCTCTTGTTTTCTGTGAAGGCTATGGTTTTGCTTTGCAGTTCACCTGTTCCTGCTGCTTTCTCCTCACTTACAGTCATAGTCATTGATCATGCTGTTAAACAAGGATTATGATTTCAAATGAGGAATGTATAACAGGAATAGATGAGCCTTAAAAACCCAGTCTTCAGGCATCTATTCAGAGGAAATTGAGGGAAGGAGGGAAAAAACACTTGTCAGCAAATTATTTATAGGTAAAATGTTTTTGATAAGGTGATAGAAGGTCTGCAAGAGTTAGATGTTACAAACATACAATACTTGAAACTTGGTGTGAACTGCTTTCCACGGACATTTACTTTTTATTTGATTTCAGATCTTTAATTTTACATTTATTTTGCTCTCCATTGTTTCAAATTTGACCGTAGAACAGGTTAGCTAAGTTGCCACAGCAAAAATAAAAGCAAAGCTTTTTTAAAATAGCTGTTTGTTATAATGCAAAGAAAAATTATGCATGTATCCTGAGTATTTTTACAGTCTTGTTTTTTACTTGAAAAAAGTTACAAGTGCATTTGCCAAACTAATTTTCATCTGTAGATGAAAATCTAATTTTACTTCTAAAGTAAATTGGCTGCTAATAACTTTTTAAAAGTTGAAACTTAGTGATGATATTTGTTTGTTGAGGTTCATTATTAGCACTGGAGCAAAAGTATACAAGACATTTGGGTAGATTTATACCTGTGGATTTTTTTTGTTTTTGTTTTCCTAGAGTTTGGATTTTGTTTTTAATAAACCTTTATGCTCTTACTTTTTGAAAAGAGATTTTCATTTGTGATGTTTTGTATGTGTGTTTTTACCGATTAACATACTTTGACTTTCATGTGTAACCTTAATTGTATATTTTATGTAAATAAATAAGAGCGGTATAAATCATGCATGATTCATTGCTTCTTTTTTGTTGCTAACACTTATGTCATATTTTAAATTATGTGCATTCTGCTATCTGAAACATTCAAAATTAATTGCTTTAAAAATGTAGTATACTTACATTGTGTAGCTGCTGCCTGCATTTATGTGTATAGATATTTTGTATTTTAGTTTCAGTATTCCAGACATAACACATTATTTGGGCTCAGATCTATCAGAGCACTTAACCACATGCTTACCTTAAGCACATGCGTACCTTTATGTTTGAGTAGTCCTGTTGATTTCAATGGGACTAATGACTTGCTTATTTTGCAATATGACTCTGCAGAGAGACCTCCACACATGGGTGCAGAGAGCCACCTCTGCAGATCACACTGCAGGATTGGGGCTTAACTTTGGTGTTAATAGTGTGACAAAATAATTTTATTTAAGGTGCTCCTTTAGAAACTGACAAATCATGAAAGACCCAGTGATCCCCTACCAACAGAGCACTATGTTCTAGGTGACATACAGGTATTTGGGATGGGGAATAGCAAATTCATATTGTACCATTTCAGCAAAATCTTCTGACACTGGGGACTATTTAATAATCTAACTTAAAATGTATATAACCTCACATTTAAATATTTTAGTCTTAAATGTTTTAGATGTTTAAATCTTTATTAAAGATCAAGATGAAAGCAATTATTAATCCTTATCCTCAAGAATACAGAAGTTGATGATATAAAATAGTTAATACAGAGTTATCTTGATTAGTAATAGCCCTTCTAAAATAACAAGGGCTTAAATTGATTGTATTATCTTTGTGGTGTATTGCTTTCAGAAGACCATTGTAGGACTACCACTGATTGAAGCACGTTATGGTCACAAGCATGACAAAGTTAATAGTAGCAACAATCTTGTATTGTCCTTCACTTCAAAATAGACTTAGCAAGCTTTTTAAAAAATCTGCTATAAGAGCAATGTCTGCGGTAACATGTTAGTTTTTGCCTTATTTATGTAAACAGAAGTTTTTCCAAAAAGAAAAGGAGTACTTGTGGCACCTTAGAGACTAACAAATTTATTAGAGCATAAGCTTTCGTGAGCTACAGCTCACTTCATCGGATGCATTGTTTTTCCATAGTTTTTACTAATTAAGTACAACTTATTTGATAAATTTATTGATATGTATTAATATTTTTCACAAACATTTCCTCAACAACTACATCTGAATAGTTTGATTTTTTAAAATTAGCTAAATAACTTTAAAATGAGCATTAAAGTGGAGTATATGTTAAATTAATTTATTGATTCAGAAAGATGACACATTTTGGAAATGGAAATAATTTGAACCATTAAAGATATTAACATCAAACAGGTAATGTGCTTAAGTACTATGGCGCTGGCAGTTATTTTGATACATATCTTAGAATTAAAAGAGAGAAGGAAAATGTGCAAATATATATAAGTAACTATAGAAAGTATTTCTCTTAAAGAGCATACTTCATATTAGGTTTCACAGGTTATATTAAAACTCCCTTAAGTTTGCCTCAGTATTATTATACTTTTGTGTTTAGAGTTTAGTTTTCAATTATTCTGATTGGTTTATCCTTGCATGTTCACTATCCTGGTTGCAGCATGAAGCGTGCCAGTTCTCTGAATGTTCTTAACATGGGTGGCAAGGCTACTGAAGATCACTTTCAAGTAAGAAGCCCTATAATAATCTTACTCAAGTAAATACCAGTAGCAGGGTTTGGGCTGAAGAGCTTGAGAAACAGTAAAATGATAAACCTCTTGGGACGCAATAAGATTCTCAGTATAGCAAAGCACTTTAAGCATGTGCTTTAAGTCCACTGGAATTCAGCAAAGCACTTTAAGCACCTGCTTAAGTCCCACTGATATCAGTCAGTTAAGCAGATACTTAACTATTACGCTGAACTGGAGCCTGAATTAGAATATTGGAATGGCTAGTAAGTTTTTTTGGCATCTTACATTCTTGTAATGTAATTTAAAAAGGAATATTTGTAAAGCTCAGATATTCTGTATTTTTGATGAAAGAAGCTTCTCTCAAAAGGTCTGGTCATACTAGGTGTTGTGCACTCTCAAATCCCAATTACTGCAGTAGGAGCTCAGGGTGCACAGGAGCAGGCCCTAAATTTATCTGATCTGTTGTTAAGAATTGCTTCTACCAAAATTTAAACTGTAAATATTTTGCCTAACTAAATTCAGTGCATCTGATCACTACTACACATAACTGTTTGTACCTAATAAGTCACCATTGCGTATGTTGTCAAGCAAAGCTAGTAATGTTCTGTGTTCTAAACAATGTTGTGCATTTTACTAACAGCAGCTGTGACTAACTTTGGGGGAATATTATTTGCATCAATGCCAGCATACTGTATTCTGTAGAATCTTTACCTTTATTTGCCCCAAGGCTTATAACAAAAGCACACACTGTATGGATCTCTTTCACTGTTGTGTGGCATAAAGGTATCTCCTTAGTATTATACCTAAAGAGTCTACTGCAGTTTTTTAGTTCTCTGAAATTTATGCAACAATTCATTAATTTATGTGAATTTTGACCAAAAAAATCCACCAAGGTAAACCAAAGCATTTTGCAGCAGTAATACAAAAAGTGCCCAGGGCTTTCAAAATCGGATTGTCTTGGCCTAGGAATATTTAACTTTATAACTGGTTTTCTGTACATTCCATAATCTGTACTTTCTCAATGAGCTGTGCTTATCACATGCTAAATGTATAAAGTTAACAATGTGTTTTACAAAAATTTTCCCTGGTTTGCCAAGTAGAGACACTTGCCAATATCCCTAGGCAGTCAGCCCCTTCTGTAATAAATATATTTTAGGAATGCAAGGGAAGTGCTCAGATATTACTACATTTGTTCAGTTTAGCTAGTTGAAATAAAGATAGTTATTAGGATGTGAAAAAAAATCTTATGTATTCTCTAACTGAAGTAGGTAAGCAGTACTAGTTTCTTAAAGTACACCAATTGTTCAAGTATTTGTTTTAGGTTTTTAAATTTTTTAATCATTCTTTTTATGCAGACATCCAGGTTGCTCAAGCATTTTAATAATTTTTTTTTTCATTTTTTTCATACAGGAACGAAATAATTGTCTGACAGACTCAAGAGCTCTGAGTGCCAGTCACACTGATTTGGCACATTGAAGTTCTTGGACAGAAACTAGCTAAAATTTCTTTGTGAATAAAGAAGCACTGAGACTCTCAAAGCTTTGGTTCCTTATCAGTCTCTATAGGAACATCTAATTTGTAGACTTTTGCAATGGACTGCTGTTTTTACTTTTCTAAAATAGTAGTGACCTTTTAAAACATAGTGTTAGTGGATATTTTCTTCTAAAGAGAAATGATATATATTGCTCATTGCACTGCTGTCATTCATGCTACATATGTTGATTTCTGTTAACAGATCTGAATATCACAGCAGCTGAAAACTGAAAAAATAGAAATGCATATAAAATATACCAAAATGCAAAGGAGTATAAAGGGTTCTCTATATTGATATTTGAAAACAGATTAAATGAAATGTGTAGTAGAAAATATATACAGTGCTTGAATGAATCAAGTATCAGTTATGTGCATTACTGTATAAATTCAGAATGGGGTATACTGTACTGGTGTGACTTTGCCTTGCATGACTGAGAGTCACAATTTCAGATATCTTGCCTGAAAAGTAGAGCTTAAATATTGGATTCCTTAACCAGTAGATCTAGATAATAAATTTTGTAATGGAAACACTTAGACTACCTTAACTATAGGTGGTATGCCTATCAATACCTGTAACTATGAAATTTCCTATCTTATTTATTGATGTAGGTCTTAAGGCCCGCTAATCTGTGGTGATCGTACAGTTCATTTTGATCAGGGGGAAATGGCAAACATTTTGGCCTGTATTTTTTTTTTACAGTAGATGCATATTGAAGCTGTGGGGTGCAACTGTCCCAGAGCAGCAGCTGCTGCTTCAATGCAAAATATTATGCCTCAGGTTGCTGACACTTTTGGTGCCTGTCCGCTGGAGTTCTTATCCCTTAGTTCTCTTTAGGCTAAAACTACTCCATTGTTTCTTCATGCTTGTTTCAATTCTTGCCTCTTTCCATATTAGTTGATGGCAGTAGGAGATAACGAAGCAGGTGACTGCATGCTAGGCTGTTATACTGTGGAATAGCTGCTGTGCAGAGGACCTACTTGTGAAACTCTCCACTTAAGTTTAATATGTTTAGGGCCCCATCAGAAGCACTAGATGCCCTTATTTGGCAGACAGGTCACATTTTTGATCAGCCATTCTTTTTTAATCTATATAAAATTAATAGATATGCTGTCTGTATTCAGGCCTGCTGCTGGGACTAAGTGTAATGTTTAAGTATCTTGTGAACACTAACATTTTCTGTTTGTTTTTTCTGTAAAATATGTGATTTTTAAAACTCCACACTTAAAATTTTGCGGACAGGTGAAAACTATTATTTACATGCAAGTGGAAGGAGAAAGTAAAAATGTGCATGTGTTTGTGAATATAGAGAAGTAAATGAAATATACAGAACAAAAAAATAACTATGGGACAAGCTGGAATACTAATCCAAGGCTAACACACATTGAGGTAAGATAGAGGAAGGTAAACAATAAGTTTTGGTATTTGATCAGGCTGTGAAGAACTCACTAGATCTAATACTTTTCTAACTGCTTGACCAACTTGCATCTGGTTTTAAAGCTTATTTTAATGACTGATGCAACAAGTTATATGTGTAATGCACTTATGTTTACTATGAGGTACTTCATTAGCATCTCTATAAAGAAGAAAATTGTATATATGGTATACTTGCTATAAAAACAGTCCAGAAATGGAAACAAGATGCTGCTAATGTGTAGTGGTTTTAGTGCAGACTAGTGCAATTCATTGATGAACTTGAGAACAAATTGTTGCTCAGCTATTTTATAGATGTAGACATAATGTGGGCTCGAATTTTAATTTTTTTTAGAGATCTTATTTTAGTAAAACATCACGTATTTGTTTGGTGGATTCATAGTTCTCTGCACAGAGTTTGAAGTAAACTAACTTTGCCCGGGGAACTAAACAGCAGGTGCTGGGTGGGTAAGAAGATGGTATCCATTGCTAACTGGTGGACAGGCCACAGGGCTACCACAACTGCTTTGTGTCAGCTGTCCCTTTTGCAATGACTACGAAGGATTCCTAGTGCAAAGGCGTGCCCTACAAGTCAGCCTTTCTGGTATAGGAGGAGATATCACAGTAATAGTGGCCCGGAGGGCTTTTTACAGGCCCTTTACGTCCAAGGTGACTTTCACCAATGTGAAAAGCACCTATAAAGGTCTGACTTTGTAGAAAGGTAGCTATTCTAACCCAAAGATGACTTTGAGATTAGATATTTGGTGCAATCTAAGAACTTATTTCCAAGCCTTTATCTTTCAAATTTGAATTAATGTTTTTGCAGCCTCTCAAAGAACTGGAACTTGTTGTGTAAATAGAAATTTGTTTAAATATTTAAAACTTTATTCAGACCTGCTTAACTATAAATTTTATTAAATGGTCTTTAAAATTCAAGACTAGAATATGTCAGATGCTGGTATTAGTGGAATCTCATTATTTTAGGTTTTTAAATAGCTCAATAAAATATTGTAGGTGGTACTATTAGTACTGTGCTTACAAATGTGACTTGTGTGCTTTATATATTATTTAAAGGAATTCTGTCAAGGAATGATAAGGTTAAAACGTTGACCTGCTTCTCTATCCCACACCCCCTTCCCAAACAAAACCACTCTTTTAACAAGTTGCAAAATCTATGTAATTTTTCTGTGGATTTTGGTATCAAACTTCCTTCTGTTTAAATGATCCAAAAAATTACTTTGCCAGTGTATGCATCTATTTGTTTTTAAGTGGACTTCTGAGTTTACTTTTAAATAGTTGACACTTCCATTTTAATTTTTTTGCTAGACTCTGTCATGTTGTGCACCAGTTGCTATCAGGACTGTCACTATTGGTTCTTGATTGAAGATCTAGTTAAATATTATGGTAAAATTTAGCAGTGATTCATAAGCTCCCTTTGTAGATGGGTGACTGAACTAGCAGTTTACTGTTTGTAAACAATGTCCCCCCGCAGTGGTAGTAAGGTATTTAAAACAAACTATGGATGAACTACTTTTGACATTTATTTTCATGCTTTTGTATTTTTTTAAGGATGAGTGGTAGTAATTCAAAAAGGTTTAAGCTTGAAGTATCTGTGGCTAATCTGTACAGTTAAGATTCCATTGACTTAGAAAAGAAAAGAAAACCAAGCATGGTTGTGTTGTGTACGTACCGTTAAAATGGGGTGTGCATTCAGTGCTTCATCTAATGTATGTTTACAGTATTTGATAGGTTCAAGTGTACAATTTAGTTTTTGTCAAGTTAGGTCACTTACTTTGTCTGAAAGCTGCTAACTGTATGTATTGCATTTTAGTAATCAAAGTGTCTGCCTATATCAAAAGAATAAATATTGGAAGGAAAGCATGAACGTGTAAAGTTTAGTTTTATAGTACAGACTTTGCATTATGATAAAAATGTATTTTTGTAAATGCATTGGTATAAATACTCTTTAAAAAGTAAATGGTTAATTTGTGAGGGGAAGTTGTGAAAGTTTACATTTGTTTCAAATAATTTGTAGTCTCAGTACTTTGAGTGGAAGAGGTAAGTAGTGTGTTGTTTGTTTTGTTGTTTTTTTTTTAAAGTAGAGCTAAATGAAAAGTTACCCACACATTCATCACCCTGAGTTCAGCAGCCCTAAAATACACCTTCTTGGTGAAAAAATGAAGGCTTACGTGATAGAGTGCAAAACTCTTTATATCCCTGTAATACAATTGTTATGGCTGCTTTAAAATAGGAATAATTTAAAAGATCATAGCTAAAATTCAGTGGTTAACATTCCACCTACATTTTAAAGCACTGACGAATCCTAGGACTGTAAAAGTATGGCAGATTAGTTCTACTTTGGTTTTGTCAATGTATACTAAGAACTACATACAATTTGATATAAAAAGAATACTAAAAATTGGTAAAATAATAAGGAATCTTCAGCGTCT
Source organism: Dermochelys coriacea (assembly GCF_009764565.3). Taxonomy (NCBI): domain Eukaryota; kingdom Metazoa; phylum Chordata; order Testudines; family Dermochelyidae; genus Dermochelys; species Dermochelys coriacea. Next base: position 109,508,212 of record NC_050073.1, read on the forward strand.
TGATGTATTCATCAGACACTGTCTCCAATTTAAAGCTCTATGAAGTTTTTTAAAATTATGAAAAGTATTTTCCTATGTAACTTGGAAGCTGGTATAACAAAATTAACAAATTAAGAATGCACAGCTCAAGTTCTATTAAATAACTAAGGGTATTTTGGTTTTGTTGGGATGGGGAGGAAAATGGAGGTTGGTAGCATCTTTTAAAGTAGAGCCCTGCTCAGATACAAAATTTGTATCCGCATCTGGTCCACAGATATTAGCAGATTTGCAGGGCTCTGTCTTTAAGGACAGTAATGTCACCTTTCCCTTTAAGTCAACTAAAAAAAAAATCTGTGGATTTAGATTACAAACGTTAGTTTTAAAACCTTCAAAGACTGATTTTGAGGGTGCTTGTGTTGATCTTAGCTCTCAAATACTGTACAGTATATTTCCAACTGTTGGAGAAACAGAACCCTGAATTCCTTTCATGAAGGATAAGAACTGAAAAGCTTCAAAATAAAACAAAACCTTAATCGTAACATATCAGTAATTCACTGTGATTTAAATGCAGAACTTGTCAGGAAGTTAAAGGTTAGGCTTTTTAACTAAATCTGTTGTCTTGTCTTAACACTTTAGTTCCGTAAATGCACTTTTTTATACACCAGTGTCTTTACAGTGCACAGAATAACTGTCCTACCATTCTAATTTTCAACAGCAATCTGGTTCCTGAAGCATATCATGTTACCACTGAATGTCTCTTTACTTTGTATCTGTTACAGAGCTATGGTTTGATTTGATGTTTATTTTCAAAGTGCAAAAATAAAATATTTAAATGTAATCTTACAATAGTTCTATGTAAAATAAAGTTGGGTGTATTTATACATTTTAGAATGTAAATCTTTCATGTAAAAAGCACTTAGTCATGTATTTTTCCTTTACAGAAGCAAATCTCAGTTGTGAAACCCAAAGATTAATAAAGCTATAATAAGGGACAGTTCCTAAATAAAATGCATTTATTACATAAAAGAGAACTACTGGAACAGCTGTGACTTACAATGGAGAGTTACAGTGTGTTCCTTATTTTTCAGCAGAATAGTATCAGCAATACAGCAACACCCACAAAATAAATACTTAGCACTGTATACAGATCTGCTTTTCATGGCTTTACACCACCTAACTTGTATAGAATTAAAGTGAAGTTCATAAATGCAATTTTAAGATATGTGAACCCTCTATACAGCTATAGCTGATGAAATAAAATACAGTAAAGAAATTCTCAAACATTTATTTGACAGTATGATAAGTGCTTCACTGTGAACACTGGAGGTTTTTTTTTTAAACTCTCTAGAATCACTTTTTCTTTTTGTGGGTGCAGAAAGCTCAAGAAACTTACTATAAACTGTTGTAACTTGCAAGATCCAGGACTATATTTGGATGTTCAAATAAGGACTACTAATGGACTGTGCTGTGGGGTAATTTCAAAGAGGTATTATTAAATCGCTTCTTTCCCCTTTAGTTTTAAAGCACCTGAACCACTGTTCCAGTTTTTAAACAGTCAAACTGCCTTATGAGAGTTGTAGATCAACGGCATTGACCCTAGAACAGCTATGCTGCTTCTGACATCTGATGTGAAATAGAATCCTCAAGGTTTTATTGGTTTTGTTTGTTTTTAAATTCTTGCTTAAACACAAGCCACTTAACTGGCCATATTTATTTACATGCCTTTGTGCATATACTAAGGAAAGAACTCAGGTTACATACCACAGTTAGTAATTCTGCAATTTCATATCTATCACTTAAATCAGCCCCTGTAGCAGATGTGATAATTTTTAAAAGAGGCTCCAGAGGCAATCCTGGCAATTATAGGCCAGAAATTGTAACTACTACAGTTTTAATGAATTTGCTTGGTACTGAAAACAACAGAATTCTCAGATGCATAGATGAATGTTGATAAAGAGTCAACATAGCTTTTCTAAATTGTAAGACATGATTTCCCATAAATTAGAATTCGTTGAGGGGAATCAACAAACATGGAAGATCCAGTGGATTTACTGTAACTTTGGATTTTCATAAAGCCTTTGACAAGGTCCCCCAACAAAGGCGCTTAAGCAAAGTAGGCTGTGTTGCGATAAGAGGGAATGTCCTCGTGGATCGGTAACTGGTTAAAAGAGTAGGAATAAATGGTCAGTTTTCAGAACACAGAGAGATGGATGATGGGATAACATGATTTGGCAATTAATTGATCTTTAACTATTCATGGTAAATAGGCCCAATGGCCTATGATAGGATGTTAGATGAGGTGGGATCTGAATTACTACAGAGAATTCTTTCCTGGGTATCTGGCTGGGGAATCTTGCCCACATTCTCAGGGCTCAGCTGATTGTCATATTTGGAGTCGGGAAGGAATTTTCCTCCAGGGCAGATTGGAAGAGACCCTGGGGGTTTTTCGCCTTCCTATGCAGCATTGGGCATGGGTCACTTGCTGTCAGATTCTCTGCACTTTGCATAATGACAGGTTTCAGCGTAGCAGCCGTGTTAGTCTGTATTCGCAAAAAGAAAAGGAGTACTTGTGGCACCTTAGAGACTAACAAATTTATTAGAGCATAAGCTTTCGTGAGCTACAGCTCACTTCATCGGATGCATTTAAGTGAGCTGTAGCTCACGAAAGCTTATGCTCTAATAAATTTGTTAGTCTCTAACGTGCCACAAGTACTCCTTTTCTTTTATCAGAGGCTTGTTCACCTGCGCATCTACCAATGTGCCATCATGTGCCAGCAGTGCCTGTCTGCCATGTACATTGGTCAAACTGGACAGTCTCTATGTAAAAGAATAAATGGACACAAATCAGACATCAAGAATTATAACATTCAAAAGCCAGTCGGAGAAAACTTCAATCTCTCTGGTCACTTGATTACAGACCTAAGAGTGGCTATTCTTCAACCAAAAAAAACTTCAAAACCAGACTCAACAAGAGACTGCTGAATTGGAATTAATTTGCAAACTGGATACAATTAACTTAGGCTTGAATAGAGACTGGGAGGGGATGGGTCATTACACAAAGTAAAACTATTTCCCCATGTTATTTCCTCCCCCCCACCGTTCCTCAGACATTCTTGTCAACTGCTGGAAATGACCCACCTTGAAACTACAAAAGGTTTTCTTCCTCTCTCTCTTTCCCCCCTCCGCCCCCGCTCTCCTGCTGGTAATAGCTCATCTTAAGGGACCACTCTCCTTACAGTGTGTATGGTAACACCCATTGTTTCATGTTCTCTGTGTATATAAATCTCCCCACTGTATTTTTCACTGAATGCATCTGATGAAGTGAGCTGTAGCTCACGAAAGCTTATGCTCAAATAAATTTGTTAGTCTCTAAAGTGCCACAAGTATTCCTTTTCCTTCTGCACTTTGAAGTCTTTAAACCATTATTTGAGGACTTCAATAGCTCAGACATAGGTGAGAGGTTTATTGCGGGGGGGGGGCTGTGAGATTCGGTGGCCTGTATTGTGCAGGTCAGACTAGATGATTGTAATAGTCCCTTCTGACCTTAATATCTACGAGATCCCCTAAGTAGCTATATGATTCAGCATATTCATAAATGATCTGGAAAATGAGGTATCAAAATTTGCAGATAATCAACTACTCAAGCTAGTTAAGTCCAAAGGAGACTGTGGAGATCTTACAAAACTGGGTGACTGTCTAAGAAAAAGGCAGATGAAATAAAATGTTAATAAATGCAGCATAATACAGTCTGGAAACATAATCCTAACTATACCTACAAAATGATGGGGTCTAAATCAGATGTTACCACTCAAGAAAGAAGTCGTGGATAGTTCTCTGAAAGTATCTGCTCAATGTGCAGTGGCAGTCAATGAACAATATTAGGAACTGGATAGATATCAAGCAGTGGTATAGCTAGGTGGAGCGAACAGGGGCAGCAGACCTAAAAAAAGGTGCCACCCACTTGTACTCACGGGGTGGCGCTCTGGGTTTTTGGCGGCACTGAAGACCCCCGCTGCCGCAGACCTGGAGCGAGTGAAGCCTCCACTGAGCCAGAGTGCTTGAAGGCTAGTGACGCTGAAGTGCCTCCGAGGAGCTGGAGCACATGAAGGCCTCCACCGCCGAAGACCCAGAGCACTGGGTGAGTAAAAATTAAAAAAGGCACCTATAAATTAAAAAGGCACCACTTGTGCTCAGAGGGGGAGTGGCTGCTCCCCCCGGCTACGCTACTGCTATCAAGACAGAAAATATCCTAATGCCATTATATAAATACATGGTACATCAACACATTGTATACTGCATGCAGTTCTGGTCACTCCATCTCAAAAAAAAAAATTAGAATTCAATAAGTGTACAGAAAAAGGGGTATGGAGCAACTTCTGTACGAGGAAAGTAAGATTGGCATTAGTCATTTTAAACCTGAGATGACTAAGGTGGACTATCTATAAAATAATGGATGGGATGGAGTAAGTGAATAAGGAAGTGTTATTTACCCCTTCTCATAACACAAGAATCAAGGGTCACCCAATAAAAATCAATAAACAATAGTTTACACACGTAAGGAAGTACTTCCTCACATATCGCACAATCTGTGGAACTTGTTGCCAGGGAATGTTGTGGAAAAAAAAAAAAAGTATAACTGAGTACAAAAAAAGAGTTAGATTCATTCATGGAGGATAGGTCCAGCAACAGTTCTTAGCCAAGATGGTCAGGGACACCACCCCATGCTCTTGGTGTACTTTCTGCCTGACTTCCAGAAGCTGGGAGTGGAAACAAGGGATGACTCACTTGATCATTGCCCTGTTCTGTTCACTCCCTCTGAAGCATCTGGCCCTGGCCACTTCAAAAAGATATGATATTGGACTAGATGGACCATTAGTCTGACCCAGTATGACTATGTTTATAGTCTCAGGGACAGGCTGGCTACAGGAGGGAGGAGGGTACCAAATAAATAAAACAGGAAGGTTTATAAAAAAAAAAAATGGGGGGGGGAGATATAAGCAGTCAGCACAAAATGGAGATGTTGAGAACAAAAGTCAAGAAACCAAAAGGCATGAACAGAAGAAATTCTGAAAGCCTGGAAAACAAACTAGACGGATTGAAAGTGCTCATCTCTGAGAATAAATTTGTTCTAATTGGTATTACTGAAACCTGGTGGAATGATTCCCATGATTGGAATATTAAAATTAATAGTAATCCCCCATTTTTGAATGACTGCGTGGGCAAAAGAGGAGGGGAAGCAGCATGGTGAAAAATGGCATTCCCCGTTTCCAAATCAGTCATAACTTGAAAGAAAATGATCTTGAAAGCTAATGATTCAATTTCCTAACAGACAAAGCACAAGATGGGGCATTGGGGGTATTAGTTGGTGACCGCTACCGCCCACCAAATCACACTAGGGAATAGGATGGCTGGCTCATTTATGCACTTATCTATAATGTGTACAGAAAAAAAGCTGTGTGATCATGGGGGAGATCAAGTGGAGTGGCATACGCTGGAGGTCTCATGCTGCCAGTACTAAAACATCCTTGGAATTTCCAAGTATTATAGCTGACCATTTCCTAATTCAGAAGTGTTGCATACACCACAAGGGAATTCTATATTAGGCTTTATCTTGACAGATAAAAAGGAGCTGGTCACAGAACTAAAAATTAATGGTAACTTAAAGTATAAGTGTTCATGAGTTGATCACATTTATAATGTGCAAACAATATAAAGTTCAGGCCTCTTATATAGGTGCTTTAAATTGGCCCATTTCATAAAACTGAAAACAATTATTAGCCAGATCAGTTGCAAAGAAGAACTAAGTCAGAAAAATGATAACTGGGAATCGGTTAAGAACACTTTACAGATTTTTATCTAATTTCCCAAAAATTGAGGAAGGAGGTCATAACCAACCCACTTTAGAGGGAAGATGAAGGATATATAAATATAGCTTAATAAACAAACAAATGGAAGGAGAAAGGGAAAGTTAATAGTAATGAATATATATCAGAAGAAATTGTCAGTATATATATATATATCAGAATATATCAGTAGAAAATTGATCCAGGAAGCAAAAGGACACAAGGAGAAATCTATGGCTAGCAGAGTTAAGGACACTAAGGAGGTGGTTTTTTTTTTAAAGTTTATTAGGAACAAAACAAACCCTAATAAGGATATTGGTACACTACTAGATGGAAATGGTAGAATTATCTATACTAATAAAGGGCATAAATAGTACTGTTCTGTATTTTTGGAGAAAACAGATATAGTCATATATGTTAATGCTCTTTCCCTTCCACTAATATTTCATGAGGAATGTTAAACAGCCCCAGCTACTGTTAGACATTTTTAAAATCAGCAGATCCAGATACCGTGCAGCCAAGTGTGTTAAGAGAGCTGGCTAAGAAACTCACTAGATCAGGGGTCGGCAACCTTTCAGAAGTGGTGTGCTGAGTCTTCATTTTATACACTCTAATTTAAGGCTTTGCATGCCAGTAATACAGTTTAACATTTTTTAGAAGGTCTCTCTAAGTCTATACATTATATAACCAAAACTACTGTTATATGTAAAGTAAACAAGGTTTGCAAAATGTTTCAGAAGCTTTATTTAAAATTAAATTAAAATGCAGATCTTATCAGTTTAGTGTGATCCTCGCCCTTGCTTTTCCTTGCTGAGTTTTCCAATGTCTGGATATTTTAAGCTGCACACAGGCTTGAGTGATCAGTTGTTAACCAGCTCCGTGAGGGACAGAGGACAGATTTCATGTGTGAAAATACCTGTTCACATAGGTATGTGGATCCAAATGCTGAAAGCATTGCAAACGCAATTTTCCTCAAACAGTTAAATTTCACTGGCAGGTCAGAATAGAGGCCCCATGATCTCTTTCAGTAGCTTCAAGTGCGCTCCGCAGATCCACAAACTTTGATGTCCACAATTCTGAGCTTTTTAACTGAATGAGTTGCATTTTGAAATCTTCAACACCCATCCACTGAAATACAGACACACCCAAATCGCTTTTGTTGAATTTTTCAGGTTTAATTAGAAAAGAAAGCACTGGGCCAAATCTCTGGAAATCTTGAAATCTCTCAGAAAATTGATTCCAGTTCTTGCATGTACTTTCCAATCTCATCGACATTGACAGTGCAACGTGTTGATAGCTCCTTTATGAATTGGAAGTAGCGGAAAGTAGAAGTTTGAATATCCCTGGAAAAAACTGCTAGTTTCACAACAAATGCTTTCCAGGCTTCATAAAGATCCAGAACTGTTTGCCCTGCACCCTGGAGACAGAGGTTGAGGAAGCAGGCTGAGCAAGGCTGGAAATCCAGAGCCCAGCTGGCAGGAGGTCAGCAGCTGGAACCCCAGATCGGCAGCTGAGGCGAGTACCCCAGACCAGCAATAGGCTGAGCAGGGCCGGAGGTCTGGGCACTGTCTGGGAGGGGCCCTGAACTCCAACCGGAAGCAAGGTGAGTGGGGCTGCAGCTGGGCACCCCTGCTGGCAAGGGGCCAGTAGCCGAACCCCAGAGCTGCGACCGAGTAGCTCAGCCCACTGCTGCTCTGGGGTTCCAGCCCCTGGCTCCTGCCAGCTCATATTGAGCCAGTATTTAAAAAAAGAGTAAATGGGGGACCCACGTAATTTTAGGCCTGTCAGTCTGACATTGATCCTAGTCAAGATAATGGAACAACTGATGCAAAGAATTTAATTCTTTATTAAGAATTAAAGGAGGGTAACGTAATTAATGCCAATCAACATGGGCTTCTTGAAAATAGATCCTGTCAAACTAACTTGTAATCTTATACAAAAAATATATCAAGTTGGATTGATAAAGGTAATACTGTCAAACCTCAGAGTTATACACTGACCAGTCAACCACACACCTCATTTGGAACAGGAATTTTGCCATCAGGCAGCAGCGGAGACAAAAAAGAAAAAGAAAAAGAAAAAGCAAATACAGTACAGTGTTAAATGTAAACTACTAAAAAAAACAAGGAAAAGTTTAAAAAATTTGACAAGGTAAGGGAACTGTTTCTGTGCTTCTTTCATTTAAATTGAGATGGTTAAAAGCATTCTTCTGCATAGTAAAGTTTCAAAACTGGAATAAGTTAGTGTTCAATTGTACATTACTACTATATGTAGAGGAGTCAGATAAGGCGACACATTCTGCTGCAAATAGCTTCAGTGAGTACTGGAGTCGCTCTTCAAGAAATTGAACGGGGAAGAAGGAATCAGAATTGATGAACAACAGTTAACGCATCTCTTTGCCGACGACTGTGTAACATTGGCAAAGGACGCAGAACTGGAGAACAAACTGCAGCAACTGCAAATACTTTTGCATGATATCGGGTTGGAAGTGAACACATCGAAGACAAAGTGGATACGGAATGAGCATTGTGCAGCAAGAATCATAGTTGTAAACAGGAAAGTAATTGAGGAGATTGATAAATATATTTATCTGGGTCAGCTGTGGAAGAGACAACTCATTCAAAGGGAAATGCAGTAGGAGAAGAAAGGCTGGGTGGGCAAGTTTCAACAAAATAAAGACTTCTCTAATGGATGATGAACTGCCCATGAAAAAAAAAGGAAAGAACTGTTTAACTTCACTGTTATGCCAGCAATGATATCTGGAGTGGAAAGCTGATCAATGACAAAAGTGGAAGAAGAAAAATTTGCTGTCACCCAGAGAGCAATGGAAAGGCGAACATGCAAGATATCGCTCCATGATCATATACCAAATGAAGAGATCAGAAGGCGTACAGAGGTGACCCATGTAGTGCAGGTGATGTACAACGCCAAGCAGAGATGGGCAGGTCATGTAGTCCGCAGGCAAGATAATAGGTAGACCACCAGCATCAGTGACTCAATCCCCAGAGACCACAAGTGACTGCTGGGCTGATCTCATGACAAAACTCTTGTCATAAATGGAAATAATGTGCTCGCAACAAAATGGAATGATGTGGCATCGACTTGCGTTTGTGGAGGGATGGACGAGGACAAGCTGGACAAAGGTTACTGACAGGTTGGGAAACTGTATCCTGGGAAAACAGTGATTCTGAAAAAGATTTAAGGATAGTGGTGGATAATCAGCTGAACATGAGCTCCCAGCGTGACGCTGTGATCAAAAGGGCTAATGCGAGCCTTGGGTGCATAGAAGGGGGAATCTCAAGTAGCAGTAGAGGTTATTTTACCTCTGCGTTTGGCACTACTGCAGTCGGTGCTGGAATGCTGCATCCAGTCCTGGTGTCCACAATTCAAGAAGGATGTTGATAAATTGAAGGATTCAGAGAAGAGCCACAAGAATGATTAAAGGATTAGAAAGCATGCCTTACAGTAATACACTGAAGGAGCTCAATCTAGTTAGCCTAACAAAAAGAAAGTTAAGGAGGTGACTTGATTACAGTATAGACGTATGTAGATGGGGAACAAATATTTAATAAATGGACTCTTCAGTGTAGCAGAGAAAGTCAGAATATGCTCCAATGGCTCAAAAGTTGAAGCCAGACAAATTCAGACTAGAAAGTTGTAAATTTTTAATGGTGAGTGTAATTAATCATTGGAAAAATTTACCAAGGGTCATGGTGGATTCTCCATCACTGATAATTTTAAAATCAAGATTGGATGTTTTTCTAAAAGATATGCTCTAGGAATTATTTTTGGGAAGTTTCAAAACCTGTGTTATATAGGAGGTCAGACTAGATGATGAAAATGTTGTCTTCTGGCCTGGGAATCTATGAATCTGGAATAATGGGGGAATTCCCAGGTGGCCAGCACTAATGTTTTATGGTCCCTTTGTGCATGACTGAGAATAAAGCAACACTGCTATTATCATTTCACTGTTTTGTTAATGTTGGATGTGTTCACAAGAAGAACTGAAAGTGAAGAAGCAAGGGAGACTGCTGAATTGGAATTAATTTGCAAACTGGATACAATTAACTTAGGCTTGAATAGAGACTGGGAGTGCATGGGTCATTACACAAAGAAAAACTATTTCCCCATGTTTATTCTCCGACCCCCACTGTTCCTCACATGTTCTTGTCAACTACTGGAAATGGTCCACCTTGATTATCACTACAAATTCCCCCCAGCAATTCTCCTCCTGGTAATATATAGCTCACCTTACCTGATCACTCGTTACAGTGAGTATGATAAAACCCATTGTTTCATGTTTTGTGTACATACATTTCCCCACTGTATTTTCCACTGTATGCATCCCGATGAAGTGAGCTGTAGCTCACGAGAGCTTATGCTCAAATAAATTTGTTAGTCTCTAAGGTGCCACAAGTACTCCTTTTCTTTTATAAACATGGTATTTCCCTGCTAGAGTCAGCATTTGAAAGTACAGTTGGCTTACTTCAGTAAGTGTTTAAACCAGGCCAGCATTTACTATTGTCTGCATCCCAAAGATGCAAGTAATATTTTATTAAGATCCCTTCTTTTCCAAGATAGATGCATCAAGGTGCAAACCTAACTGAACCTAAAAGTAGGTACAGAAATCTATTCTCTATCACTGCTTCTGTATTTTCTCAGAATATGGTTATAAAAGTGTATTGTCTAAGCAACATTTTCCATATACATGTTAGGCATATTTTTTTCTACAGATGAAAAAAAATTAGGCAAATGGCTTCTTGATTCACAATCTTTTATACCTATCTTTGGTGTAGATAGATATGTAACATTTTCACAGTGGAGTTTTCACTTTTACTCCTTTCACACCTTCCAAATTTACTGCATAGCAGCAAAAGGACTGAGGGAGATGAGGAGCAAAAACCACGCTTAAAGTCCTCAAAACACTTCCAGTATGCTGTAATGCACCTCCAGGTGACTGTTCTGATTGTGTTATTCGACTGGCCATCAATCTCATCAACAGTTGGTTGGACCAGGTTAGCCCAAGTGCTGGAGAAACGTTCTTATGCAATAAGCTAGAAGGAAACAGTGTTTTATAAGTTTTTGCATGCATGAAACATGTTTCACACTAAATTGTTAATTCATTTTAAGTAGACATACATTAGAAATTACACTTGAACTATAAGTAACTGCAATGCTTCATAGAGATGGCACTTGTCTTGACAAATCTTCTCTTTTGCCAGGAAGAATTACAATAAGTCAATTTCAAACAATTTTCAACCACTTAAAATACAAATTACAGGGCTATCTACCCTGGGCTCCATCAGAGGCAATATTAAGGAAGGTAGGGTAGATTTAACACCCTCAATTTTTTTTCTTGATTTGTCATTTATAAAATTTGTTTTAAAGGAAAGTGGAAATAACCCTCCAGTAGACAGGGAATAACCTGCCCAAAGAAGAAGTTTCTCCCTATCCCCTGTCAACAATGTCATGCCCTTGAAACATAAAATTTATATCTCCTCTTCTAAAAATATGATCTTATGTCAGTGGGAATGTTCTCATTCATATAAACGTTAAGGCCTTATTTAAATCCTACTCATCTTTTGGCCTCAAAGGTATCTTGCAGCAATGAAGTTCTGCTGATTAATTATATCTTTACATTAAAAAAAAAACAGAACAGGATTTTAATAAAGGTTTAAATTTATATGGAAAGTGACAACATCCACAGTTACATTAGACAGGCAAGAGAAGATATAATCCCACAAGTGCTGGAGTGTAAACCAATCACTAATACCGGATTATTAAAAAAAAACAACATTCCCTATGAGCAGATTATTCCATAATTGTACCCCATAGGATTTCTTCCACTTTCATCCAGAGCTGGTACTGGTCACTGTCAAACAGAATGCTAGGTAAGATGACCCCTGGTCTGATGTGGCAAGGCAATTCCTATGTTCCTATATATTATACTGAGGATAAACTGACAAAAGAAAAAAAAAAGTGCAGGATTAAATCATCTTCCTTGTGTGTGTGTACTATTACTACATTTCAATTTATGGAGAACGACTTACCCAAAATTGCTCTGAGCAACATCTCTCTCATCCACTGCATCCGTTACCTAAGTAATAAACAGATTTTGAATGAAGTTGTATTGTGAATATATATTTGTATTTACCCAAGGAAAGGTGGGGAAAGGGGGTGACACACACAAAAGACCTTATATTGAATCACAATTACTTAAGCTAAATTTAACAAAAAAACCCCTTACTTATCCAGGCTGAAATTGAAGGGGTACTGTGGGGTATAAACTTAGTCCTAAACACTAATTATTCACTAAGTCACAGCTTGTACCAATCTATTAATTAAAAAGGGGTCTAGAACAGTTTCACTAGATAGTACCATCATCTGAAGAACTATAAAAGAATAAACCCAATTTTACATGTGTGTAAGTGAAGACACTGAGCGAGTGATTACATGACTTGCCCAAGATCACAAACTCAGACTGTGGGTCTGAGCCTGGAATAGAACTCATGTGTCCTCCCAGGAATGCATCTCAACCACATTAATTAACTTCCAAGATGAAACATAAAAATCTTTGTTCTTAACATATTTCTGTTGACAAAAGCACAGTAAATTAAAAGAGTTGCTGTGTTTGCAGCCCTTAGTGTACACTAGGATTTTTTTCTTAGAAGCATAATTTGAAGATACAGATGAGAAAAAATTATTACATTCACAGCTCCCTCCCGTAACTACAATTTTTGTAGCTTACTGGATATGCTACATGTCTTATTTTAAAAGGAGTCCAGTTAATTATTTTTAAAAAACGTTTAAATTAAAAATGCATTTGCTTTCTGGATCCTGACCTCCTCCTCAGTCAGAGGACTGGACTGCATTTCTCTCTCAGCAAATACCAGAGACAGTTCAGACTGTCCATGAGGCTTGATCATGGGCCTTCCACCCTTGTGTCAGATTCTATCTCCAGCATTTTAAGCAGAAAGGCAATCCAGTATTCCCAGCTTCTAAAGCTGAATTTGAGATTATAGCACGCAAACAGTCCCGATCTCCCAATTCGTCTTTGCCTTTGGGGTCTAAAATTTCAGGAGCCTTGTTCCCCAAATGAGACCATCCACTGGGCTTCTGCACTTCACTTGTTTCTTTTTACAGCAGAGTAGTCCAAATGGAGCAATTCAAAGGCTAAGAGATGCTCAAGCTGCTACGAGACCCTTTCTGGACACTTGGAAGGGTAGTTCTTCCACAACTGCTCCCTATCTGCAGAATCTTGCTTTGCCAGGAAAGAGACTTGGGCTACATAAATCTGGGACCTGTGCATCCCACCACATCAGCAAAGACTCCTCTAAAGACACTTTCTCAAGGGCACATCGGTCCTCTTCAGCTCTTGGGCGTCAATCCAGACCTGCCTGAACAATTTCTTCAGTCCTAAAGTCAAAATACTACTTGGAACTGAGTGATCCAATCCACCTCTAAACAGATAAAGCACTACAGTTCAATCTCAAGTTCTTAAGTGACAGAGTCACTTGGAAGAAATCTAGCATACTTTCTGATTCTTTTGCAAAAGTAAGGTCCTTCTGCAAAAAAGATTTCCTAAACAGCCAAAAGCATAGGAAAATAACCCAATAAAGCATTCCAAATCCAAAGGTGCTCCACAAAGATGGGGGACTTTGGACCAAAATAACAAACACAAGATATTCCCCCCCCAGACTATTGCTGCAATATCTAGGAAACTTTTTTTTTTTTTTTTTTTAAAGCCCACCTATACAAATTGTCAAACTCAGTACAAAATATTACCCATTCAACCTTTCCTTTCCTCCCAGGATGTTCAGTAATAAGCACGTGGCTGAGAAGCCTGCAGGCTACTCTACATTAATTTTTAGACTACACATTCATCAGAAGATAGTCCTTAAGGATGTCCCACTTCGGGTAGCATATAGCCAAATGGAAAATCAGTCCATTTGGGATAGGTCAGTGCAAACCTTAGGGTTCTCTAACCTATGCTCGGGCCATAGCCAATTTACTGTTCCCTGATTCTCAAGACAGATCTAACCAGCACTCAAACTACCTCCACCACCTCCCATGCAGAGCAGAGAATCTTCTCAATGCAAAAGAGTTTTGAAAAGATACATACTTATCCTGCCCTTGCCTTCTTGTCAGACACCTTATTTGCAGCATAGCTGCCCCAGAAAACCCTGGAAAAACAGCCAAAAAAAGAGCTGACTCCGCAATGCACAGTCCCATTCTAAAGGATATCCAAGGGGCCAGTGGCAGAATCCATGACAAGTAAGGCTCTGCAGGAACTCATGCCCCCCTTTACCCCATCAGTGTCTCACCCCCCCCAAGCCGGGAGCGGGCAGAGGTAAGGGGAAGGGATGCGGACAGAGGTAAGGGGACCAAGCCTGGGCTACAGCTGGGGGCAGGAGAAGTGCCTCGGCCAGGGACCTTGGCCAGCAGCTGGGGCCTGGAGCCGGCAGCCAGGAGCAGATCCCTAAGCACAGGGATGGCAGCCAGGAGCGGAGCTAGGCAGCGCTCCCTCCCTGCCCCCCGTGGGGGCTGGCCTGGGCCCCAGCCTCACCCCCCCAAATGTTCTTCCACACCCCACTAGGGGGGCACACCCCAGTTTGGTGACCTATGTCCTACAGTAAGTGCTGAGGCTTAAGGGGGCTTCACATCCCAGAAATCCACTACGTTTAGGGCCTGAATCATGCTTCTGACTACAGATTCTACCAAGAATTCAAAGGAAACTTGAGGGAAGCCTCAGCTTCCCTCCTCCTCCGTCCTCTCCAGAGGTTCTTCTAGTGGGGAGAGGGTCTCAACTTATAGAAATAACTTGTCATTTTCTAGTACAGCCATTTAAAATTAGGAATAGCTTAGTGAAGCAGAGCCCTAGGTTTAGGTTTATCAATCTTATCATGGACTAAAGTTAAAGGGATGCTACCATCAACTTGCTGAATCATTTCTGTTTGAAAACGTTGCTTGTAGTATTGTTACAAGTGATCCCTAAAATTATTAAATCTGAAAGATGTTGCCTATTTAAGGGTTTTTTTCTGCTGCCCATCACTGTAGTATTCCAAGTGTCTTCCATGTAAAATCAATGGCATTACTTCATGGAGTCTCTAGCACTTCTCCTTTTTTCAAGATAAAAATAAGGGTTTTTTTGGTTTTGATCTTTTAGATTTTCTTTCTTTTCCTTAGATGGTGGTACAAGGAGGTGTCACCATTGAGTCATTATTATGGAGGAAAAAAAAATTGAAGAAGTTTTGCAGTGTTTCTTAAAAGGTGGTCAGACTCTGGATTTGCCCAATCTCCTCTGGAAGTTTGTTCCATAGCAGGTCCCCTTGACTGAGAATGTTTTATCCCAAGCTCTCACAAACTTCATTCTGGGCTTCATTTTCTGGATTGTCCTAGAGGACTGCAGCTGTCACGATAGTTCATAGCCAGAATTTTTGTCTTTAATGGAGTTGGAGTTTGATCCACTAGTTGCTTTGTTGATTAGGACCAAAGCCTTAAATTGGCATCATAAGTTGACTGGGAGCCCATGGAGGGACTTCAGCAAAAGCCTCTTGTACTCAAGGCAGCCTCCTAAACCACAGACATGCAGACAGCCACGTTTTGTAACAGAGCTGATGCACTGTCTTTACATTCAGCTTCAGATACAATGAATTACAGTAATCCACCCT
Source organism: Dermochelys coriacea (assembly GCF_009764565.3). NCBI lineage: Eukaryota > Metazoa > Chordata > Testudines > Dermochelyidae > Dermochelys > Dermochelys coriacea. Next base: position 109,523,705 of record NC_050073.1, read on the forward strand.
AGATGCGACAAATGCATTGACCGTTGCCAGGTTCTTGTTCAGAAGAAAAGGAAAAAGTTACCTAAGAAACTGGAGATGAAGCTAGTTTTTTAGATACTGATGATACAAGGTCATCTAAGTTTAATGATACAAACTAGAAGCCAAACTATTCACACTATTTTGATGGGGCTTTATGTCATCAATGGAAGATAGAAACAATGTCTTGGCTAGTTCTTCAAAATGTTTCCCCTCTCCGACTAGCATCACTTTGGTCTTGCTGGGTTCAGCTTGAGCCAACTGACCTTCTTCCAAGGTCATTAGTTGTCTTGTAGGTATTCTGACATTTTAGCAGTGACAGTAGTTGCATGAATTGTGAATGAGATGTATAGTTCAGTGTCATTAGCAGTGTTGGCAGCTGAGTCGATAACATCTCCTATCTCATTAGATATTGAAGAGAAGATGGGATAGTACAAGTCCATGTGGGACCCCTTCAAAGTTAGCGTGAGTGAGAGAAATTCTCTTTTTTTTTCAGTCTGATCACTTTGTGCACTTGACAATGCTTTACATATGGTTACTTTCACTTTCTCCTCTATATAGACAGTTTCTCCCTTAGCAAAAAAAGACCCTTGCAAACATTAACAGGGGAGGAGAAAAAACAATTTATAAAAATAATTTTTTAAAAAATTTCAGGACATTATTTAAAGCCTGCCTTATTAGCAACTGGAACATTTCAGTTAGTCATTACGATGAAGTTGATATCCCTTTAAAACAAGATAATTTTCTCACTCAAGCAGCCCTTTTTTCCTAATGTATGAGCACTAAACTTGCAAAAATCAGATTTACAGCACCTGCTGAGACCTGTAGGCACTACCGTGATATAAATAACAATAAACATCTCCAAAAGTGTTCCAAAAATATTAGTAGGAAAAAAAAAAAGCTAAAAACAGATAAAGCTGCATAAGCAAGTCTAAGATCCGATGCTTCGTTCCCATTTTAAAGAAAATATTTCCATTAGTTCTCTGTACTGATTGTTCCCTTTTGGCTCATTATAGTTTCTTTTAATACCTCAAATTTTTTTTTAAAAGAAAGATTTTCCTACCTATGTTACTCAAAAAATTAAGCCTCTGACTTCCTTGGGCCAACTTTCAGTGGACTAAGTTCCACATCACAAAGTCACCATAATGGCCACTGATACTGCCTGGGTTGTACGTGTTCTGATAGAGGACTCCAGAGCTATCATAAATTGACTAGATTTAATAAAAACCTAAAATGTTGGGGAAGAAAATATTGGGATATACTGACTTTCCTAGTTCTTATATAGGTTTTTCAGTTTCATGGGAGAAGGAAATTGTTGTATTAATACAACTATGTTTTCACTTTCAGAATGCATCAACTGGCTTGTATAACATTCCTACAAATACTTTCAGGCCAACAGATGTCTCAATACTAGTGAATTTGTTTCTGTATGATTAAACTCCCCCGTTAATCCTTAAATGATCATAGAACAAAAGTGTGTGATCAAAAAGAATACTGTCAGGTTCATTTCTGTTTGTGGTTCTTTTCAAGAAGTCTCTTTTATTTTGTTTATTCAATGGTTCTGCAGAATAGGAAATAATTTCTGGTTTCATACCTGATTAATGCACAGTATTGGAGTTCTGAATCTACTGCTTAAACTGTGAAGTTTTGCTCCGAATGTCTGCAGATATCTGGCTTTCATAACTGAATCTTTTGCGCCAAATTCACATCGAAACAAAGCAGCCATAGAATCAATGACCACCAAACGCACCATGCCTCTTGAGAGCAGTAAGGTAATCCTTTTAGCAATGCAGTTGTAGAAGGTGTCCTACCACAAAATACAAACATTCAACATTAGAACTAGTTAGAATGCTGGTACCTATACAATTCTAAGACAGATATCTGTCATTTCACTGCTTGGCTCTGTGGTTATTTATGGAAGGTTATTTTCATAAGCCAAGATTGTGCATCTTTATGACACAATTGTATTCTTCTGTGTAGGTCTGGCTGTCTTGCTTGTGACTGCTTTTAACAAACAACCCACCCTCCAATTAAAAAAAAAAAAAAAAAAAAGATCAACTGCAGCACTAATTTATACCACATGCAGCCTAGCACAGTCAAGTAAATGGGGCTGCACAACACATAATAGGTCAAGAAAAAGGTTGGCCTGGATTTTTGAGTCACGTATAAAATTCCAGTGTTGCCTAAGAACATAATAATGCAGTCCTACTCCATGGCCACTCTGCATTCAAGTTCTCACTTGAATGCTGGAGTTAATTCAAGGCTAGCGTAAGTCGTCAGAGTATTGATAAATGAGAAAGGACAGTGTTCTTTCATCAAAGGAATTGAGATAGTACTATATACAGCTATTATATCAGACTCTCTATTAACCAAAACTTCTGGTAAAAGTTAGTAACACCTGAAACTCCTGTTTCCTCCCCAACTGATACAAAATTCCATCCTCTGAATGTTTCTGAAGTCCCCAAAATATTTTAGATAGAAGTTACACTTCACTGGGTGCTTAGTAGTTTAATTTTCTTCTATCACATGTAACAGTTGTTCATCTTAGCAAAGAGGGAATTCTTTTGACACCCTTGCACTTTTTTGTAGAAGACAACATTCTTCACACATAAATAGGAATACACAGTTAAAGATTTATAAACATTCTGCCAGGATTAGAGGTTACACACTGATGACTTTCTACATTTCATGTCTGTCAAAATTAGACTGAATTTCTTGGAACTGGATTATAGTAGGATTCACCTTACCAAACGGATTTGCTCTTCACACAAATATCATGAGAACTGTGTGTTTCTAACTGTTGAAAAGAATTCATTCAGCAGAATAGATGAACTCTTTAGAGAGACTTCTTACTGTGTTCACTGTACACTAAGGATGGTCTATGCTGCATTGGAGAGGTGACTGCAGTTTAGGGAGCCATTGCCACGAGTTCTAATTTAGCTACTGCAGCTAAAAATAGCAGTGAAGATTTAACAAAACAGACCCCAGCATTGGTTAACAACATGAAGACGTACTCAGAATTCTGGGTGTGCTTGTACAGCCCGTGCTGTAGCCTGTGTCGCCTTACCTTCACTGCTATTTTTAGCTGCACTACCTAAATTAAAGCAAGCATGGGTATGCCTGAGCTGCCTACCACCTCTGATTACAATGTAGACATACTCTTAGTGGAACATCTATCAGGTTCCAACCATTTCTGGTTATCATAAAATACTTCGGTCTTTTTGTTAACATCCAAAACTTACTCTCATCAAGGACACATGAACAACTGGATTGTTCAGCATGCAAGATGTCAAAGGTTTTGACAAGGAAGGGAGTGGAGGATGTAAAATAAAATAGAGATTGTTCCATTTCATAGTGCAGCCAATGAAGTTGGTTTGGGTTTTTATTTATTTATTTTTAATAGTTTCTTGCTTTCCCCAAGACGAGCAGATTTTCACATACAGAATACAGATGCCAGCAATGACTGTCTTTTTTGGGCAGGGAAGAGAAGAAGCACCAGGAGCAGCTGTCACTGGAAAAATAAGTATGCTTTAGGTTTAAATTTTACTTCTATTGCTGCAATTTATTGCCTTGTCAATATGTGTAACATTTATTATTTGGGGAGGTACTTTGGTTCTATGTACATCCTATTATAAGCTGTTTCTCAGAACTCCTGCTGTTATTGTGTAGACTTTCTCCGTGATAAATGCATTTTACAGTTTCAGAGGACTGGAATAAAATCTTTACCGTTGTTTCCCAACATAGGAGGGCCAATTGTTGTCTGGACTGCAACAAATGTGACATTTAGATTAGAATTTGCAATATTGTTATCAGCATATACAATGTGTTCTTATATTTACTTTAAACTAGAATGTTTAAAATACCGATCTAGTACTTTGAACAAATGTTATTTTTAACCTTTAGAGCCCATTAGAAAATGAAGGTTACTTATCCGCAACCAGAGTTCTTTGAGATGAGCCTATGGACAGTCACACTTCTGGGATGAAGGTGCCTGAGCTGGAAGCTTCTGGAACCTTCTGGAAAGCAGTGTCCACTGGGGTTACTTGCCCCTCCTCCTCGCTCCCAACCTGGAGGGTTCTGAGAGTATAAAAGGGGAAATACTCAAGCCACCCCTCAGTTTCTTCCACTAAATTTGGGAATTCCTAACCTGAGACTCTAAAGAAGTGGAGAAAGTGGGCTGGGAGTATGAATATGCAGAGGGTTATCTTGAAGAACTCTAGTTTTAGGTAAGTAACTTTCATTTCATCTTCAAATGGCCTTTGCATATTCCTACTTGTGGGAGTGTAACAAGCAGTAAAATGCCTAGGAAAGGGGACTGAGGAGTTCTACGTAAACAAGGGTCAACAGGACTGCCAAACAAGTATCAGCTTTGGATGCCAGGCTGAGAGGAACAGAAGTGACCGATCTTGCTCTCCCAAAACAAGTCTTAATGATGGAATATTTTTGCTAAAAACACATATAGCTGCAGTATCCAGTGTTCATGTAGCTGTGTTGGTCCCAAGATATTTGAGAGACAAGGTGGGTGAGAATTATTTTATTGGATCAACTTCTGTTGGTAAGAGAAATTTTAAAGCTTACATGAAGCTGAAAAAACACTTTGTGTAAGCTTGAAAGCTTGTCTCTTTCACCAACAGAAGTCTGTCCAATAAAAGATATTACCTCAGCACCCTGTCTCTCTAATTTAGCTGTAGTATCAGTCATGCAACACAATCTGATGAAGACAGCATGAGGGCATGCCGCAGAAACTGCCTCTGCTCTGGATGAAGACTGACAATTCCAGGAGGTTGAAGTTGTGTCAGGTCATGACAATTGTAAAACACAGTGTGACGGATGGACAACCTTTGGCTCCTCATGTGAGCTCCATTTCTCCAAAGGATTGGGGAAACTTGTAGATAAGCTTTGGCCTGATTGTCAATATATATATATATATATATTGACAATGTTCTCTGAATATGCAAAAATATGATACCTGCTTCCCTGAATATAAAAGAGGCTCAGGGACAGAAACAGTCTAGTGGTCTGAAAGAGATGGAAATTGCAGACACCTTAGATTCTTGGGATGGAGATGTGGGCAAGGCCACCTGTTCTGTAAGAATGCAATTTAAAGGAGATAGTTACTGAAATACAAGCCAAATGACTATCTGAGTATCAAGAATGGCATCTTCACTTAAACAGTGTAAAACAACAGTTGAGAAGGACCTTATCAGATCTACTCACTTAAGAGTTGACCAGATGGGAGATCTCTTTCAAGTCATAGATCAGATTTGACTAATCAAAAATTCATGTTTTTTCACAGAGTCTTTTTGACCTCAGCATAACACTCACAATCAAGACACCAAGCAATCTGGAGTCAAGATGTCAACCAGAGAAACTTTGAACCTCGGTGGAGACTCCCACCTCATCTCACAGGCAGGAGACTCAGTAGTTTGGAAAGAATGACTTTATAGACATTAATATCATAGTGTAAATGCCCCCAATGGTCTGGAAAGCCTGGGGCTAAGCCAATCCTGATTACAGGACAAGCCACACTGGGGTTGAAGTCAGCTAGTCTAATATAAAAGACAGCAGGATGCTGCAGATGTGGGGCTAGTTGAGAGAGAAACTGAAATTGCCAGAGGCAGGAAATTGAATAAGCAGGAGAAAGATCTCCACGCAGGGAAGCCTGGGTGAGACCTTCGCCAAGTAGCAAGGTAGAAACTGAGACACAGACCTCATGAGTTTATATTTTGTTCTTCGAGGACTGTGTGTTATTTTTGATTACTGTGTGAGAGACTGAACAGGAGTTGAGGTCCAGAGGGCAAGAGTATGACCAAAAACTAAACAAACAGGATCCTTTGTGGGGATTGCTTTAAATTTCTTTTAAACTGGATGAGTTCTTAAAGGGACCTGAAGAAGGGAAAACAGGGGCAAGACACTGTGAAGGTACCCATGGCCACAAGGGGGCACTTAGAAGGCAGCCAACCCCATGACACGTCTCCATGATATTGATGACAGAATTGCCAATCTTTAACCATGGCTAATGATAGCAACTTGGTACCAAATGGAGCAACATTTAAAAAAAAAATATCATCTCTTGATTCAGTAGAATAAGGGTCAACATATAGTTAAGTTCCTGCTCTTGGTGCAGGAAAAGAGTGTGATATTCATATTAGGATGTGTTTGACTTTGGATCACAACCATACGCAAGCATTGTATCCCTATTGGGAATTAACTGGTATTTACCCACTTGTGGAACAAGAGAATATAAAATGGAGCCCTCGCTAACGCACTTGTACTGTTGAATGAGAAATTCTTCTCAAAGAATCTACCAATAATCTTTCTCTGGTAGGTGAGATATTAGACCCATCCAATGAGGACAGAGATTTTTTTTTTAAGAGGAAATTTCCCTGACAACTGGTTTGAGCAAACCCCTCTTTAGAGATCTGTGTAACATACTCACATAATGCTGTCCATTACAAATTTAGACAGATTTGGATTTTCTTGCAAGTCAGAGAAATAGTTCTCAGCTCCCATATCTTTATGTGGAATTACATCTTTCACGGAGATCACAAACCTTGGAATGGATGGAAATGAAGTTGAAGAATCCCTTCCTTACACGCTCTAGGAGTACTACTGCAGATGGCAGGAAGGTGATATGGGAACTCCCTGGGAGTATGTTCTTATTCTGTCTTATGAAATAAGGCATCTGGAAAATACTGAGCGATTACGAACACCTGAGCATCAAGAAAAGGCAGCAAAGTCATATAATGCCTTGGTGAGACCTCATATATAGTGTGGTATTAAAAGGTATCACATAACTGTGCTAGTAAGTAATCTGTACACTACAGGAAAATTTTCAGGTCTAAAATATATCAAGGCTTCAGTGATCACACATCTTCTAAATTGGCATGAAAGTACCCTTATTTGTGCAAACTACTAGAAAAGAACCACCTGGCCACGCTACTGAGGGTAAAGTCTATTCCCAAACAGACACCCAACCATTCAATGAGAATAATCATGAGAGGTAGGCATTTAATGGAACACTTGCTGCCACAGAAATGCCTAGGGGTATTGCTAAAGGTCTTCTTTGATATGTAAAGAGACATATGTAACCATGGCAAAGAATGGGAATACTGGAATACTTCTGGAAATTAGAGTTCTGCCTTTGGAATTGTGATGGGGTGTACAAACCCCACACTGAAGAAGTAGGGACTAAGGAGCTCCTCTGGGCCCAGGCAGCCCCCCCACTGCACCTGTAAAGCCTGTCCACGGTGGAAGTAGAGCTTAAAAAGGGAAGCAGAGTAGCTCAATGGAAGACAGATGAATAGAGCCCTGCACAAATACAAAATCTGTATCCACATCCAATCCGCGATCTGCAAAAATGCAACACCTTTCTCCTACAGAGGCTGTGTAGCAAAAATCTTCCGATCTGTGATTCTCAGAATCAATAGAACTGAGATAGGTATAGTACTCTTACATCCTAAGGAAGCCTTTGATCATAGCGTCCGTTCTCAACCTGCCAGATTCTCATAAATCTGGTTCTGGGCAGCTAAATTAGTCCTTAGGAACTTAAGAGAATCTCAACAGTTCCTGCCCAGAACAAAGTGAACTCACAATTCCTGGAACAGGTAAACTGGGGTTTTACAATTTCTGATAGTAAGAGTCTAAGAATGGATTGGTCTGTCTCTTCTTGCCTACAGGGCGAGGGTCTGATAGATGGAGCATTGGAATGGGAAAATCTCCCAGGCAAACAGGGTTCAGAGAGAGAGAAACACACAGACAAAGTGTGTGTCTGAAAAAGGCCAAACAGGAAGCATAATGTGAAAACTATCCTCTAACTGAGAGATCCACCATTTCAGATCTGATCAGAAGGTTGTATTGCATTTCCCCTTTCCAGTGTTGCAAAGACCTCCACTGGCCTGATTTGCTACTCATGAAAACGGGAGGGACTTCAAAGTGGCTTTGGCTGGGCATTTAGATCGATACTTTATAAATTATTTATGATTCAGATTATAAATAAACAGTTCTCTAAAATACTGATGGACTGGGAATGCTTCTCAGAAGTTTTGGATGTGGAAAAACTACCCTAAATTTTTAAAGCAATTATTTGATATTTTAAAAACTTCTGATCCTACATAGCACTAAATATAATTACAAAAACCCATACATAAGGGAGGTTATGTGCAAGAGGAAAATTAAACCAGTCACTCATCTATGCTTATATAAAACACCAATGAGGTGACAAAGGGGAACTCAGACGTGTGGCTTTTGAAATACCATCAATTATATAAGATCAGCTCAAAAGAATATGTTGCTGTAGCTAGAGCTGAACCTAGGAGAGGGTGATCAGGCCCATGGGTGCCAACATTCAGGGATGCAAATCATTGAATTTAGGAATGCCAAACACATGAGGTATTTTTTGATTTTGCTTGCGCCTTTGAGGAGGGTGGGGCACTGAAAACATTTTCCACTTTGGGCAAAGTTGGCCCTGGATGTAGTTCAGTTAGTACCAACAAATTCTCTAAATACTAGGGGCTTGGCTTCACTTGCGACTTAGAGCACGTTAAAGCAGCCGCGGGCACCCTAGCTCACTACCTGCCCACGCAGGGAAGGCACGTAGAGCGCTCTGACTCCACGGCTAGAGCACTCCTGGCACTCCACTTCGGTGAGAAGATTAACGCCTGTTGCGCCTTGTTAAAACGCCTGGGCGTCAGTGTGAACGAGGTGTTGCATTACTGCGCTCTGATCAGCCTCCGGAAATGTCCCATAATCCCCTTAAGTCAAATAGCCACTCTTCTCACTGTTTTGAACTCGCTGTAAGAATGCGGATACGCCCTTTGAAAGCTCCATTTCTGACAGCCGGCATGCTTATCTGTTCTGAGACAAAGCAACCATTACTGTGGAATGCTGTGTGTGAGAGAAAGGGGCGGGGGAGAAGAGGAGTCTGGTGCTGTCTGAACTTACAAGACAGCATACTGATGTGCTGTCAGCCCCCACAAAAACCCACTCTCTCTCCCCCCACATACACCCAACACACTCCCTGTCACACTCCACCCCACCCCCGCATTTGAAAAGCACGTTGCAGCCACTTGCATGCTGGGATAGCTACCACAATGCACTGCTCTCTGTGGCCATTCTAAGAGCTGCTGATGTGGCCATGCCAGTGCGCTTGTAGCTGTCAGTGTGGACAGATTGCAGCGCTTTCCCTATTGCGCTCTACAAAGACTGGTTTAACTCAAAGCGCTCTACATCTGCAAGTGTAGGCATACCCTAGGGCCTCATCCTTCATTCGAATCAGCAAGTGCAGACCTCCACTGAGGTCAATTGGATTCCACCTGGCCACAGGGAGACATGATAGCATATCCCAGGGGTGGCCAACTTATGGCTCTGGAGCCACATGCAGCTCTTCAGAAGTTAATATGCAGCTCCTTGGATAGGCACCGACTCCAGGGCTGGAGCTACAGGCGCCAATTTTCCAATGTGCCGGGGGTACTCACTGCTCAACTCCTGGCTCTGCCACAGGCTGTGCCCCCAATCCACCCCTTCCCACCCCCTAACCTGAGTCTGCCATGCCCTTGCTCCCCCCCGCCCCTCCCAGCCTCCTGCATGACACGAAACAGCTGATTAGGAGATGCGGGGAGGGAGAGGGAGGTGCTGATCAGCGAGGTTGCTGGTGCGCAGAAGGTTCTGGGGTGCGGGGAGCTGACAGGGGGGCTGCTGACGTATTATCGTGGCTCTTTGGCAATGTACATTGGCAAATTCTGGCTCCTTCTCAGGCTCAGATTGGCCACCCCTGGCATATCTCAACACAGAGTTAGGTCCTAGAGAGCTACTTCCAGTAAACCTGAGGTTTAAAAGCCACTTGAGCTACATCGCACTTTAAAGGGCTCTTTTCCCCCCTGTAGAATTGCAGATGAAAGGAGGGAGTAAAATTCTCATTAAACGTATCAAATCTCAAATATATGTACAACTACTGTAATTTGTTACTTTACACTTTTTCTGCAGACATTAGCTGCTGTTTGCATGGTCATTGTCTTTTCTCACCTCTGATAGAGAGCAGTAGTAAAATGAGAGATTAAAACTTTCTTAAAACAAAACAAATGGGGTATAAGTTACCAAGACTATCATGGAGTTAATTTTGATTATTACTGAATAGTTTAGAGAATACACAATGGAAAAAACAAATACAGCCTGCACAGTAGTTCTTTTTGTGTTTGTCAGGACCAACTTGAAAAAATAAAAGCATTTAAAAAATAGCTCTAATTTTCCAACATTAAACCCGTCAGGCTATCAATTAAGGTAAACTGATGGTTCAGTTCTAAATTATGCAGGGTTTCCCCCAAATCTCTCCTTAAAACTAATCCCTCTACCATGACACACACAAAAACACTGGCAATGGCTAGACAGCTGATATATCATGGCTACTGTTTATCATGTTTATATCATTATTACCTTTCATTCCCCCACATCCTGTTTGTTTGATCAACCTGTTATCTCCCACCTTAAAAACTTACATTGTAAATTCTTTGGGGCAGGGACCATCTTTTTATTATGAGTTTTTACAGTGCCTAGTATAAGGGGGGGGGTGTCTTTAGGCACTCTTGCAATACAAATAAATAATAGTAATGCCTCATATACTAGAAAAAGTATAATGGATTTTGGAACAATTTGAATGTTAGTCTGTAAAGATCTCGTCCTTTTCAAAATGAAATTTTGTATGTGACAATTAAATCTCTGAAAACTTGGATCATATTGTATTTAGGAGACTGAAGAGACTGGGAGGCTGGTATACACAGAAAATCTTAATTTATTTGTTGTCTTTATGAGTGCTACTGCCCCTGTACTATTTGCATCTGCACTAATTGGATTTAGTGTTCCCAAGTAATTTATTTGTCAGTTGCACTGTTACTTACAAGGTCTGCGGCATGCTCAATGAAAACACTGTTTCCAAATTTTATTTTCTGTATGATATCAGGTGGAACATCTACCCTAAATTTATGTTGTTGTTCAATCAGTTGCTGCAAGCGTTTATTTGGGAAAACATCTTCTGTGCAAATGTAGACAGCACCTGCAATAAAAAAAAAACACAAACAAACAACCTCTGATATTACACAACTTGTGTACAAATATATTTTAAAAATTAATTCCTTTTTCCGCTTAGCAATGAACACTCCAATTAGGGAATATTTTCTTCTTAGAACTCTCTCAAAATCTTGGTAATGTTAAAAGGACGATTTTTACTTTTTTTTTTACTCAAACTTGATGACCCAACAAAAGTTATCGCTACGATCACAGCAGTCTTGCCAGCTGTTCTTTTGGTGCCCAGTGCAATGATCACATCCTTTGGTTTCACAGACTCCTCTTTGCATTATTCATTGACCCAGCAGATGACACATTTATTGTTTAGCTACATAAGTGTCTTCAAGGTCCCTTTTTTGACCCTTTGACCTTCACACCTGTCCTTGTTATTTTTTCTGTTGTCTCCCCGTAATTATACGAGTCCCAAGCTCAGTGGATCCTCCCGATAGGCTGGGGGAGGGTCCTTTAGCCAACCTCCCCAGAACCCAACAGGACTGAGGAATGGTCCCTGGCTTATGCCTTTGCTGTATAGACACATTATGAAGATCATGTCTCAATGACAAATACACCAATGCTGCATCATTTATTTTATATACCAATAACACTGATCAATAAAACTCATCCTTTGCATCTTTACGGGTCTCAAATGGGTATACCATACTTTACACACCAGTAATCAACCCCTCACTGGATTTAAAGAAGTCCAATCATACAAACCCACTCCAGCGGTTCTTCTTCGAGTAGGTGCAGCCATGTATTCTATTTTGTGTGTGCGCGCACGCATCGGAGCCAGAGAATTTTGCCTAGCAGTATCCATAAGAGCAGCGCTTGCAGCTCATGGCCTTAGCCCCCCCCACTAGTTATATGAGATGGTGCTGCCCTAGCTGGAGTCATTGTAGGCTGACCACCGAGGAGGGAGGATACTTGGTGGAACCTCCAGCCCAGGAGCTGCTTCAGCACTTGACTGTGGGAACCAGAGATCCCAAAACACTGACCTGTGAGAGACACGGTTGGTGTACATGTTTGTGAAATGAAAATGACTGTTCTTTCCCCCTTCAAAGGTTCTTTCCCCTGTATTTATAAAGTTTCATTCCGTTATAAATATGTCTGTTTGCTTGGATTTGGATTAAAAATTTAGTTATGGAAACTGAATTCATCGTTATTATTTCACAGTATATGCTGGGTGGCTCTCATATCATTCAGAGATAATAGCAATAGGTGCATGTGCAATGTTATACTACTACACACACGGCACTCATTACAAAGTTCATATCGGAGTGCAAAAAACACAAACACACTATAGCAATACATATTACTGTGGCTCATTATTAAAATAGTCTTTCGTGCCTCCCTGAACTGTATAGCTCACTGCTGAGCTCTTCTTATAGCCCTGGTATCTACTAGGACAAGGTGCCTTCCTTTCTGCCCCCAACACCCTATATCTGATCCCATTTAGTTCCTTTCTCCCAGCACAAATGGAGGGGAGCACTAGGGCACGAATAAGAATAAATCTGATCTTGTAAATGAGTATAGATCTGAACTTGTAACACTTATTAGCATCCAAGGAAGGAACTGAAGGGGCGGACTAAAATCATATATGCTTCTGCTCTGATTAATGACATAACCTAGAGCGAAAAAATGTAAGCCAAGGACTAATTTCTGCCAGAAAAGCCATCCCTGCCTTTTGACGTTTCAAGGATTTTCCATGTGGTTGGACACAGTAGGAAACAAGTTTTGCAAGTTTCGCACAGCAAACTGTGAGAGCTTCAAAGTTAAACACGATGCTGCATGGGAGGCAGAACGACAGCCTAGCCAAAACATTAGTCATAAAGAAGACCAGACTAACGAGTTCTCAGAATTGACATAGGTTTCTTCCTCCCCAACAAAGTACAAAAATGCAAACAAAAAATACGAAAGATCGTTGGCTCTACAATAATAATGGTTATGTTCACATTATCCTTCTAATCTACCTACTTGCACAGAAGTGGGAAAATTTAGGGTACAACACAATGCCTATGACTTTTTTGACTATATGTCCATCAGTTTTGTCCTGTATATCATGACCAGATCCTTTGTGATACTGTAACCCCTGTTTTATGTAAGGGATACTTAGCACATGCCTAAGATATTAATGTAACAATAGCTATCATGTGGACTGTTTTGTCATGCAAGTTTTCATGAAGAGCCAGGGGGTGGTCATGATGCTGAAACCTAACACACTCCATCTTTATATGTCTTATGCATTTTGATTAACAAACTTCCTACTACTCTTGATAACTGAGGGAAAAAGTCAATCATAACTCAATGGAAAGTCATGTCTGATTCTATCCACACAGGCACCCTAATCTGTGTGCCTTCAGCAGCCAGTAGTAAGAGTGGAAAATACTATGTGGAAATGTACACAGCATGCTTTTCTTTTCCAAATGCCGTTTCTCATCTTACTACTAATGATGCTACAAACGATCAGAAATCCACTGATACTGATCCACTCAGACAGCTGCAGCGGCACAGGAGCTAGCAAACAGAGCTGTAAACAGGGGAGTTTGAGTGGGAGTTCTGTTGGAGGAGAAGATTAACAGGACTTAGGTGGGAAGGCTATGACAGAAACGGAGGCAGCTGTGGGAGTGACTCCTGTAGTGGAAGACACAATGAGGATGACTGGATGTGGAAGCTGTGGTATGTACATGATCCTGGAAGGGGGACCTGGTAAGAGTTTTTTCTGCATGAAATGCCGTCTGATAGAGCTGATGGAGGAAAAGATCTGAGGTTTGGAGATGCAGGTGGAAAGTCTGGTTGAGTTTAGGAAGGGGTTTGAGCAGATGATGGAGCAAAGACATGAGGTATCTGAAGGGAAAAGCTCAGACTTACAGATGGAAGCAGGGCTGGGGAATTTTGAGGGGAGACTGGGTGAGGAAAGTGGTCAGTGGAAGCATGTGACTAAAAGAACCAGGCACAGGAAAAGACGGGCTAGTGAAGGAGAAATAGAGCTTAGGAACAGGTTTGCAGAGTTGGAAAATGAAGAAGGGGCTCAGCAGGTAGTTGCTGAAGGTGGAAGGGCAAGGAAGAAGAGAAGAGAGGCTAGCCCTATAGGAAAAGGGGAAGAGTCAAGGGAGACTACACCAAATATGAGCCCCAGGGGGATACAGGATGAGTTGAAGAGGATTATAAGGGAAAATAGGAATGGAAAGAACTTGCATCCAGAGGGAACAGGGAAGAGACTGGAGAATAGCACTGTCACCAGGAAAAGGCAGGTCTAATGTAATAGGGGACTCTTTATTGAGAAGAATAGACAGGCCTGTAACCAGAGCAGATCCAGAGAATAGAAGGGTGTGCTGTCTTCCGGGTGCTAAGATACGGGATGTAGACCTGAGGTTGAAAAGGATCCTAAAGGGAGCGGGAAAGAATCCCCTAATTATCCTTCATGTGGGAACAAATGATACGGTTAGATTCTCGCTGGAAAGTATTAAGGGAGACTATGCTAGGCTGGGGAAGACGCTTAAGGAAATTGAGGCTCAGGTGATCTTTAGTGGGATCCTGCCTGTTCCTAGAGAAGGGCAACAAAGGTGTGACAAGATTATGACTGTCAACAGATGGCTTAGGCAGTGGTGTTATAAGGAGGGCTTTGGGATGTATGGCCACTGGGAGGCATTCACGGACAGAGGGCAGTTCTCTCAGGATAGACTTCATCTGAGTAGGGAAGGAAATAGACTTCTAGGATGGAGGCTGGCACAATTGATAGAGAGAGCTTTAAACTAGGAATTTGGGGGAGATGGTTGGGAGATGTCCAGGTAAACTCCACACCAGATTTTAGCATTGAGAGGAAAGAAGATGAAGTAAGAAAGGATACAGCCGTGGGTAGGAGAATGTATATAAGGAGTGAGGGCAGTGTGGATACTAATCTAATAGGTTATACTGGCTGTAGAATGACTGTGCCTAATAGGGTACAAAATGTGAGCGAGGCCAAGCAGCAAAAATTAAGATGTTTGTACACCAATGCGAGGAGCCTAGGTAACAAAATGGAGGAACTAGAGCTATTGGTGCAGGAAGTGAAACCAGATATTATAGGGATAACAGAAACATGGTGGAATAGTAGTCATGACTGGACTACAGGAATTGAAGGGTATGTGCTGTTTAGGAAAGACAGAAACAAAGGTAAAGGTGGTGGAGTAGCATTGTATATCAATGATGAGATAGAATGTAAAGAAATAAGAAGCGATGCAATGGATAAGACAGAGTCCATCTGGGCAAAAATTACATTGGGGAAGATAACTAGTAGAGCCTCTCCTACGATAGTGCTTGGGGTGTGCTATAGACCTCCGGGATCTAATTTGGATATGGATAGAGCCCTTTTTAATGTTTTTAATAAAGTAAATACTAATGGAAACTGCGTGATCATGGGAGACTTTAACTTCCCAGATATAGACTGGAGGACCAGTGCTAGTAATAATAATAGGGCTCAGATTTTCCTAGATGCGATAGCTGATGGATTCCTTCATCAAGTAGTTGCTGAACCGACTAGAGGGGATGCCATTTTAGATTTAATTTTGGTGAGTAGCGAGGACCTCATAGAAGAAATGGTTGTAGGGGATAATCTTGGCTCAAGTGATCATGAGCTAATTCAGTTCAAACTGAACGGAAGGATTAACAAAAATAAATCTGCAGCTAGAGTTTTTGATTTCAAAAGGGCTGACTTTCAAAAATTAAGGAAATTAGTTAGGGAAGTGGATTGGACTGAAGAACTTATGGATCTAAAGGTAGAGGAGACCTGGGATTACTTTAAATCAAAGCTGCAGAAGCTATCAGAAGCCTGTATCCCAAGAAAGGGGAAAAAATTCATAGGAAGGAGTTGTAAACCAAGCATCTTAGAGAGGTGATTAAGAAGAAGCAGAAAGCATACAGGGAGTGGAAGATGGGAGGGATCAGTAAGGAAAGCTACCTTATTGAGGTCAGAACATGTAGGGATAAAGTGAGACAGGCTAAAAGTCGAGTAGAGCTGGACCTTGCAAAGGGAATTAAAACCAATAGTAAAAGGTTCTATAGCCATATAAATAAGAAGAAAACTAAGAAAGAAGAAGTGGGGCCGCTAAACACTGAGGATGGAGTGGAGGTTAAAGATATTCTAGGCATGGTCCAATATCTAAACAAATACTTTGCCTCAGTCTTTAATAAGGCTAAAGAGGATCTTAGGGATAATGGTAGCATGACAAATGGGAATGAGGATATGGAGGTAGATATTACCGTATCTGAGGTAGAAGCGAAACTGAAAAAGCTTAATGGGACTAAATTGGGGGGCCCAGATAATCTTCATCCAAGAATATTAAAGGAATTGGCACCTGAAATTGCAAGCCCATTAGCAAGAATTTTTAATGAATCTGTAAACTCAGGAGTTGTACCAAATGATTGGAAAATTGCTTATATAGTTCCTATTTTTAAGAAAGGCAAAAAAAGTGATCCGGGTAACTACAGGCCAGTTAGTTTGACATCTGTAGTATGCAAGGTCCTGGAAAAAATTATGAAGGAGAAATTAGTTAAGGACATTGAAGTCAATGGTAAATGGGACAAAATACAACATGGTTTTACAAAAGGTAGATCGTGCCAAACCAAACTGATCTCCTTTTTTGAAAAAGTAACAGATTTTTTAGATAAAGGAAATGCAGTGGATCTAATTTACCTACATTTCAGTAAGGTGTTTGATACCATGCCACATGGGGAATTATTAGTTAAATTGGAGAAGATGGGGATCAATATGAACATCAAAAGGTGGATAAGTTTCAGAGTAGCAGCTGTGTTAGTCTGTATTCGCAAAAAGAAAAGGAATACTTGTGGCACCTTAGAGACTAACAAATTTATTAGAGCATAAGCTTTCGTGAGCTACAGCTCACTTCATCGGATGCTCACGAAAGCTTATGCTCTAATAAATTTGTTAGTCTCTAAGGTGCCACAAGTACTCCTTTTCTTTTTTTGAAAAGGTGGATAAGGAATTGGTTAAAGGGGAGACTGCAACAGGTCCTACTGAAAGGCGAATTGTCAGGCTGGAGGGAGGTTACCAGTGGAGTTCCTCAGGGATCGGTTTTGGGACCAATCTTATTTAATCTTTTTATTACTGACCTTGGCACAAAAAGTGGGAGTGTGCTAATAAAGTTTACAGATGATACAAAGCTGGCAGGTATTGCCAATTCAGAGAAGGATCGGGATATTATACAGGAGGATCTGGATGACCTTGTAAACTGGAGTAATAGTAACAGGATGAAATTTAATAGTGAGAAGTGTAAGGTTATGCATTTAGGGATTAATAACAAGAATTTTAGTTATAAGTTGGGGACGCATCAATTAGCAGTAACGGAAGAGGAGAAGGACCTTGGAGTATTGGCTGATCATAGGATGACTATGAGTTGCCAATGTGATATGGCTGTGAAAAAAAGCTAATGCGGCTTTGGGATGCATCAGGAGAGGCATTTCCAGTAGGGATAAGGAGGTTTTAGTACCATTATACAAGGCACTGGTGAGACCTCACCTAGAATACTGTGTGCAGTTCTGGTCTCCCATGTTTAAAAAGGATGAATTCAAACTGGAGCAGGTACAGAGAAGGGCTACTAGGATGATCCGAGGAATGGAAAACTTGTCTTATGAAAGGAGACTTAAGGAGCTTGGCTTGTTTAGCCTAACTAAAAGAAGGTTGAGGGGAGATATGATTGCTCTCTATAAATATATCAGAGGGATAAATAGAGGAGAGGGAGAGGAATTATTTCAGCTCAGCACCAATGTGGACACAAGAACAAATGGGTATAAACTGTCCACCAGGAAGTTTAGACTTGAAATTAGACGAAGGTTTCTAACCATCAGAGGAGTGAAGTTTTGGAATAGCCTTCCAAGGGAAGCAGTGGGGGCAAAAGATCTATCTGGCTTTAAGATTCTACTCGATAAGTTTATGGAGGAGATGGTATGATGGGATAATGTCATTTTGGTAAGTAATTGATCTTTAAATATTCAGGGTAAATAGGACTAATCCCCTGAGATGAGATATTAGATGGATGGGATCTGAGTTACCCAGGAAAGAATTTTCTGTAGTATCTGGCTGGTGAATCTTGCCCATATGCTCAGGGTTTAGCTGATCGCCATATTTGGGGTCAGGAAGGAATTTTCCTCCAGGGCAGATTGGAGAGGCCCTGGAGGTTTTTAGCCTTCCTCTGTAGCATGGGGCACAGGTCACTTGAGGGAGGATTCTCTGCTCCTTGAAGTCTTTAAACCACGATTTGAGGACTTCAATAGCTCAGACATAGGTAAGTTTTTCGTAGGAGTGGGTGGGTGAGATTCTGTGGCCTGCGTTGTGCAGGAGGTCGGACTAGATGATCAGAATGGTCCCTTCTGACCTTAGTATCTATGAATCTATGATACAAATATTTACTGCAATACACAAATTACTTATTTTAAACCCAGCATACTTCCTTAAAACAATAAGTAAATCAGAAAGTGTATTGTACTTACCAGATTCTAATCCTCCATATTCATAAGGATACTGCACAGAAAGGCACAGCTGCAAACTAATCTGAGTCTTCCCAGCAGAGCTCTCACCAGCAAGTTCTGTGATCCCCACCACAGGAATGCCACCTCTTAATAAGCTATCTAGTAGTGAGCAACCCAGGCTTAGTTTCTGGTGTTGGGATGTGCAGTGATCTTTGTCTTGGTACAGCTGAAGTGCTGGAGAATATTTTTTAAAAGAAAGAATTCTATTTAGCATTTTCTTAATGAGGGACAATATAACATAGCTGCCACAGTCTAGATAGCTCTGTGATTGACATTTTTTCCAGATGTAAGCATGATTCAGCCTGTTTTCCCCGCAACTAACAATCTACCAACTGAGAAGTCTGCTTGTAAATTGGTCCAGCTTGCATTTATGCTGATCCCCTCCATGCTCTAGAACTTTCCCCTCTTCCTGTCCTTTAAGGAGACAGCTCCAGCAAGGAAAATCTTGTCTGCAAGACTTCAATGGAGCAGCTATGACCAGGAAGTGGAGACAGAGTTGCCATCTTTCTAATAGCTGTGACCAGACTCCTGAGGCAGCACCCCCTGCTCCGCCTCTTCCCCCCCAAGACCCTGCCCCTGTCACTCACACTCCACACTTCCCCCTCCAGCTGGGCTCCCTCTGCTCCAGGAATGAAATGAGAGCTGCTACAGCCTGACAAGGAGCTTAACTGCAGGTAGAAGGCAGCCCCAGCTGAGCAGCACTGGCACGGGTTAATGACCCCATTCGTCCCCCTGCCCCGTGGTAACCGGTCTTTTGGTGTCTGATCAGTACATCTGATTGGACACTGCCAGGTCCCCTTTTCGACTGGACTTTCTGGTCAAAAATCGGACACCTGACAATCTTAAGTGGAGGAGAGCTGCTAAGGGTCAGGAAACAGAAGGCTCTGTACTTCTGGATGAGCTTTAAAGATCCACACAGATAACAAGAAATGGGGGAGGGTTCAATTGCTCAACTCCTAGCCCATTCCTTTAGAAGAGGGCAACCCCTGCTCTATGAAATATTCTGGTGGGAATTCAAAGAAGGGAATCTTGCAGTGTCCTGTCCCCCAGCCAAAATTTTCCATGTAGGGGAATTATTTGATCCTAGAAGACTGAGTAGAATCCACTTCTATTTACATTCAGCAGTTCACAGGATCAGGTCCTTTCAGAATATAAAAAGCATCTACCAGAAAGAGTAACAGGAATTTACAACTTTTTATTTCCTGAACAATTTACTTAACTTTGAGAAATAGTTTATCAGTAACTTATCAATACTATTACCTGCTATTAAAAAATGGTTTATGCTCTACTTCAACAATAGATCTTTGAGCAATAAATGTAAACCTTTAATTATAGCTCAAAAGTCTAGAATGATTTTTAATTATGTAAATTATTTGTATTGACAGTATTACCTGTAAGCACACAGCTTTTCCTCAGCATACCAGAGACTGTTTTCAGTAAGCACTGTACATCCATATTGGACAGTTTTGTCAGCCTTTGCAAGTCTGCTCCAGAAAGATTCAAAATCTCTTTTATTGATTTTATATTAGCTGAAATTAGAGAAATTCTTATAAATGCTTTTGGATTGACTATAACCTTACAAAAGAAAAGGACTTCCACTTATGGTTAATTTACTGAGAGTATTGGTTAAAAAAAAAGTTACAAGTTTTGTTTATATTATCATGATCATCAATGATTTTGAATGGAAAGGGACTTTAATGTTTTTTGGAAGGCTTTAAAGCATCATCTGCTTTAACATCAGATGGAAGTGGTGCTTGGAAGAAGGCTCTGATAGAGAAGCAATTTCACTATAATGTTCTTCTGGTGCACCAAAGTGGAGTTACTTGTATGTAAACTCTGTGGCTGCTTTTGATTTTTAACTTCTTCTTGAAGAAGACAACAGAAATTAAATGCACATTGCAAATAAAATTGACTAGACAGAAAAGGATAGCCTGTGTCCGTTCATTTCTTTCCTAATAGAACAAAGTCCAGTATTCCAACCACTTCCTGACTGCTTGGAAGCCAGGACACTACTTTTGACAAGCTTTTGACATGGAAGGCAGCATGTATTTGGGGTTTATCAAAAACAGATTATAAACTGTTTGGAAAGATCACCATTGGATCATTGGAAGAAGAGGGTATCACTTGCAAATACACACTGTCTCACCAAGTATTTACATTACATTTCCAGTATGGATATGATTATGTACAGATAGATACTATGGTAACAGCAAATCAGGAATGTACATACAGGTGGATTAAATTACCTTTCTTAACAGCAGCTATCACTTTGGGATTCATGTCAAACTGGTCCCAATCCATGTCTTGATATAGTACTGTAGTGAGTACAGAGCCTGGTGATTTCCTGTAAATTGAAGTCTTATCAAACATATATGAAATACAGAATATAAGTATTTATTTTATTTGACCAACTCTGTGGAAAAATGGACATTCAAATACTATTAATTCCTAACAATATTGTTGTCTATAATCTATAGCCCAGAATGTAATTAGCCATTCACACGATGGAAATTCTCCTCAGATGGCTCTTTGTCTACACCCTACTGGAGACAGATTACACTAACACTGATGAAGGGAACATTAGGTAATTATTTCAATTGCTTGTAGATGAGCTACAGCTGTACACCTCCCTCGCTTTTCATTTTCAAAGAGATATAAAATAATCCATGACTATTAATATTTCTGTTACTCAGAACTATTTTGATTTATTAAAACATGGGGTGACTAAATACTACAGCATAATGCAATCCAATTGTTTTTGAAACTATGATTAAAAAAAGAAAAACTGAGTCACGTGCTATAACTATATAACAAAGTAGCATTATAAGGCTTGTTATTACTTACATACTGGATTGTGCAATGTAATGGCAGACAAGTATAAAACATATTTACAAGACTTAGTTCCCCAGTTGATCTGCTTTTTAAAAATAAGGGTCCAATTATTTGGGTACATATACATAATATATGGAAATGGGTCCTGAGAGCAGGATTAATATATAAAAAAGGCAGTGATTTAAACATAATTTCATAAAAAAATTAAGACCTATTTAAAACAAATTTACAAAGGCTAAATTTAATATAATTAAAGATGGGCACAGTGCCCTTAGACCAAAAGGATCCCAAAGCACTTTACAAACTTTGCATTTCAGTGGTGCTGTGTAGGTAAGAGATTAAGAAACCCTATCCTATGCCAAACCACCCTGCTGCACCTGTCCCCTGGGACTCCAGGGGTGGGGCAGACATGGCAAACCTGTGAGAAAAAAAATGCAGAAATTGCGCTTTTGTTGCTTTAATTGGCTTGTGAGCTGCTCGCTGGCTAGTTTTGGCTTGCAACTAGTTGCTTCTTTTTTTTTGATTGGCTCCTGGCAAGCCGGGGCAAGGCGGGGAGAGAGAGTCAGGGGTGCACAGCTGGCCCACCGAAGTCCCAGACTGCACACCGGGACAATCTAGTCACATACAGGGATGGCGTTCTTAGGGATTGGCTTGTTTTGAAATGGGATTAGCTCCATTTTTGGCTTACTGTGAAAGTCGGGTGCTTATTTACCATGTGAAAGTTGGCAAGTGTGGGGTGGGGCTGTCCCCATGAATTAGACACACGAAAGCTTACGCTCTAATAAATGTGTTAGTCTCTAAGGTGCCACAAGTCCTCCTGTTCTTTTTGCGGACACAGACTAACACGGCTGCTACTCTGACACCTCTGAGGAAAGCCCACTTCATAGGTGACAGCGCCACACGGGGCACAGCAGTGCAGCTGTCATCTGTGGAGCCAGAAGGGGTGACACTGAGCCTGGTCTACACATGGGACTCGCCCCCCGTTCAGCCACCAGCTCGGACCCCCAAGTCCCAGCACAAACCAGAGCAGCCGGGGGGCAGCCACTGACACCCCAACTCAGGGGGAGCAGTGACTCCCTCCCAGCAGGGCGAGATGCCCCCCAGTCTGCCCATCCCCCCGCGAGGCATTACAAAGCCCTGGGTGAGGCCCTAGGCCCGCCGCACCCTTGCCGGTGTCGTCTGAGGAGGGCCCGGCGCGGCCCACAGCGCAGGTAGGAGAGCGGCGGCGCCGCCCGCCTCGCCAGCGTCATATCCGACCCCGGGGCGGGAAGAGGAGAATTTCCCCACCCGACCCGGCCCCTCCTCCAAAGTGAAGCCCCGCCCATTATCTTCCAGACGCTTCCTTAGTACTCCCCGCTCCCTCTCTCTGCCCGGGGCGACTCGCGCTCCCGGACGCCACGGCGCGTACCTGAAGCCGAGTCCACAGGAAGGGCGCTAGGGCTAGCCAATCAGGGAGTGACTTGCCTGGGGCTTCGCACGGCCAGCACTCGGGGGCTGAGCCCGCGCAGTTAGCCCACCAATCAGAGGGCACCGCGCCCTAGAAGGTATAGCTGGCCGCAAAGCCGGGGATAGTTTGTCTGAACTCGCGCCAGGCGCACACCAATCAGAGAAGCGGTCGAAAACCCCAATCAAATTGGGTCTGAGGCTAGCCAATCCCAGGGAGAGCGTTCGGAGTCGGGGCCTTCCCGATGGGACCAAGCCTTGGTTCCACCCTCCGCACATGCCGATTCGCTCCTCGGTTACAGGATTTAGCCGGGTACAGACACTGGGCTGCGAGCGAGGCGGGCTCTCCTCCTTTTTCGGGGTTACCGGCTGGTTTTTCGAACTGCGCATGCGCCTTAACTCGGTTCTACATTCCGATAGGGGATTGGCTGAGAGTTTGCGGAGGCCACATTCTATTGGGGGAACATAGTAGTGGGCGGGTCACTAGTCGGAGAGTTTCATTGGTAGAGAGAGGCATCAGTTTCAGGGAAGTAATGGGAGATTGGGTGGCGCGCTGCGGGTCGTTGCTTGGGCTGGTAGCGCTGGCGGCGGGGGGAAGATGTCGGGCGGGGAGGCCTGCGACGGAAAGAAGCTGGTTCGCTCGTCTAGCGGCCTCCGCATGGTGCCCGAGCACCACGCCGCCCGCAGCCCTTTCGGCCTGGACGAGCCGCCTTGGGTGCCTGATAAGGACGTAAGTGGAGTAGCCCCTCCCCTCCCCCCGCCCCCCCCCGGCCAGCGGGACCTCTCCCCTCCCCTCCCCTCCCCCCGCCCCCCCCCGGCCAGCGGGACCTCTCCCCTCCCCTCCCTCCCCCCGCCCCCCCCCCGGCCAGCGGGACCTCTCCTCTCCCCTCCCCTCCCCCCGCCCCCCCCCCGGCCAGCGGGACCTCTCCTCTCCCCTCCCCCTCCCCCCGCCCCCCCCGGCCAGCGGGACCTCTCCCTCCCCTCCCCTCCCCCCGCCCCCCCCCGCCAGCGGGACCTCTCCCTCCCCTCCCCTCCCCCCGCCCCCCCCCGGCCCGCGGGACCTCTCCCCTCCCCTCCCCCCCCCCCCCCGGCCAGCGGGACCTCTCCCCTCCCCTCCCCTCCCCCCGCCCCCCCCCGGCCAGCGGGACCTCTCCCCTCCCCTCCCCCCGCCCCCCCCGCCAGCGGGACCTCTCCCCTCCCCCCCCCCCCCCCCCCCCCGGTCAGCGGGACCTCTCCTCTCCCCTCCCCCCGCCCCCCCCGGCCAGCGACCTCTCCCCTCCCCTCCCCTCCCCCCGCCCCCCCCCCGGCCAGCGGGACCTCTCCCCTCCCCTCCCCCCGCCCCCCCCGGCCAGCGGGACCTCGCCTCTCCCTCCCCCCCGGCAGCCCAGCGGGACCTCTCCCCTCCCCCCCCTCCCCCCGGCCCCCCCCGGCCAGCGGGACCTCTCCCCTCCCCTCCCCTCCCCCGCCCCCCCCCGCCAGCGGGACCTCTCCCCTCCCCTCCCCCCGCCCCCCCCCGGCCAGCGGGACCTCGCCTCTCCCCTCCCCCCGGCCCCCCCCGCAGCCCAGCGGGACCTCTCCCCTCCCCCCGCCCCCCCTCGGCCCCCCCCTGCCAGCGGGACCCCTCCCCTCCCCCCGCCCCCCCCCGGCCAGCGGACCCCTCCCCTCCCCCCGCCCCCCCCCGCCACGGGACCCCCCCCCTCCCCCCCCGCCCCCCCCCCGCCAGCGGACCTCTCCACTCCTCTCCCCTCCCCCCGCCCCCCCCCCGGCCCCCCCCACGCCTCTCCACCCTCTCCCCTCCCCCCGCCCCCCCCCGCCAGCGGGACCTCTCCTCTCCTCTCCCCTCCCCCCCCCCCCCCCGGCCAGCGGGACCCTCTCCCCTCCCCTCCCCCCGCCCCCCCCGGCCAGCGGGACCTCTCCTCTCCTCTCCCCTCCCCCCGGCCAGCGGGACCTCTCCCCTCCCCTCCCCTCCCCCCGCCCCCCCCCGGCCAGCGGGACCTCTCCTCTCCCTCCCCTCCCCCCGCCCCCCCCGGCCAGCGCGACCTCTCCCCTCCCCTCCCCCCGCCCCCCCCGGTCATCGGGACCTCTCCCCTCCCCTCCCCCGCCCCCCCCCCAGCGGACCACTCCCTCCCCTCCCCCCGCCCCCCCGCCAGTGGACCTCTCACCTCCCCCCCCCCCCCCCCCGGCCAGCGGGACCTCTCCTCCTCTCCCCCCCCCGCCCCCCGGCCAGCGGGACCTCTCCTCTCTCCTCCCCCCCGCCCCCCCCGGCCAGCGGGACATTTCCTCTGCCTCTCCCCCCCCCCCCGGCCAGCGGACATTTCCTCTTGCCTCTCCCCCCCCCCCCGGCCAGCGGACATTTCCTCTTGCCTCTCCCCCCCCCCCCCCCGGCCAGGGACATTTCCTCTTGCCTCTCTCCCCCCCCCCCGGCCAGTGGGACATTTCCTCTTGCCACTCCCCCCCCCCCCCGGCCAGTGGGACATTTCCTCTTGCCTCTCCCCCCCCCCCCCCCGCCAGTGGGACATTTCCTCTTGCCTCTCCCCCCCCCCCCCCGCCAGGGACATTTCCTCTTGCCTCTCCCCCCCCCCCCCGCCAGTGGGACATTTCCTCTTGCCTCTCCCCCCCCCCCCCGGCCAGTGGGACATTTCCTCTTGCCTCTCCCCCCCCCCCCGGCCAGCGGGACATTTCCTCTTGCCTCTCCCCCCCCCCCCCCCGGCCACGGGACATTTCCTCTTGCCTCTCCCCCCCCCCCGGCCAGGGCACTCCTTTCTGCTCTTCCCCCCCCCCCCGGCCAGGGACATCTCCTCTTCCCTCTCCCCCCCCCCGGCGAGCGGGACATCTCCTTTCTCTTTCCCCCCCCCCCCCCCCGGCCAGCGGGACATCTCCTTTCTCCTTTCCCCCCCCCCCGGCCAGCGGGACATCTCCTTTCTCCTCTTCCCCCCCCCCCCCCGGGCGTGCGGGACATCTCCTCTTTCCTCTCCCCCCCCCCCCCGGCCGGGACATTCCTCTTTCCTCTCCCCCCCCCCCCCCCGGCCAGCGGGACATTTCCTCTTTCCTCTTCCCCCCCCCCCCCGGCCAGCGGGACATTTCCTTTTTCCTCTTCCCCCCCCCCCCCGGCCAGCGGGACATTTCCTTTTCCTCTTCTCCCCCCCCCCCCCCCCCGGCCAGCGGGACATTTCCTTTTTCCTCTTCTCCCCCCCCCCCCCCCCCCCGGCCAGCGGGACACTTCCTTTTTTCCTCTTCTCTCCCCCCCCCCCCCCCGGCCAGCGGGACATTTCCTTTTTCCTCTCTCCCCCCCACCCCGGCCAGCGGACATTTCCTTTTTCCTCTTCTCCCCCCCCCCCCCCGCCAGCGGACATTTCCTTTTTCCTCTCCCCCCCCCCCCCCGGCCAGCGGGACATTTCCTTTTTCCTCTCCCCCCCCCCCGGCCAGCGGGACATTTCCTTTTTCCTCTCCCCCCCCCCCCCCCCAGCGGACATTTCCTTTTTCCTCTCCCCCCCCCCCCCCCGGCCAGCGGGACATTCCTTTTTCCTCTCCCCCCCCCCCCCCCAGCGGGACATTTCTTTTTCCTCTTCCCCCCCCCCCCCCCCGCCAGCGGGACACTCCTTCTCCTCTTTTCCCCCCCCCCCCCGGGCGCGGGACATCTCCTCTTTCCCTCCCCCCCCCCCCCCAGCGGGACATTTCCTCTTCTCTCTCCCCCCCCCCCCCCCGGCCAGCGGGACATTTCCTTTTTCCTCTTCTCCCCCCCCCCCCCCCCGCCAGCGGGACATCTCCTTTCTCCTCTTCCCCCCCCCCCCCTGGCCAGCGGGACATCTCCTTTCTCCTCTTCCCCCCCCCCCCCCCGGCCAGCGGGACATCTCCTTCTCCTCTTCCCCCCCCCCCCCCCCTCCCCCCCCCCCCCCCCCCCGGCCAGCGGGACATCTCCTTTCTCCTCTTCCCCCCCCCCCCCCCGGCCAGCGGGACATCTCCTTTCTCCTCTTCCCCCCCCCCCGGCCAGCGGGACATCTCCTTTCTCCTCTCCCCCCCCCCCCCGGCGTGCGGGACATCTCCTCTTTCCTCTCCCCCCCCCCCCCGGCCAGCGGGACATTTCCTCTTTCCTCTCCCCCCCCCCCCCCCGCCAGCGGGACATTTCCTCTTTCCTCCTCTCCCCCCCCCCCCCCCGGCCAGCGGGACATTTCCTCTTTCCTCTCCCCCCCCCCCCTCGGCCAGCGGGACATCTCCTTTTCCTCTTCCCCCCCCCCCCCCGGCCAGCGGGACATTTCCTTTTTCCTCTCCCCCCCCCCCCGGCCAGCGGGACATTTCCTTTTTCCTCTCCCCCCCCCCTCGGCCAGCGGGACATCTCCTTTCTCCTCTTCCTCCCCCCCCCCCCCCGGCCAGCGGGACATTTCCTTTTCCTCTTTTCCCCCCCCCCCCCCCCCCGGCCAGCGGGACATCTCCTCTCTTCCCCCCCCCCCCGGCCAGCGGGACATCTCCTTTCTCCTTTCCCCCCCCCCCGGCCAGCGGGACATCTTCTCCCCCCCCCTTTCTGCTCTGACGTTCCTTCCCTCCCCGCCTTCGGGCCCCCCCATTCTCGATACCTCTTCACCACCGGCCCTTGCCTGTGGGTCCGTCTTCCCCTTCACTCCTGGTTCCAACACCCCCTGACCCGCCTGGGTGAGCCCCTTTCCCCTGCGTCACTCCTTGCATTGAGGTGTTTGGACTCTGACTTCAGCTACTCAGCTGCACCTGTGGTGAAACCTTTTCTAAGGTGCCTGTGGGGATCCCAAGGCCCTGATCCACCCCAGGGTGTTCAGGCCGCTCCCTTCGTTACGGTGGAGCTCAGTATTTCCCCTTGTGTTGGGCTCTGCAGAGACCCTTCCCTGGAGCGCTTACAGTCCCATGGGCAAAGGATCCTGCTCCTCCACCCTACCCTCAAAAACCCACTTCGCTTATGTGCCTGTGCCCTGGCTTTTGTGTCTCCCTCTTGTATAGGGCACAGCAAAGCAGCCTCAGTGGCTTGGGATGGAAGGATATTGGAGCGTTGGGGTTTTATTCTCCCCTTTTTATTTTATCTTATCACTCCTATTTTGAGGCTGGCTGTTTCTCTTGTCCCATCTTGTCAATACATGGTTCCCATATTTGCCAGCAGGAAATGCCCTTTTAGCTGAGTCGAAGTAATTATAGGCAAAACCTCATGTAAGTAAAGACAGCTGTCTTGCTGGAGAAATGGCTAAGGAGAGGGTTCTGTTGGGTTCACTTAAAAAATATGAGCGCATCTGCTTCAAAGTTGTGGGGTAGGTTGGGGGAAGGCAAGTGAAGTTAAAGTCCCTTTTTTTGCTGCTGTTTGATTTTGTTAGAGTTCATAGCTTGTTCTGCTATGTTTATCTCCAGAGTAATGTGCTGGAAACCTGGCTTAGCCCATGTTTTAAAAACTGACAAGCCAGCAGATTCATTTCATTTATCTGCCTGTGCATAGAGTGTATTTTCTTTCTGTTGTAAACAATGCACAGTATTCCACTTAGCTTTAAGGTGGCTTGGGTAGTCAAGGCAGGGCACTGGGAGAGAGCTCTCCCAGTGCTCTTAAAAAAAACAAAACAAAATAAAAAAAAAACCAAACAAACAAAAAAAACCACCTCCACAAGAGGCATAGCTACCAGCCCTGGGAGTGTGGCTCCCAGCACTGGTGCACTGTTTACACTGACACTTTACCCACTGAAACTTGCTGCACTTAGGGTTGTGTTTTTCATACCCCTGAGAGAGAAAGTTGCAGCGCTGTGAAGTGCCAGTGTGGACAAGCCCCACAGGATCATGGATTGGCAGTGACATTGGAGAATTTAATGTTCCTCTGCAGCATGAGGTGTGGGTCACTTGTCAGTATTACATGGCTGCATCTCACTTAATCATTTCTCTACTATTGCAGAGGCCTCAGGCATTCGTGCACCTCAGATCCTCCTGTTCTCTTCCTGTGGCACGTAATAGTTTAGTCTCCTGTGAGCTATTGTACTTTGGTCTAATTTCGGTTGTTGGCTTTAGTATGCGGGTGGTATTGGTGGCCTATGATACACAGGAGATCAGACCAGATGATTTGGTGGTGGTCCCTTCTGGTTTTAAACAATGACTATAAAAAGGATAGGGAGAGTTATTTTCCAGGGTCATTGTATTCTAAGGATTCCACCACAAAAGTAACTGAAGTTCGTGATGAGATTAAAATGCTGTGAACTAAGAAGCCCTATGCGCTTAATGGAAATACTTTTTATTCTTAAATGCATTTAAAAAATAAAACTAATTTCTAAGATTGAGGACTCTTATCCTTGAAATAAACTTTTGCTTACTAAGATTGAAAAAGAAAATGGTTGTGAATGTATGTATTTAACACGGATGAGTACAAATACCTATCTAGAATAAGTAGTCAGTGGGGAATTCTCTGGTTTGGTAAAATACCCAGCCATGCTAGGATGTCAAGATAGGGTCAAACGCTGTCAGAAAAATGCATCCACTCCTTCTTCTTTTGATGGTATAAATATTACCTAGTTTGACATATCTTGCACATAGATGCTAGCAAAGATAACACACATAATAGTAGCCTGTTGCCATAGAGATAAGTGTAATCAGTATTTTATAGCGTCTTGTTACTATTGTTTTATGGTGGATATGCGTAATACCAGTATTAAAAGAATGACCACTTTAGAGAGGCCTACTAATCCAATGGTTTCACTTCCAGCACTAGATGCTGATTTTGGTGTATTTTGTGTGAAAATTCTTGTTCTTGAATGAAGTGTCCGAGGCCTGGTCTACACTTAAAAATTTTTACTTGCACAGCGACGTTAGCTAGGAGTGTGAAAAAATCAGATGCTTATCCAACATCGGTGTGCCAGTAAAAGCCCCAATGTCAATGTCGTTATACCAGCAAATAAGTAATCTTGCTGGAATAGCTTGTTTTGTGTAAGGAACTGATGCAGGCTATACCAGTAAAAGAGTAGGTATTGTATACCTACATCAGTACAGTGCTCCTAGTGCAGACATGGCCTGACACATTCCATCTGTAAATTGACTCTCCGCATTTTTTTTTTGAGCCAGGATCAAAGGATTACAGTATTTGAACATAATTCTTCTGTATTAAATATACTGTGGCCGTTACTGTTGTGAAGATGAAAAAGTGAATTTGTTGTTGCATTCATGTCCATGATACTTAATGCGAAAGTAAAATATTCAGTTAGGAAAACATCGTTCTGTGATGTTTAACACCAGGGGCTGTTCTCTAATATCAGGCATGCTAATGATGGCAAGGGGGCATCTCTTCTCTTCTCTTCTCTTTTTTAAATGGAGGTCATGACTGTGAAATAAAGAATGTACAGTAACTCCTTATTGGAGAGTAAGGTGCGCTTTTCATCCAAGCTGTGCAGTTAGCATAATACAATAATACCTAACTTTTTTATATAACATTTTTCGTCCATTGACCTCAAAAGTGGTTTAAAGAAGGTCAGTATCATTGTCCCCATTTTACAGGTAAGGAAACTGAAGAATGGGGAAGGCAAGTGACTTGCCCATTTTCAACCAGCAAGCCAGTTTAAGAGCTGGTAATTGAAGCCAGGTTTCCTGAGTCTCACTCCAGTGCCCTATTCACTAAGCCATACTTGCTAAATGTGATTTCTGTAATAACCTCCTGCTTTTGTGGTATTTTCCACTGTTTTATATTCCATTTTTTTCCGCTTTCTGCTTTTAAAAGCTCTGCACTGAGGGGAAAATATCAGGGAAGTAACTATAATTTGTACTTGAAATTGCTCATTAAAGTATGTGATCAATTTGTACTGTTTAAGATGGAGCAATAGAATAAAAGGGTTTAATGCATTAAACTAATCATTCAATGAAGTAAATATGCATTTCTGAAGCCATTTGACAGGGGTTTGATGTTCAGTACATCTTTTGAAAGAACTTTCATCATTTGAGAACAATTCTGATCATTCTGGTTTTAAGGAAGCTTTTAGAAACTTATTGGTTCTTGTATCTTTTTTTAATTTGAACAGTTGAGCAATCTCTTTAATTGGAACTATCTAGTTGCAGATTAAGTGCAGGTACTTGAATTTTCCAAATTTAATAAGTGATTTAATGCATCAAGCTGTAATTAAAGTAGGTGGCTTAGGAATTTGAGGTTTGTAAATTAGCTGATGTGGCATTTCTTGGGTAGTATTTGCTATTGAACTTTGATACTGATCTGGAACCTGCTGAAATATCTAGAACTTTCTGAAATAGACCATGAAAGTTCTAGTTACGTTAAAGAACTTTACAAAGTAAGGAGTTAAATACTAGGAGCATGGTAACAATAGGCAAATAGCAGCTCTTGTATGCTCAGCAGTTACCTCCTTCTCGACCTTGAACATTACAACCTGCTAGGGTGACCAGATGTCCCGATTTTATAAGGACAGTCCCAATTTTTGGGTCTTTTTCTTATATAGGCTCCTATTACCCCCATCCTGATTTTTCACACTTGCTGTCTGATCACTCTACAACCTGCTTTATTTTAAATTCTGATACTGTTTTGTAGCCTGTTGCAAGGGGATATTGACTGAGGCACAGTGTCTTATCGCACAATTTTTAAAATATACCATGAGATATTTCACCTGAATGATCACTGAAGGCAAGAGAGGTTTTGGCTTAATATATCATCTGAAAGACAGCACTCCTAACTGCAGTATTCTCTTGCCCCTCTCCCTCATTTGCCCCTTCACCTCCCACCCATTGTCTTGTGCTCTCAATTTTAGATACTTTTATATGTATTGCACTGACACCTAGGGGCCTCAGTCCGGGATTAGGCCCTCATTGTGCTAGGCATGGCACAAACATTAGATGATGATTGGGCTCTGGTCTAAAGAGCTTATAGTCTTTATAATTCCAAAAGCTAATGCAGAACCTGAAATATTATGACCTGTCCCAGATGTTTAAACACAACATTGCATTAATAGCCTAGCAGATAAAGCTGATACTATCCAAGGCTTTGTAACTGAAAAATTATCTGTTACTATGTGTTGGATTGAAACAATGAAGAAATGAGGGTCTTGCAAAAGATGCCAGTGATGTAAAATAGTGCTGTAGATCAGCGTGTTAGTGAGTGGGTTTTGCTAGTATCTGCATAGAAAATGCCATGATAACCACATCTAATACTTATAAGTTTCTCTCAAGCACTGTTACCAGTTTAGATGACAAAACCCAGAGCAGGTGGCTCTTACCAAATGTTTGAGAGGGGAAAAAATTAGTGACTTCATATATATATATATATATATATTTTTTTTTTTCTTTCACCAAGCTCGTTCTAGGAAAAAGTTCTAAACTATCAAGTGAAATTTTGCCGATATCTGTTTAGCCTTCATGGTTGCGGCAGGGAGGAGGGAACAGAACTTCCAAGATAAATGCTATTTTTCAGATATTTGTAACTACTGATAATGTTGTTGAAGTGCATAAACTAACAAAACTTGTGAGTTAAAAATGTGTAATAGTATAATAAATGGATAGTTAACTTGTATTATTTTCTATGTGCGCTATACAAATGCGGAACACAGAAGTGGCCACATAGCCTAATGGACTATGCATGAGATTGGAACTCCTGAGTTGTAATCCTGACTGTTACTGATTTACTTTGTGCCTAGGAAAAATCAATTTTTTTGTTCGTTCTTCTCTGTAAGATGTGGATAGTACTTGCCTACCACACACATGTCCAGAAGATTAAGATAAGCGAGAAACAAGCATTACTTACGTACTGTATGGAAATTCATTAGAGCTATTTAACTTCCTAGAAATTACTCTAATATGTTTAGTCTTCTGCATTGTATCTGGATAAAGATGTAGATAAATCTTGTACTCCTTACTGTTTTTTAGTGTCCAAGATGTATGCAGTGTGAAACTAAGTTTGATTTCATAACCAGAAAGGTAAGAGAGAGCAACAAAACATAATAGCCTAAATACATTACATTGTGGAACTTTTTTGCGAACTCTTGTTTTGAAATGTGTTGAAACTTGTCTTTCAAAAAGATGCTGTCAAGTACTTTACACCCAAAATCTGACATGCCTTAAAAATAGCTTTTGTCCCCGTTCCCCCCGGAATATGTCTTCTTTCTTTTTAATCTATTATTCTGCTGTGAAATTTAAAATAAATGCCTGTTTTTAGGACTAAAATACTTTGCTAGTTTTGAGGCAACATGTAAGTAACACTTCTCAAAGTATGCTGTTGCCAGTAGTGCTGGCAGGTAAATAACAAAAATGTTCATTTCAGTACACTCAAATTGCATAATAAATTAGTTATGTGAGTGAAAGAGTCTAATATTAGGAGAACTTATTTTCAGATCTTGTAGTCTAGGGAGAGTCTGTTTATAAAGTAATCAGACAAAATGTGCAAAACAAATGGGTGAAGATGTTAACAGGGAAAAGATGCGATTGCTATAAGTAAAATTAGTTCTTTTGTTGAATTATGAACAGTAATTCATTTAAATTAATGAGGTGGGCTGCATTGGGCATGTAATTCAGTCCATCCATATAGAAGTATTTTAATTAACTTTTATGATGTCTTCTGTTGCATGAACTTTTACTAGCAAGCAACATAAAGAAGATGCTGGCTTACTGGGAACTACTGTCAGAGGAGACAGAGCATATTGCTGAAGGAGGGGAGGCAGAATTGTTTTAGATTGTCCTGCTGACTTTTGCACAAACAACAATCATTTTAGCTATGAATAACATTCCTTGCATAACTACCTAATTACACACACATTTTGCTAGCAAACGCTGATGGAAAGGAAGAAAGATGGATGTAAGATGCATCTTGGGTTGAAACTCTTGTTTTGCAATTTGTTGTTTGGAATATAAAACCCAACAGATACAGTGTAACAAAATGGAAAATAAATCTAATTTAAATATGGGATACTGGGAATCTTCAGGAATCCTAAAAGTATTAGACTGGTAACTATGATAAGTAAATGTGGCTGGTCAATGAGGAGGATGGGCATATTGGAGAGGTTGATTGGTGTTTCTCCGCACATAAGTTTTGCTCCCTAATTAAAGAAATATTCAGAAACTCAAGCTATCATTTATTCACATCAGTGGTTGAAACCATAAGTTGGTTGCTTGACATGCTCCATCTCCCATGGAGAATTTTACTTAATTTTCTCTGTGATCTCAAACCAGGAATAACTATTGTGCCTGTTTATTTCCAGTGGAAATAATGATTTGGGGTCCCACTACCCGCTGAGAAATTGAAGTTTTTGCACGAGTGGTATTCCACCAGCTTTGAGGACCTCCATGGGGATGCCATCTGGGCCTGGCACCTTGTTGATGTGATGGCATGCCAAACTTCCTCAGGAGATGGGGGGTTCTATTACTGAATGCTGAGGAATGGACTGGGCGGTGGCAGCTGAGACTTCAGATTTGCAGTTCAGTAGCGTCTCAAAATGTTCCTTCCAGTGTTGCTTGAGGGCTACGTTGTCCTTAAGAAGGGAGGAGCTGTCCTGAGATTGCAGAGGGGTTGTGTCCTTTGAGCTTGGCCCATAAGTGGCTTTTGTTGGTTGAAAAAAGCTTCTCATGTCATGTTGATCAATGAAGCTCAGGATCTCTATTACCTTTGCTTGCCACCACTGATTCTTGATGTCATGCAGCCCCCTTTGAACAACAACTTTAAGCTGATAAGTGTCTCTTTTTGCTGGTTAGAGGGCTCATTTTACCAAGTGCAAAATGTGCTTCTCTTCTGATGAATAAGTGCTAGGATTTCCTCGTTTTCATCTAATTCAATACGGTGAGTGGAGTATATGCTTTGTGAATAATGGTCTTGAACTCCTCCCAATATATTTGGATGTCATTGATGCTGTAAGATAGGTCAGAGAACCTCTCAATGAGGCATTGTGAAGAGTCTCGCAACTGGCACGATTCTGTTCATGAGGAAATTCTATCCAACCTAAAGAGTGCCAATATTGTGACCATTTTTAAGAAAGGGGACAAGTCAGTGTGTGGGAATTATTGAGGCATTGCTCTCTTCTCCATTGTAGGGGAGATCCTTGCTCGCATCCTCTTGAACTATCTCCTATCTCTTATCAAAGACCTCCTTCCGGAATCCCAAGGTGGTTTCAGACGGTCCCGGGGCACCACCAACATCATTTTTGTTGCACAAAAGATCCAAGAGAAGTGTATAGAACAACACCAGCCACTGTTTGTCATTTAGTGATCCAACTTAGGCCTTGGATTCCCTCCTTTGTGAAATGTTATGGAAGGTCTTGTCTAGGTTCAGCTGTCCATTTGAAGTTCATTCGCGTTCTCAGGTTACTTCATGATGGGATGACCGGCACTGTCCTCTTTAATGGGTTAGAGATGGACCCATTCACTGCCTAGACTGATGTCAAGCAGGGCTGCATTATTGCCCCAACCCTTTTTTCCCATCTGCGTTGCTGTGATCTTGATTCTTATTTGTGACTGCCGTACTCAAGCCCAATTCTTGAAGAATCACATGGATGGCCAGCTCTTCAACCTGTGGCATCTTCATTCTAAAACAAAGGTCATTAGAACTGTTTATTACAGATCTTCAGTATGTTGATTGTGCTATCCCCATGCACACTGAGGCTGACTTGCAATCCACCCTAGATTTTTTTTTTTCTATGGTGCTATCATAGCCTGGGACTTTCCCGCAACATTGGGAAGAATAAGATGCTCCATCAGCCTGCCCCAGGATAAGTTGCCCCCCTTCTCCCACAAATTGTCATCTATGGTGATTGCCTGAAAAATGTTGAGCATTTCCCTTACCTTGGTAGCTATCTCTCCCAGACAGCCAATCTTGATGTGGAGATTGAACATAGGACTTGTTGTGCGAACACATCCTTTGGAAAGTTGCTCTGTCATCTCTTTATTGAGAGAGAGCTGCAAATGGAAGCTAAGATCCTGATCTACAATGCAGTGGTCATCCTCATTTCCCCTTATGGGTGCGAGACCTAGGTGACATACCAAAGCCATCTTAAGCATCTCGAGTGGCACCTACAGTGCTGCCTTAGGAAGATTCTCTCTATATCAGATGGGAAGACTGTTGCACCAGTGCCATCATTCTCTCTGCAGCTAACATCACCAATGTTGAGGCAAAGATTATGAAACCTCAACTTCCCTGAGCAGGTCATTGTGTATTGATGGCCAATACTTGTGTTCCAAAGCACATCCTCTTTTCTGAATTTAGTCATAGTAAGAGGATCCCCGGGGGCAAAAAACACTACAAGGACTCACTGGAAAGTATATTTTAAGAAGGGAGGTGTTGACCCCACGAATTGGGAAGAGCTGGTTGGTAATAGACGGCAATGGCATTGCATCATACATCAAGCCTCAACCGTTTTAAAGAGAATTGCTTTGCTCACAAGGCTTAGAAACAGCACAGGCAGAAGGAAAATATACATCATCCCGGCCAGCAGTTGTGCTCTCTCCAAGCAACCCCTGTCATGTATGCAGAAAAACCTGTAGAGCACAGATTGGACTTGTCAGCTATCTTAAGTCTCATCAATGACTTTTCCTCCTGGCAAGTAATATCCTTGCATTGAGGGATAGCCGCCACTGCCAACTTGCTGAGAACTTATAATTGCTGTGACATAGGCCTTATCACACTGGTAAATGATTTGCCATTATCCCAACACTGGACGCTAGTAGAACAAGAAAAATCCTACAAACTGATATTTCTGATTGATTTCTATTTTTAATGCTGTCTGTAAAATCTGGAATTAATTCTGTCACTGTTAGACATGGAATTAAATATTTGGAGAGAGAGGCGTGGGCTAAAGATGGAACCCAGTGGAATCTCAGTGGAAAATGAAAAGGACATGCAAACCACCATTATATTTTGCAGTCTTTTTGACCGTGAGAACAAGGATTTAATGGTCCATGGAGACTCCTTTTTCAGCCTTCTTCACTCTGGTCAGACCTGAAGAACAGGGCTCAGATATCTGGAGAAGCTTGCACTGCTATTGTTCATGCTAGACCGTCTTTAGCATTTCAGTCTCCAGAGATGTCATTTTACCACTTCTTACTAGCTCTAGAATCATGAGACACTTAATTAACCATATCTAGTATTTTTTTCCCCTCTGTGTATCTTGCTCGCCTGGTTTCTCTTGTGAATGCCAGTGCTTTAGGAGTACTAGTGGTGTTGATGTGGTAACATTATCAGCTCTGTATTAATTGAATCTCTTGTAATATTAGTATTTTATTTTATTTTTTTTATTTATTTTGCCTAGCACCACTGCAGGAGATGCGGGAAGTGCTTTTGTGACAAGTGCTGCAGTAAAAAAGTGCCTCTGCCTCGTATGTGCTTTGTAGATCCTGTGCGTCAGTGTGCTGAATGTGCTCTCATCTCTCAGAAAGAAACGGAATTTTATGACAAGCAGCTTAAAGTGCTCATGAATGGTAAATACTACATGCACAACTGTTGGTTTTTGATCTTGTACATAGTTATTCAAGCGAGTGTCAGATAATGAGATAAATAGCAGAACTAATTCCCTTGTGTTGTCAAGTAAGGCGCTATGTTGCAGTCTCTAGAAATCTCCTTTAAAATACTTTCCCACTGTCATTTTTTTTTGTTTGCCCATTATTTTGTTATCCAACCAGATCTGTTCTTCGGGGATGAGATTTTTATTTTTATATATTTTAAAAGTTCTGCTTCTACAGTCAAAGGAACTCAGCTCTTATTAGCTGATGAATGTATGAGGTCATGGTAATAGCTCTCTTGTAATATTGAACTTTATTAAATCACAATGTGGATCAAATACACTCTTAACAGTAAAGAGAACAATTTTGAAGTCTTATAATGAGATAGAATACATGCTTCAAACTTCATCCTCCCTAAACTGTATAGGTGGCTCTGATTGTCACTGAACTGTCAATTGTGAATAGATTTAAAGAGCAGTATGAAATATAACAGGAGCCCTGATTGCACTGTTTTTAAAAATGAAGAATCTGATGTCTTTTTGTTAAATTTTAAAAATATTCTGTGACTATTTATAATTGGGAACATGTCTTTCAAGGGATGCTGAATGTGACTTTAATAGGTATTTTCAGTAGTTAGGCAAAAGCACACCTCTAATTAGAATGCACATTCCACGTGAGATGTCCTACAGCTCCATGAGCTTAGGAAGGAATGTACCAATTTCTATAGAACACTTACGTTTTAATTTTAGCACTTTGGTCTCTTCAGTTTGTGAAAGACTGAACCAAAATTAGTGCTCCTCGTGGGCAGGGAAATATGCTCTCCGAACACATCTACACATGGATTACGTATAACATAATGCACTGGTTACTCTATAATGTGCTCTGGGGGTGAGGCACATATGGCTTTTAAACAAACTATTTGTAAGAGGATTATTTTATTTTTCTCATGTACAGCAGTATAACTTCATTAACTTTGATGGAGTCCTGACTTACACTGGTGTAATTAAGAAAATCTGAGCATGGGACAGTTCTGAATTGAACGGCCACCTGCCAATAAAATCTTTATCTCTGTTTATTCTGTACATTTTTTTTCTAAAAGTTTCTATAATATTTTTACTAACTGCAATATTTGATTACAAAAAAACGGTTCAGTGTAGCTGCAGGAAACTGTCCAACAATCATTTGATACTGTCCTTTGCCTCTTGCTTTGAGGTTGAGGGTGTGCCGTAAATCTGGTAAACATACAACAATCTACACACACTACTCCTAGGGGAATTCTGGGCCAAAAAATTAAATTCTGCACACAGTATTTTAATCTGCAAAATTCTGCATATTTTGTCT
Organism: Dermochelys coriacea; assembly: GCF_009764565.3. Lineage (NCBI taxonomy): Eukaryota > Metazoa > Chordata > Testudines > Dermochelyidae > Dermochelys > Dermochelys coriacea. The sequence continues at coordinate 109,562,315 of NC_050073.1, forward strand.
AAATAACACAATATCACACCAGTTTCAATTTATTTCAAAATACCTGTCGGCAAATATGTCTGTAACAATACAGACGACAATAAAGATTCAGGAAATCTTTTTTAACAAATTCCTTACTAGGCATATTAATACACAACTCTGAGTAATAATTCATATAAACTACAGTACAGAACCTTATTTCCTGCACCCCTCAGAAGCAGTGCAAATACTTGTGGGAGTTGGAGGTAATGGAGGAGCTGAGGGAGAGGGAAGTAAACTGCTGGGAAGGAGCCTGAGTGTGAACTTGGAGGGTTGTTGGGTATGAGTGGGAAAAGCATATACAACAGGTTTGGGGGGGAGGGGGGGTTGGGAGGGATTGTTAGAGAGCATCCTCCATGCAGACCATGGCTAACACTGAGCCTCTCTCATTCAGTCAGGCACATCTGCCCCTATCCCCATGTGGCCCTGCACCGCCCTCCCCTATCACCATGTGGGCCTGCACCACCCTTGGCCCCATGCCTCAACTCCCATTCAGTCCCTTCCCCAGTCTGTCCTCCCCCACTAGCCCTTATGAGCCCCTATTTGACCTCCCCAGCAGCCCCATGCTATCTGTTTCCCCATTGCCCCTGTTTCCTGGGCCGGGCCTGGCCTGGCCTGTCCTGGCAGGCAGTGCAAAGAAGACAGGCTCATTTTCTTCCCTAGCTGGCTGGGAGCTGCTGCTGTATTCCTGTGCCAGTGCCCTCTGGTGGGCAAAAGGTGGAACTGCATTAACATTTCAGCAGAAGCTTTTTTCTGCATGCAAAAACTATGTGCAGCTGCTTAAGTGCACGCGCATGCAGTAGCACAGAATTCCTCCAGGAGTAACACATCGGAGAAGAAAATATTAACTGATCACAGGATGTTTAGTTACAACTGCACCATTTTGCTGTTGATGATGACAGTGAACTCTTTTGATGTTTTTTTTCAGGATTAGACTTTAAATAGATTGGGTAAAATGAAAAGCATAATGTAGCTTAAGGTGTTCAAGCCATTAGGATAAGTGCATTAAGTGCAAAAGTTCTTGATACGCTAACTTTGCTTCTTTTTTAAATTATAAATTTAGCATTTGAATAACTGAATAAATTTTTGGGAAATTTTTTTCTACTAAGGTGCTACATTCTCTGTTGCTCGGGGAACATCAGAAAAATCTGAGATGATGGTTTGTCGACTTTCCAACAACCAGAGGTGAGAAATGAGAATGGAAACTGCATTTGTTAAATCTGGTTAGGTTTTAAAATTTTTATTTAATCCCCCCCATCCCCACTCTTTGTGAGGGCTTATATGTTGCCTCTACAGCATTCCTGCCGGTTTATGTGCTCTAAAATGTTTCCAGAATCAGCAAGTGAGTACTTGGTATGAGTAGGGCCCTACCAAATTCATGGTCCATTTTAATCAATTTCACGGCTGGAGAGTTTTAAAATTAGTCAATTTCACATTTTCTGCTGTTTACATCTGAAATTTCATGGTGTTATAACCGTGGGGGTCCCAACCCAAAAGGTACCCAGAAGTGCCTGCCTGCCTGCCTGCCCCCTCCCTCTGAGCTGCCATGCAAGGAAAGGACAAGTCGTGTCTCTCCCGAGCCCAGCAGGGACTCACAGCTAAGAGCTCCCTGGCTGGGGTGCTCCCAGGAGCAGGGTATATCCAACCGCCTCCACAAATCTCCAGTTGCAGAACCTTTGGGACTGGAGCTTTCTGGAGGAGGTGGGAGGCAAGCAGGCACTCAGTGGTGGGTCTGATCTCCACCAAGAGCTGCTATATAAGGGAAGGACAAGTCCTGTCCTGAGTTCTGTGTAAGCTGTGCAGCCATGCATCAGCTTATGTAGTGCCAGGGAGGGGTGCTCCTCCTGTGGCTTTAACCTAGCCTGGCTCCCAACCTGCTGCGGTGGCCCTACACTGGCCCCAACTCTGCTGCAGCCCAGCCCCATGTGCAACCGGGGAGGCCCGGACCCGACCTGCCGGGGAAAGGGCACCTATCCTGCCGCCCCAGCCCTGGAGCTGCCATGGTGGGGAGAGGCATCTCTCCCCACAGCCCAGTTGCTGCTGTGGGGGGAGAGAGCTGGGGGGAGTCCTCTCTCCACCATAGTCCCAGAACACCCTTCTGCAGCCCAGAGTCTGAAACCCCCCCCCCCCCCCCCCCCGAGCCAGAGTCCTCACACTCCTGCACCCAACACTCTGCCCCAGCCCTAAGCCCCTTCCCACACTCCGAACCAGTCGGCCCCACCCCACCACATGAATCTTTGTTATGTGCACCAATATGGAGGTGATGCGTCATATTGGTGCACATAACAAAATTCATTCTGCACATGGGTGGGAAAAACTAGCGGGAACCCTGGCCCTGTCCCTCCCCAGCCCAGCAGGGACTCACAGCTTAGAGCTCCCTGGCTGGGGCACTCCCAAGAGCAGGGGGATATCTGACCCACCTCCACAAGTCTCCTCTAGCTGCAGGCACCTCCGGGGCTGGAGCTTCCTGCAGTGGGGTGAGGCAGGTACTCCGAGGTGGGTCTGATCTCCCTCTGAGAGCGACAGTGGCTGTGCATGGGAAGGACAAGTCCTCTCCCTCCCTGGTCCAGCCGGGACTTGCAGCTAAAAGCCCCCTGACTGGGGCACTCCCAGCAACAAGTGGGAGATCAGACTTCATGGGGAAGGGCTTATTTCACAGTCGGTGACACACTGCCCTGAAATGGTAGGGCCCTAGGGATGAACAGAGGGTAAGCCCTTTTGGGCTTATTGTCATATGCTGCATCATCGGAGTCTGGTTGTTTTTTTTATTTTGTTCATGAAATCTTGCTGATCGCAGCAAAAATTTACACTAAAAGTACGTCTAAATTGCAAAAAATGACCCATGGCAGTGAATGTGAGCCTGGATCAGTTGACTCAGGCTCATGCTACAGGGTTAAAAATAGCAGCATAGATGTTCCTGCTTGAGCTGGAGCCTGGGCTTTGAGATCAACCACCCTTTTCAGGTTTCAGCCAGGCCTCCAGCAGGGGTGGGAATGCCTACACTGCTACTTTTAGCCCTGTAGAGCAAGCCTTAGTCAGTTGACCTGGGCGCTGAGACTCACTGCTGCAGTTGTGCGCGTGTGGCGGAGTGGGTCCCCCCCCGAAAGTAGACATACCCTAAGAAGCTTGGATGGCTCCAGACATTGATGATGGAATATTATGAAGCACTTTGCATGTAAGCCATTAATTTGAATCTTGCTAGGCAGGTAGTGACAGACTTGCTGTCTGCTAACTGGTTGTCTATAAGAAATGAGTTCTATATAGTGTGCCTACTGTACAGTCCACATGACTAGTCTCACTTTTTTATTTGTGTACTGGTAGCTTCCAAAACCTATTAGATGTACACAGAAAGGAAGATTGTCCTTAACCCCCTCAGAGTGGTTAATCTGCAAAAACTTGCATCAGATGAATGTGCGGGATAAAGAGGTACAATATACAAGCAGAATCCCCAGGATGATGACCAATGCATGTCTTGCAGAGTTAAAGTGGGAGAGGACCAGGGTGTGGACTAGGAGTTTGGTAATGGATACTGAAAAAAGGGTGAATTTTAGAGTTCTTCTGAAAGAAGAAAGCCTGGTCCTAGAGGAGGAGAGGAGAATCCGCTGACCCCAAGGTTGTGGGGTTAGGTGGTAGGAAGAATGGAGAGGCAGTGTAGGGCCCCTCGCCTCAGTGGGGGATGGAAGTGATTGGTTGCTAGTGGACACCTGGCGTGCAAAAGACCAGGTGAGTGTCCTGTCCCTTTCTTTGTGGGAGAAGGGAAGCTCCTTTGTGGGAGATGAAACAGCTAGGGGGATACCTTCAGATAATTTTGGCAGGTTCTTAATTTAAACTCCTACAGCCAGAGGGAGGTGGAGTATTCCCCTTATTGGAGGTGAATAGAATAGAGGGTGGGTTGGTTGGTTGATGGTGAATAAAAGTGGAAAGAAATTATAGTGTAATCTTAAACAAACTGCCTACTGTCTAGTATCGGGGGGTAGCTGTGTTAGTCTGTAACCACAAAAACAACAAGGAGTCTGGTGGCGCCTTAAAGACTTCTTCCATGAAAGCTTATGCCCAGATAAATTTGTTAGTCTTTAAGATGCCACCAGACTCCTTGTTTGTTTGCCTACTGTCTGTAGTTTTTGTTCGTTTTTTTTTAACCACGTTGGGATAGGTGCAGTCTTCCGTTGTATGTTTGTATAGTTCCTAGTACAGTGGGATCTCAACCTTAGTTGACCTGTAAGTGCTATTGGAATATAAATAATGAGTTGCCAACAATAATGGGAAGGGTACTGGTTGAGAGGGCATGAGAGGAAAAATTTAACCATTGAAAAAATTGTTTCAAAATGTTTTGTTTTAAAAACTGAACTCATGCATAAGGTTCCAGCCTCCACAGAGCTGAGTGATCCTCAGGTTATAGATGGTTAGACAATCTCGTTCAAAATGCCTCAGTCACTTTCTCTCTTGAGGATGCTCTGCAGGAAGTTTTGCAAGAGGCACCTGGCAGTCTGGCCCATAGCTTTCAACTGGCTTTAATTGAAGATCAGAAGGTTGGTGGAGGGCAATGTTTCTTTGGCTGGTTGTTTTTTGTGTTAAAAGCTTTTCTTATCTTTACAGCTTGTGACTGTCTGTAGTAATTAATTCCTGTGAGGTCTGAGTTAAAGTACTTAAACTGCCAGGATTCTGTTGGTAGAACCTGTTTCTCTTGAATCAGATTAGTTTTCAAGTTCACAAAATGACACACTTGTAAGAAACAATGTTTTCTTCTGTTGTGTAGATATCTGTTTCTGGATGGAGACAGCCATTATGAAATTGAAATTGCACAGATTTCGACTGTCCAGATACTTACCGAGGGATTTACTCCTGGAGGTAAATCTTGCAATGAATCTAAACTAATGGTCATAAGTTAGAAATTCGCAATGCTTTTCCTTAACCTAATAAAAACAATACACCTTCTTTTGCAATGACAACTCAGATATGGGTGCTTCATTTTGCTCTGAGTACAGCAGCAGCATTTGGAAGCCTATCCTTGTGGCTGCTGACAGTAGCATTTTAGAAAAAACTCAAGAATTCAGAATTGATTTCTGACCTTTTGATCCTCACCCAGTAGAACTTTGTATCTTGAATCAAGTGACGGTGGGCATCTGCCCTGCTGCCACTTCCTACTGCCTGAACCATAGAGATGCACTCTAGATTGAGTACGGGTAGTGGCGGGGAAGAACTTTTAGTCATCAGAATGGAAAGTACCAGGACCTAGCTGTGGCCTGCTTTTGCTTGAAGCCAGCATTATAAGGGACAGACTCTGGAGTTGATGGGAGTGCAGTGTTGGAACCACAGATTGGCACCAGTATTATCAAATTAACAAACTGTTAACTATATCTAACTGGTATGTGGTTAACCAAACAATTACGCAGAGTTTTACTTTTCACCTGACCCCTGATTGTGGCCAACCAAAATCTGAATGGGGTAACTAACTTTTATCCACGTCCTACAAAATATGCTCATCAGGCACAAACCCAGTATTGGAGTACAGTAAATAAAAAATGGGTACAAGGATTTTGAAAGTGATTCTTTACCATTAATAATTTTGTCAAGTACTACTGGACTTTCATTGTAAATCTCACATCTGTGGAATGTGGGACTAGTGTAGTCAATCAAATGTGTGGCTATTTGAATGTATCTTAATGCTCCTTTAATTTCCTTATTCACTGCTCTTCTGACTAATTTTTCTTCTCACTGCTTGCCTATCTTCTTGATGTAGAAAAAGATATTCACACTTATACCAGCCTTCTGGAGAGCCAACACATTACTGAAGGTCAGCAATGTTGTTGTGAACTTGATTCACCTGAGCATGCTGTTATGATGCCCTTTTCAGTGCTGCTTTCTTCCTCTCCTCTTTGCCATCTGTAGATCTTACGAAAATTAATTTTGGGCAACCTGTGTTTAAAAGTGTTAGATTTTAAACAACATGTATTTTGTGTGATGCCCTTAGAAAGAATAGGAACACAGAGATTATCCAATCTAAATTCTAAAGTGAAGAACATTTTGACTATTGGAGGATGACTTAAAATACTTCTGCCTTGATCACGGCTCCCTTAAATCATGTATTTGTGACTCTTCTCCTTGCTGACAGGCACTATGCATAGCTCACTTCCTATTGTACAAATGGGTGAGCACTAGAGCATTCACTTCCTGAAGTAACCAAAGTACTGCTGCTCAAGATGGGAGGATGGGTAGAGGAAGTAAGGTGTGGATGTGTTGAACGTTGGTTATAGAATAAATGAGGAAGCAGAGGGAATGAATGAATGAAGGGGTAAATGGAAGGAATAGAATAAGTGGTGGAAAATGAAACAGAAGAGACTGTCCTCAGAGGTCTTAAACTTGATCTCGGCAGTCACTCATTCCTCATAAAGAGGCAATTACGGGGAACACTAGCCTTGACATTGGAAACTATTTTAGAATATCTTTAGCATGCATCACTGCAATTTCATGCAAAAACTACCTCTAATTAACGTGCCAAATTAATGAAACAAACTTACACTTCATACAAAAAGTGACCGGTATTTAGTATCGCTTTGGAGTTGTAGGTCTATAACTAGGGCAGTTTAGTTTCTTTCACTTATGTCTCATGAAGAGAAAATATTGGTGCTTCAAACAGTGTGCTGTTGGGTCAGTTTCTAGACCAAAGCAATAGTGAAATCACAATAGTGAGCACAAGTTGGAAGCTTTGTTCTAGTCCTCGTAATGAAATATTGTAAATAAATTGATTTTTCTTTAAGTATCTTTGGTAACAAATACATAGGCAAGTGTGCATATTCAACATGGATTATCATCTTGCTATTCTGCTTCAATATATGATCTTAACGCTCGTCTTGTGTAGCTGGGTATGTAGAGTATATGTACTTGAAATGTATTGCAAATGTAATTAGCATGTCATGAGATTTTTAAAAATGGATATTCGTAAAAATCTTAATTTTGGATAGTCAGTACATTTGGCATGACTTTATTCTTAAGCTAAGGATTGTCTGCCCTTTTGAGGGAGGGGAGAAGCTATTTATTTTATGCCCAAGTGGTGTCTGAGGTTTTTTTTTGGGTGGAAAGATGGGTTTGTGACTAAGCAAATCATGAAGAGAAAATACAGGTCACTATATTTGTTTTTCTCCTGTCTTGCTGTGTGGTGTATCGTTTATGTAACCTACTGCTGACACTTGCTTAATAGTAGATCAGATCAGTGTCATGTAATCACATTTGCAACAGTCTGAAATTGGTCAAGGTCCCAGTACAGTGAAAGTTAGGCACTCGGTTTTATAATCCAACTAGGTAAATTGGAGAGGGCAGAGGAATCCTGTTGCTCCTTTTGCAGAGATTGAAAAATATGTTAACTAATAAATGTAATTATGGAGTTTGTGGTTCAGAAGCTTGGTGCAAGATTATCTTTGTGCCTGGATTTCTCTTGGATAGTGCCATAAGGACACAGACCCCTTAAGGCCCTACCCCATCTGCAGATAATCTTTTCATTGAAATAAATGAGGCATTTGTCTACATAAGGAACATTGGATCAGGCAGGTGAGGTGACCTGCAAGGAGATTGGTTTTTGAAGGTTCTGGTGATTTAGTTAATCCTAGAAGAGTGTACTAAATGCCCCAAACAATAAGGTGCAAAATGTTACAGTATGAAAGATATGGCCATCAGTACGTGTTTATTCCATACGAACCTTTCTTTAACTTTTAGGCTAACCTGATTCCAATGCGCGTTCCTCGCTTCCCTCCTTGTCTTCACTGGGTGGCCTATTAAGAACAACACAGCTTAAAATCACAGCTAGAATATAAATTATATAAGGTAGTGTGCTCTCCCACACACTTCTTGAGTGAAGCCATCCTCTGTGGTGGACGCACCCCATATGCTGATACTTTCAGGAGTTATTTGGCCTTGTAGGTTTCCACCATGAGGCCACCTGCTCTCCCACCTATCTGGTGGAGACCAGAAAGCCTTCAGACTTCCTATCAAGCAAGGACCCTTTTTTTTTTTAATTAAAATATGAACAATGGTTAAATCTGACAAGAATAACAACTTCCATTGTTTGCAGACTGCAAGATACTGTGGTGAATTACCATGAATTTTATTTTTAAGAATTTAGCTTCTCTGAGTGATATTCTGACCGTGCATTCTTGGCTTTGGGTTGTGGTAACACGTTGTGGTTCATACTCGCACAGTAGCGTACAATAGCAGCAGCTGTTAATGCAAGACATTTAAAGCATTTAAATGGGTTGGGAATGAGTTATATTGGTGATTATGGACAGAACATCCTCTTCTTTTGTTTCTCAGGTGGCTAATGCTTTGCTCTCCTACTGCTTGTTCAGGACTCTACTTTAATTTTCCCTTTTCAGGAGGCAATAGTCGTGCCACAGGTATGCTCCTGCAGTATAAGGTACCAGGGTCAGAGGAGCTCACACAGATGAAATTTACTGCCAGTGAAGACTTCAATTCTAACAAGAAGCTGTCAGCAGCCTGGCTAGCAGCTATGCATAAGGTAACTTGTGTAAAATACATTTAATGTTTAAAATTGATCACCTTAAGTTTGGTCACCATTTGTGTACAAAACAATTAGTTGTGACTGTACTATAAATAGTACATAACCCATCTTACACTAGATAGACCATACTCTGACTACAGCACTGACTTCTGCTGAGATCTCAAACTGCTGGTTTGGCATCTAAATGGGTTGGGGGAAACTGAGTGGTTACATCAAGCAAGGGAAACTCTCTTTACTCTGGAGCTTTAATGTTTGGTGATATGTGGATTTCCAGATGCCATAGATTGATTGATACTCCATATTTGACAAGATTACAAACTAGAGCCTTCACTTCCAAGGGTTTCATCTTGTATGCCCACTAGTCAGTCACCCCCCCCTTCCCCCCCAGAAACCTGAATTAGGTTTCCCTTAGTCTTGTGTAATAATCCTGGAATCCAATGTAGTTCACTTTCATAACCCAAAAAACTGTAATATCTATGGGTAAGAACAGTGCACTGTGTGTTCAGACCTAAGTAACAGGGGGAGTGAGATAATGTATAGAATATATCAAACAGCAGACAGGGCATGTTGTTAGTACGCTAACAGAACACCAGATGCAGGGGGAGAACATAATCTTGCTTAAACTTTAATGTCTACATTGTGAAACAGTTATAAATCAGTGAAACTAGACCAGCTGGCCATATCTTTCATACTGTAACATTTTTTTAAAAGTCAGGAATTTGGTTTCTATAAGTTCCAAAGTTATCTTTATTCTTAATGCTAAATAGATAGAGGGACTTTGGAATACTTCATAGATTTTAAGAACAGAAGGGACCATTGTGATCCTGTATTACACAGGCCATAGGATTTTTTCCCAAAATAATTCCTAGAGCAGATCTTTTAGATAAACATCCAATCTTGATTTAAAAATTGCACAATATTCCAGCAGCAGTTTCACAAGTGCCAAATACAGAGGTAAAATAACCTTTTTACCTTTTTGGTAAATCCTAATTGGGATTCCTCTGTTTATGCATCTGAGGATCTCAGTAGCCCTTTTGTCCTCAGTATTGCACTGGGAGCTCATATTCAGCTGATTATCCACCATGAGCCTCAAATCATTCAGTCACTGCTTCCTGTACTGTAAACTTGGCCTACATTATTTGCTCATAGCTGTATACGTTCACAGTTGGTTGTATCAGTGACCTGTTGTCTTCATTATCACTCCCTCAACCTTTTTGTGTCATCTGCAAAGTTTATCAGTTGATTTGGTTTTCTTCCAGAACTTCAATAAAAATGTGAATCTGTTTTGCATTAACTAGTAGTTAGTAGTTGGGTACAGTTAATCCTGGAGTATAATGAACTATACAGGGTGAATTGACAAGTAAGGAGAATAAACATCTGCCTGACTTGCAAAAATCTGTATAGTTCATAACTGCTCTGAAACACTGCATCCTCTATAAGATCTGTTTCCTGATTCCTGGACTTTTAGAACTTTGATTCCCAGCTAAGACTTTTTTTTGTTTATCATCCAGCACAATGGGACCCCAATCCTGATTGGGACTGCTGGGGGCTACCATGAGATAGATATAGATATAGATATAGATATATGCTGCTCCAAATTGTTAAATTTATTTCACAAATCAGCCCTAACCTTGAGGAAATCCCAAATAAAATTTTAGTTTTGGAAACGGATATTAAAAACAGCCATAACACATTCTGAAAGGATTTTGGATTAAAGGTTAGATTAATGTTGGAAAGCAGAGTGGATTGATTTAAATCAGTGACATAAATCAGATTTAAATAATTTAAATCAGCAAGTAAAAAACTTTGATTTAAATCTATTTTAATCTTATTTTGCATTTGTCCTTATTTTCCTAATAAGTTTGATTCTTATTGGTTGGTAACCATTAAAACATGTTGACTTGCAAGTAACTTCAGCCTTTTACTCTAAATATGGTGGTACTTTTTGCTGAGGATACATTATCTGTACAGTGTAAGATACGTAATTGCAATTATTCAGATTATTAACTTTTTACATTTGTTAAAATGGTGACTGATACATTTTACTAGACTTGGGTAAAGCTCCATTTGGATGAAAATGAGAATTCAATTAAAAATGCACAAACATCACTTTTTAATTTTTATATTAAATCAAACTACCTTAAATGTGCTGGATACATAAACGGGATTTTAATACAGTTTTGATATACAAAGCTAAGTGACTTATTTAACAAAGTATTATCTGTAGCTAGTGAGTTGAACTGATTGTTTCTGGTCACCATGTCCTTCAAGATCTTAGAACTAGTAGACCAAATCCTCTCACACCTCACTTTAATTCATGGATTGAAAGAGGGAAAACAAGCTTTACTACTTTTAACTCCTGGCCGGTTTCTTAACTTTCCACTAGTTATTGAACTGAACTAGTAGAACAAGCTGAAAAGAAAATATTTCCTCTGCACCTGCAGAAGAGGCTTCTGCTGTCAAAAGCTAGTTTAGCACTTCACCAAATCATAGTTCCAAGTGCTTAGCCAGTGATTTCCACCAACCAGTTCAGTAGCTTTTCTCCCCCGCTCCTTTTAAAACTGTCAGCAAAGATGTACTCTGTTAGAGAAGAAAATATATACTGGCATGTGAGTGTTTTTTGTTGTTTTTTTTAATTAAACTGCCTTAATAATTAAAGGCTAGATCTTCCTGCTTTCCAAGTGTGGGACTGACTCACTCCTCCACACTCCAACAAAATGTCAGTGACTTTTTCACATCTGCCCGGATCAGCCAGGTAACAGTCTCTTTATCCTAGATGAGCCTGAGACTGCCTCCACATCTGATATATAAAAAAGGCAGGTTCTTAGATGCATTAATTGTCTGTTTAACATGTCAGTCATGAAAGCCAAGAGCATACTACTGTAACAGTTTCTTTCAACTGGCAGTGTGGCTTCTCCAAAAGGAAGGGGAAAGCTGCAGAGTGAGTTAGCATTATTGTAATGACTAGATGGGTTTGTTACATTTATTTTAAGCTGCACAGTCTGATATATTTAACTTTTTAATATTCCCAAGCCACCTTCCTTAAGAGTATTTCAAGAAAATCAGAATGTAAGTTCCCATCCATGAAAGTGTGAACTGAAGTCCATCTAACTTGACTTCCTCAGTGTCCTGAAATCCTATTGAAAGCTTCTGCATTTTCATTTAAGAAGTTCTTTCCCACAAAATCAGTCAGTTGCTACTATGGAAACTTCCATTTCTGTGCCATTATTAAAGCTGTTAAGTGGAAGGGAAGAGTCACTCCATGCCTATTCTTTCTCTGCTTCCCTTTTCCTGAACTCTAGAACAGTTAGTAAAAAATCTAAGACTCACTGATTTGTACAAATATTTTAAAGTTCAGCTTGAGAGTATTCCTAAGCAGGAAAATAATAAAATTCCAGTAGGGAGCCTCATCTTAAATCTTAACAGAATGAGGGACTAGAGCAGTGATACTCAAACTGAGGCTCTCAAGCCACCAGTGGCTCTTTAATGTATCTCCTATGGCTCTTTGCAGCACATGATATTAAAATGCTGTCTGATTTAATTATTAGCCACTCATGATGCTTTTACTACATTAACCAGTTGTAGTTGATAAAATAATACTTTGGTCAATCGTTTGGGGGGGGTGTACATACACACAGACTTCTCACTTAGTCGTCCCGGTTAACGTTGTTTCGTTGTTACATTGCTGATCAATTAGGGAACATGCTCATTTAAAGTTGTGCAATGCTCCCTTATAACGTTTGGCAGCTGCCTGCTTTGTCCACTGCTTGCAGGAAGAGCAGCCTGTTGCAGCTAGCTGGTGGGAGCTTGGAACCAGGGTTGACCGGCAGCCCCCCTATCAACTCCCCGCTCCCCTAAGTTCCCTGTGCGGCAGCTGCCCAGCAGGCTATCAATTGCTGGCAGTTCAGCTGTCCCTCCCCCCACTGCCATGTGCTGCTCCTGCCATCTGCCTTGGAGCTGCTTCCCAAGCCTCCTGCTCGTTGGGGAAGAGGGGAGCCAATGTCAGGGTGTGTTGTCCCTGTTTTCCCCCCACCCCCCGGCTCCTGCACCCATAGAGTGGTGGGTGGTGACACAACACGACTCGGGATGGAGGAAGCTTGCTGGCTGCAGCTGCTGTCTCAACTTCCTGATCTACTTAAAAGGGCCGTGTACTTAGAGTAGTGTCAGGCTACTTAAAGGAGTAACGTGCAACACACACACACACACACACACACACACACACACACACACACACAGTGTGTCTCTCTGCCATGCTGTCTCCCCTCCCTCCATTCGTGCTGCCTTGTAGAGTGTGAGGCTGCATTAACGTGTTAACCCTTGAAGGCTCAGCTGAATGCCAGTTCATCATTTAGCAGTAAGGCATTCCCTGGGAAATATCCCACCCTCTTCCACCCTCTAACTTCACCACCTCAACCAAGCTTCACAATCGTCATTGCTGTGTACAGTTTTAAATTGTTTAAAACTTAGAGTGTGTGTGTATGCATAATAATTAGTTTGTCTGGTGAAAAAAAATTTCCTGGAACCTAACCCTCATTTACATTAATTCTTATGGGGAAATTGGATTCATTTCACTTAGTCACATTTTTCAGGAACATAACTACAATGTTAAGCAGGGAGTTACTGTATATAATAAAAATAGTAAATGAAACAATGAATTCACACTATTATCTTTTGGATAATATTGATTGCTAATTTGGCTCTTGAACCACTGAGGTCAGAGTATCGCTGGCCTAGAGTGTCAAAACTGCCAAACCAAGCTCTGCGTGTTGGGATACTGGCAGTGAACGTTCAGTTCAGCTGTTACCATGTCTTACAAGGGGGCAGACAATCTAATCTTCATCTATTCCTCTATTTGATATAAATGTGTTTAGTTACCACAGTTAGTAGTTGATCTGGGATGCAATCAGTAAAGAATTAAAGCACAGCAACATAATACCAATCACTTGTCAGACTTTTTTTCTGGAGATTACAGTTTGGTTGACAAAGGTAACTGGCATACTTCTGTAAGGCATTTGATTTAATACTTTATTTTATGTGCTGCAGATTCTGTTTTGTTATATCACAACTAGCTAGCTCTCTAAGTAAGTGGGGAATCATAGTCCATTGGGAGGGTTTCCAGTCCAATTTGTTCTTAGTCCACTGCTGTTCAGTATCTTATCAGTGATCTGGAAGTGAACAGTCAGTCTTGGTAAAGTTTGCAGATGGTACAAAATTGGAATGGTAAATAACTGGTCAGTTCTACAGAGTGATCTAAGCTGGGTTTACTTGAATAACGTGTTTTTATACAGCTTAAGGCAAAGTTCTACATCTAATAACCAAGAAAGTAGGATGGGGGGAAAAGTGTTTTTAAAAGCAGTGACTGGGAAAAGGACTTAGGAGTCATGGGAGATCACCAACTGAACACAAGTTCACCGTATGATGTTGGACTAAGAGCAAATGCAATCATTAGATGAATAGGGAGTGTAATGGATATATGGGACAGATATGTCTTGACTAATTGTTCCTTCTGGCTCTCAAATTAAAAAAGCTATCTACCCGTTTATCTCAAAATAGGATCCACCTATGAGGACAATAAGAAAATGGTTCACATCATGTGACAATAAGGACCCACAGATCCGCCAAGGTTGAATGTTCCCCTTTCCAGCTACAGAACTTAAAATAGCTAAATAAGTATAATCACCTAGGCAAAAATCTCTCCTAAATGCATATGTATAAACCTCTTTCTCTCTCCCTAGTTAAAAAGAATTCTGAGTTTCCAATCAAAAGTGGCCTGTTGCACATTGCATGGGTCAAGAAGTGATGATGGGTGGGGAAGCTCAAGTTTAAAAACTTAGAACTGTGGCTATAAAATTGAACGTTAAATTGGGCTGTTACCCCCAAGAAATCAAAGCCCCATGTTTTCATCCCAAGTTATAAACTGTACATTGTTTCCTTGTAAATCAAATTTATCGTGAATAATCTTTAATCCAAAATTAGAAATAGCACATTTGTTTGCATTGTGAGTCAGATCTATATCCTATATGTGGAAAATGACACTTGTTCTGTTGTAAGTCCTAAATAATGTGAAATGCATATTGTAATCAAAGAATGTATGGAGTATGTTCTCCACATCTAGAAGGTTGCAATAAAACCAACAAAATCCTTTCAAATTGTTGAACTCTTGAAGTAATAGGAAATGACTGGCACAAGGAATCAGAAATGTAAAGATATACAGCAGGGTATAACTCTGGGATGTTAAGAGAAATTGCTCAGAGTGGAGGATCCCAATTGGTTGTACAGGCAAATAATAGTTTTTTAATTGATTCAAACTTAAAGCCTCTGCTAAGAAAAGGATGAAGGAAACTTGTTATACCCCAACAACCATGTACTAGATACCAATGGAAGCAGGAGAAACAAACCTCAAATCTGAGCACTACTTGTTATGCCTCCTATAGGAATTGGAGGTGGCCCTCTCCAATAGGCACTGAAACTAGGGTGTATAAAACTTGGGTTCTGTCAACTCTGAGTACAT
Organism: Dermochelys coriacea; assembly: GCF_009764565.3. Classification (NCBI taxonomy): domain Eukaryota; kingdom Metazoa; phylum Chordata; order Testudines; family Dermochelyidae; genus Dermochelys; species Dermochelys coriacea. The sequence continues at coordinate 109,577,356 of NC_050073.1, forward strand.
AGTGACCTAACACAAGTAGCTGCAAAATCCTAAATGCAACCAATATCCAGTTCAGTCATGTGGAAAGGACTCTCCCTCATCCTGAGATTAAGAGGATAAACAGAGATGGTGAAATTTCATTTCAAATACAAAGATTGTATTTCCCCTTCCATTCTTTAATATAAATAACTGTAGGTTAGCTTGCTGAAACTCTTTAGTTAGTGTCTCAAGTAATCATATTTTAGATCTATTTGTTTGGATTTCTAAAGGAATAAGGGATTGAAAAGAATTGTTTTAAGCAGTTGCTTTTAATATTCTAAACTAGTCCCTTTTGGATGTGGTTAGTGCCTTAAAGACAAGTGTACCTTTGGAAATGTGATGTTTTAGGTACTAAAGAATTGAAAATTGTTGATCAGTAAATGTAATAAGAAATATAGGTAATTTGACTGGTCTTTGATATAACGACTGAGCCTCAATTCTAGTCTTTGATAATTGCTTGCAAGACTATTGTGTATGTGTGTGGTACACACGGTTGTGTCTGTTTTTGAGTAATGAGCTGTTGATTATATACTAATGTGGTTCTCGGTAATTTTATTAAATTCTTGGTTAAGAATAAGCAAGTTTCCCGATATGAGAGATACTGGTCAAGTTAAAAATTGACATGACAAGACCTCAGTGTTCAACTAGTAAGCTAACACTTTCTGTACTTTGAGATTATCCTATTAGATTGAGGAGGGCAAACTATCCGGCCTGTCAGGGCTTTGTCTGGCCTGCAGGATTGCCACCCCCATGGTGCAGCGAGGCTAAGGCAGGCTCCCTGCCTGCTCCAGAAGTGGCTGGCACCATGTCCCTGCAGCCCCTGGGCGGGAAAGTGGGGGGGGGGGCCGCAGAGGGCTCTGTGTGCTGCCCTCGCCTGCAGGCACCACCCTCCGCAGCTCCCTTTAGCCAGGAACGGGGAACCGCAGCCAATGGGAGCTGTGGGGGTGGTACCCCCAGGTGAGGGCAGCCCGCAGCAGAGCTGCCTGCCCCACCACACCCCCGGGAGCCACTGCTGGACACTTCTGGGAGCGGCACAAGGCCAGGGCAGGCAGGGAGCCTGCCGTAGCCATGCTGCCACCCTGGAGCCGCTCCAGGGAAGCAGCGCTGGGATGGAGCCTGCATCCCAACCCCTGCCCTGAATCCCCTAACCCCTTGCTCTGAGCCCCTTCCTGCACACCGCACCCCCTCCCACAGCCTGCACTCCCTTCTGCACCCCAACCCCCTGCCCCAGCCCTACATTCATGGCCCTGCATACAATTTCCCCATCCCGACGTGGCCCTTGGGCCACAAAATTTGTCCACCCCTGTATTAGATCCAGTTCTATATTGGCAAACCTAGTTTTAGATTTCAGTTTTAAAATCTAACTAGCACCCTGGCAAATTCATAAATTGACCCTCCCCTCCCCCCTTTCTTGGGATGTCCTAGTAGAACTAGGAAGGTGATATTAGCCCTCTGGCATTAGTGAGATCATTACTGGAACAATATCTAGTTGGTGTCCCAAATTTGAGAAGGATTTACAAGAGCTAGGCAGGTTTACCTACCTTGTACTGAGACTAAAGCTGCTCCATCTGTTTAGCTTAACTTTTTCCATTTTCAGAAGTGACTTGATCAGAATTTAAGTACCAGCAGGAGTTGATGAAAGGCATAACAAGATGTAATGGCTGGATACTGAAGCTAGATTACAGTAGAAAAGGGTGCACATTTTTTTTGAGAGGGTAAAAATGGAATAATTTATCTAAGGGCTAGTCTCCACTAGAAGTACTACAGCAGTGCAAGACTGGTGAAGATACTCTGTGCTGACTGGAGAGAGCTCTCCCATCAGCATTATAAAACCACCTTTGCGAGAGCTGCTTCTGCTGACATAGCACTGTCCACACAAGTTCTTAGGCTGGTGTAATACACATCACTTGTGGAGGTGGCTTATTCACACCCCTAAGCGACAAATTATAATGATATAAGTGGTAGTGTGTACAAGCCTTAAAAAGGTGGTGAATTCTCCATCATTTAAACAAGATTGGATGTCTTTTCTTTTTTTTAAGATTTTCTTGGTCAAATAGAATTTATCAGCTTATTGTAGGAACCAGTAGGTGAAATTCTTACCTAAATTATGCAAATTAGACATCAGAATAGTCCCTCTGGCCTCAGTTTTTTTTTAAAATACCTGAACTTCGTACAATTGAGAAATATTAATGTCCTTTGCTTGTCTCACGAAAAGCTTCTCGCTACACCTATTTTTACTGTGCAGTTAATTTCCGTGTTGCTTCATTTGTTTCTGAGGTAGTCCCTTACTCCATGAAACTCCTAATCTTGTCCTCTCCCAAGAAAGGGCGTTTGCTTCTTCCTTTAACATCTCTCCCAGAAGGCCCAGCTTATACTGACTTCTGCTTTTCGCAAGGCACAGCTGTCTAATCCACTTTCTACTACCCTAAACGAGCATGGCTGTTAACTACTTTCTCCAGGCTGACCTCAGGCTCTCTTTGGGCTATGTTTTTATTAATCCTGGTTTAGATGGGGGTACAGGAGACAGTATATAGTACCTCAAACTTAATCAAGAAATCAGAGTTGAGAATTTCTGGCAATCCTCCCAGACTTTGTAAACCATCTTGAAATCATGTAAGAAGCTTTCTATAATCACATAAATCAACATTTCTTATGGCAGTGAACACCAGGCTTATGAAAAATGACTTATTTAAAAAGAAAATACATTGAGTTATTTCACATGGAAACTGGCCAGATCACTCATGTTGTAGAAAGACCATTTAAAAGGTTGTTTACCACTGTACTCACTGTTTAATAGAACACCCTTTTACCCCCTCCCTCTAACAGATGGTGCTTTTCTCAGTGCTAATACCAAGGCTGATGTATTATTCCTCAGGAATATTTCTTGAAATACAAATGTGCATGTCCACATAAGATAAGCAACTTGGTTAGAAAGCTGTTACCTAGCCAACATCATTAAATGACTTCTCAAAGAAATTGTATCCGTTATCTGGCAGTTCTGTCATGACAAATTGTTCTAAAGATTGCAAGATATTTTACCCCTTGAGAATCTCAGATTAAAAGCCTGATTGATGTGCCATGACGACAAACTCTAGAATATGATTTAGTGTCTCTCCCACGTAAGAAAACCATATGTACGTAGAAGGGCCAGGATTTGATAACAAGTTACAGCTTTTGGCTTTACAATAGTTTCTAGGGGAAGACTAAGAGGCCTTAAGTTTGTTGTTTATCACTGAGGTGCCTATATAGCAAACTGCAATGATGTATCCTTTTTTTTTTTTTTTGTAATCATAGGCAGCAAAGCTCCTTTATGAATCCCGGGACCAATAACAGCAGCAAGTTGTCTGAGATCTGACAGAAGAGACCAGCTCTATGGGAAAAACTGCTTCTCACTTTTTGCTAGTTACTTTGATCCATGGTAATTGGTATTATGAACCCCTCTCTACCCCAAATGTGGTTCACTATGTAAGCACTGGCAAATGCAATGTGAGTATTTTGGAACCATAAGTATTCACTTATCTAGTGTGCAATATGTATACAATTAATGCTTTAAACATAGCCTCATGTTTAAGACTTTATTATTTTGTTAAATCTTATTGGCACTTAATATGGAAAATGAAAGTATGACCTGCACTACAGCTAAAATGTATAGCACAATTTTTGTAGTACCAATTATGTATACTATATGTACTTAATTTGTTGGCTACAAACAGCAAACAAATGTATTTGTAAGTCTCTTCTACAGAGAATAGCTTTTTGGGTATAGATCTCAGGTTTTTTTTCTTATCCAAATATTGAAGATCAGTGTACAATGAAATCTGCCTTAGATAACCTTTTATAGAAATAATCATTTTGGGTTCTTATCATGTGATCAAACACTTAAAGATAAGTTTCACCAAATATCACAATCTGGGTTGTATGAACATGACCTCTTGGAGTCACCCGTATGTAGGAAAATATAAGCTTCCAGAAAATGATTTTGAAGTTTTGTATTCATTTTACTTGTGGTAATGACCTTTTGCTAATTAATCTGATTATTGTAACTAATGTTTGGACATACTGTAGACAGTATTTTAAATGTACAAGTCTTATGGATCAAATGAATTCATACTGCTTGAAAATAAGCAAAATGCTCAAGATAGCATTCACTTTAACTTGCTAAACAACTTAAGCTAACTTTCAACCTTAAAGACTTCAATATTGGTTTGTGTGGAGGAGAGAATAAAAGGTTATTTACAATACCCAAAAACGTCCTGTGCCTCCTGTCCAAATGGTACACTCTGTTCAAGTACTCTAGCATGAACTAGAAAATCTCATATATTCAGCTGTTCTTAGAAGACAGCTAGGAGTTTGCTGGCTGCACTTGGTAGTGAATAAAGTTCAAACATTCAGACTGTCCTTGAAGAATAGAAGTCGGCAGCTTAAGGTGGAAAAAATTTTTTAAGTGAGAGGGCCCTACCTCATCACAGAGCAATACTTCTTGGGTGTGTGCAGCACCTTAAGCCTTTTCCTCTTTGTATTGCCAAGCTAGCCTCTTAGTACTATGCACGCCCAATTGTGACTAAGTTATCCTCATTCAGTGTGGATTAGCTTTGCAGGTTAGGTGGACAAAGGTTACAGTACTTTGCCATTGCCTAACATTAGTTTAAAATAAATACTTCAAAATGCAGCCATGCCTTAGCAGTATTTTATTATACACTAATCCAGAGAACATGAAAATGTGCATCAAAGGCTCTTGAAATTGTCACATTCATGTAGCAAATGTTCTTTAACAATACCCTTTCACGTTTCATCACCACAATATATACAATTAATGTTAAATGGTGGTAAAAGCAAATTACAGCGCTGCATAAATGCTATATAAATTATACACAAGACTTGTACATGAGTTAAAGCCAACTGGCCTCCACTTTTTAATGGAAGAAAAAATGCAAAACACATGGCTACAACTTATGAGAAATTCAAAATATATTTCTGGTATATAAAACCATGTACAATTAACTCCAGTGAAGTGCTTTGCGCGCTTTTTTTTTTTTTTTTGCTTGAAACGACAATGTAGTGGAAAGATTATTGCATAACTCACCCTGGCAATAGGTGTAGGACTGCCAAGAACCACAGAAACTGTCCTTACCAAAATAGCAAATTATTGCCATTCTCAAATCCTTCTCGAACCCCTTGTTTCTCTTCCTGTCATTGACTCTCAATATTAGCACAACTAGCTCTCCACTTTTTAGTCCTTCAACTACTCAGGCAGACTTCAAGTTAGTGTACCTCTTAGCTTATCAGACTCTTACCCTTCTCAACTATTGCACTTTCATCCATGCAAACATACAGATCCTTTAATCTGACTGCAAATTCACTGTTACGTGTTCTTTTGTTCCAAACAGACAAGTTCACAGGTTAGTGGGAGTGGGACCTGTAACTTAAATTAGTAGAGGTAAAACTCGTGTAATAAGCTGAATACCAAGAAAATGAACAAGTTGATTAGTGTAGGGATTTTGAGAAGTATACAAACACTAGTTTTGATTCCTTTAGCTTGCCATTTAAATGCAAACAAAATCTAGATCCTAGCATCTCTAAAGCTTCTGTTTTGAGCTTTGGAAAGGGTATCTTTACACTGCAGCTGTGCTGCTGTAGCATGATGCTTCCTCCAGTGAGGGAAGGGGTTTTTCCATTGCTGTAGGTAAACTACCTCATGCAATAGCTGCATGTATGGTAGGGGTTAGGTCGACCTAACTGTCGAACAGGATGTAAAATTGTTCACAGCCCTGAGCAATGTAGCTATGTTGACTTAAGTCTTGCGTGTAGGGCAGGCCCTAGACTAGGACATAGTTAGGTTAACTAATGTTCTATTTCTAAATCCTAGAGTGTGTGTGTATATATAGCCTTGGTTACTGCTTATGCACTTAGCATGTGAAAGTCTTCTCAGTAGCACGCAGTCAGTAATGAGAAAACAACATTCAATGGTGTCAAAATATATCCAAAATCTTGACACATGGGGCAATTATTGTGGGACTAGAACAGACTGGACAGCATATCTGCAATTTGGAAATGACACTGGTGAATATTTAACACAAAAACCTCCATCTGTGGACTCTTCTATAAGAATATTTTTGTTATTTAGAGTAGAGTTGACAAAATACTGTAGACTCTAAGTACCTCTCCTAGTCAGTGATTGGTTACATGGATGATCTTCATTTACAAACTGCAGATTTTTAAACCCTCAACTGCTGTCCATTAACAAGAGAGCACCATTTAAAAACAAAGAATTTTATTTCTCCAGTTGAAATGTGATGAAAAGGATGACTCCAGTGTGGGTTTAAGCTTCCAGTTACCAGCCATGTATTGCACTGCCAAACAACTGAATTCAAGCAAGAGTTCGCTGCCTAGGCTTTATTCTTGGATATAGCTGCAAAAGAAAATCAAAAGTTAAAAAATACCCAAGCTTTAGATGTGATGACTAGAAAATCAAGTCTATAACATATAACCTGCTTACAGCCAAAAGGCTACTTCTGATTACACATGAATGGATTGTACAGCAAAGGGTAAGACATGTCAACATGTTGTCCACTGGACGTATTTAATACATTTCTTTAGATTTCAAAGAGACATGTAAGTCTGAACAATTCAAGAGGAAACTCAAACCTTTAACAGTCTCCTAACCTAATTAATTAATGCTATTAACTATTTTTATTTCCATCCTTCAGCAGGTGGCAGTAAATAGGTACAACTTTCCATCATTTTATGCAGTCAAAGTGAAAGTTTACCAGTTGCATAATTCCGATCTGCATTTTAGCCACATCTACCTTCTCGGCAGGTGAATAGAATATAGGAGAATAAACTCCCACCAGGAGTGATCCATGCCACAAACTTGTTACATCCCAATTATTTAAATATCTTCATGTGAGCAACCCTGATATTTGGCACAACAGCCACCATACTATACTTGGTGATCTTTTCCATGAGCTCAAACTAAGGGATAAAACTGGCTCCCTATTTAATATGATAAAGATCAATTAAAAAGTTATAGCCTAAAAAAACTTAAGGCAGCCTAATGATTACTGTTCTGTTTACTGTCCTGGGTTAAATTCCTAACTACAGTCTTTCTTTTTCTACAGCAATAATGCTCAGAGAAGGTGCACTCAGGCCCCAGGACAGAGGGATTGCTTTCTTTGTGTCACTCTGCAGCAATGATTTACCTAGATGTTGCATTGATGAGTTCTAGAGGAAGTTCCCTCTAGTCTCCCACCTAAGGAAAAGTGTAACAATAGGTCAAGTTCAAGGGGGAAGGAAGAAGCTTAAAGTAACTTACCCCCAAAAGATTTTTAGGCACATAGCCTTCTTTATCATTGAGTCGAGCCCACCACCATTCTGTTTCATTATCATCCTTGCGTCTCAGGATAGTAATGGCATCCCCTTCATGGAATGACAACTCATCATTATTCTGGGCTTCATAATCCCACAGAGCATACACTACTCCTTTGTTCATGACTCCCAACTTCTCCTGTACTCCTGTTACCAAGGAACAAAAGGTAAACAAGAACATTACAGATGGTAAAGTACCTTGACTTTATCCACTTGGGATTTTGGACCCTCCTCTCGAGTGGGAAATGCTGAGAGACTTTCATTCTGCTGCAATTTAAGATTCAGTGTTTCCATTATACTGTTTTTTTTCCCCCTCCCCCTCAGGAATTTAACTGGAGATTAAAACCTGATATGGCATAAAACTTGTCATAGAAGTTGGGAATATGTTTTCATTGCATGGTGTATTTGAAAACTAGTTGGCCTTACTTTATTTGAAATAAGGGTGAAAATTAGGGTTGTCAAGTGATTTAAAAAAATTGCAATTAATCATGCAATTAAAACTAATCAATCACGCTGTTAATAATAGAATACCATTTAAATATTTTTGGATGTTGTCTACATATTCAAATATATAGATTTCAATTACAACACAGAATACAAAGTGTACATGCTCACTTTATATTTTATTACAAATATTTGCACTGTAAAAAACAATAGTATTTTTCAGTTCACCTACAAGTACTGTAGTGCAATCTCTTTATCATGAAAGTTGAACTTACAAATGTAGAATTATGTACAAAAAAAATAACTGCATTCAAATATAAAACTATGTAAAACTTTAGAGCCTACAAGTTCACACAGTCCTCCTTCAGCCAATTGCTTAGACAAAAGTTTGGTTACAATTTTCAGGAGATAATGCTGCCCGCTTCTTGTTCACAATGTCACCTGAAAGTGAGAACAGGTGGTCGCATGGCACTGTTGTAGCTGGCATCGCAAGATATTTACGTGCCAGATGGGTTAAAGAATCATATGTCCCTCCATGCTTCAACCACTATTCCAGAGGACACATGTCCATGCTGATGATGGGTTCTGCTTGATAGCGATCCAAAGCAGAGCAGACAGTGTTCATTTTCATCATCCGAGAGATGCCACCAGCAGAAGGTTGATTCTTTTTTTTTGATGGGTCAGGTTCTGTAGTTTCCGCATCTGAGTGTTACTCTTTTAAGACTTCTGAAAGCATGCGCCTCATCCCTCTCAGATTTTGGAAAGCACTTCAGATTCCTAAACCTTGGGTTGAGTGCTGTAGCTATTTTTAGAAGTCTCACATTGGTACCTTCTTCGCATTTTGTCAAATCTGCTGTTAAAGTGTTCTTAAAATAAACGTGCTGGTCATCATCCAAGACTGCTATAATATGAAATATATGGCAGACTGCTGGTAAAACAGAATAGGAGACCTACAATTCTACCCCAAGGAGTTCAGTCACAAGTTTAATTAACACACTCTTTTTTAAGAGCATCATCAGCATGGAAACCTATCCTCTGGAATGGTGGCTGAAGCATGAAGGGGCATACAAATGTTTAGTATATCTGGCATGTAAATACCTTGCAACACTGGCTACAAAAGTGCCATGCAAATGTCTGTTCTCACTTTCAGGTGACGTAAAAAGAAGCAGGCAGTAGTATCTCCCATAAATGTAAACAAGTTTGTTTGTCTTAGCAACTGGCTGAACAAGAAATAGGACTTAGTGGATTTGTAGGCTCTAAGGTTTTATATTTTGTTTTTGAGTGCAACTATGTAATAAAAGTGTAACTTACAAATGTAGATTTTTATTGATAGAGATTGCACTACACTACTTATGAGGTGAATTGAAAAATACTCTACAAATATTTGCACTGTAAAAATGATAGTCAAAAATATAAAGTGAGCACTGTACACTTTGTATTCTGTGTTGCAATAGAAATCAATATATTTGAAAATGTAGAAAAGCAACCAAAATTATTTAATACACTTCAATTGGTATTCTATTAAGTGTGATTGATCATGATTTTTTTAATCACTTAATTTGAGTTAATAGCCTGAGTTAACTGCAATTAATCAACAGTCCTAGTGCAAATCACTCCTACTAGTCTCATACACGTTCTCTAGCACAACAGGTTTAGAGTTCTTGCTCAGCCTAGTTATTGCAGCATTTGCTGTATATATCATCACACTGCAAATCTGTCTTAAGGGGTATATTAAAACCCTAATGAAGTCTTTACACTCTTTTGTGCAAGTTAGAATCTTAATTTTATTTAATTGCTGCTTCTAGAAAGATGCTTCTCATGATATATGCACTGAACTTAAAAGCTATAGGTCATCTGTCTCATTAATTCAGTGAACAAAACATGTATAACTACTCATAATAAGGAATTCAAGTAAGTTTAGATCTTCAGCCTCCTGGTGTGGTCTGCTAGAAGTTTGGGATATCCTGACAAAATTCCATGTGAAATTTATATGGCAACATCCTTCTAACTCCAAAACCCTATCATCATCATCAGAACCCTTTCCTAGAAAGGAAGGAAGAGATGTTTAAAAATCATGCACAATGCCACAGTGAGCTGACTTGAAGAGGGAGGGATGACATGGCCAAGAAAATATTCTGGCAGTATTTTGAATGGACGAGAGCGGGGGCAAGGACAATGCTAATGTCAAAGACCTATGTACAGGATACAGAACTTAGACTAGCAACTTGGTAGTCAGAACAGAGAAGAAATAAAGGTTTGTAAAGGGAATTATCAAGTATATACACTTGGCAACCTACCGTACAAGAACTGGGAACACTGAATATAACCCTCCTCCATCTCCTCACACTTGTCCGCAGCAGTTTCTATATCACTTATAGTTGAAGCAAAAATTGCTGCCCCGGATTCTACAAGTAGTTTAGAGAGATGAACACTATTGCAAGAAGCTGCACAATGCAAAGGTGTCCTGAAACAAAGCCAACATTTAGACATCAAAACAGGCCAGGATTCCTACAAATCCAACCTGCAACAAAGAGTTCAGTCATCCTTTAGAAAGAAAATTAACTTTTATGTGGAGAATGGTTGTGGCAAAAGTAAAAACGTAAATAAATAACCTCCATGAAATTCTGACCCTATTGAAGCCAAATGGGGCAAACAGATTTTAATGAGAATGTTAAGTTTTCATGACATTTTGCAAGGCTGCAGTACGTTAGTTTTAAATGGCAGAGAAGCTTGTACTGGTGAAAGAGCAGAGGGCAAGGCAAAAAGGGTGAGAAATAGCTCAGCAAGGCCAGCTCTCTAAATTCCTCACCTACACTACAGAAGTGCTGCAGGACAAGGAAATGTTACTCACCGTGTAGTAACTGGAGTTCTCTGAGGTGGGTTCTCCCAACGTGTCATGCACTTCAGGTTTGCATGTGCACTTCAAGTTCCCAGGACCAAAGATTTTTCCCTAGCAGTGTCCATTTCCTCCATGCATGCACTCATGCTCTGCCCTGAAGCTATAAAGGGGGCTGCCACCATTTTAGTTCCTTCTCTACCACTAGGCCATACTTAGGGAAATTGAGGCAGCAGGGAAAGAGGTGCGTAGTGGACATAAGGACACTTGTCCCTATGTGTCATGCACTTCAGGTGATTCAGAAGCAGTCTCTCTCTCTAGGAGGTGGGTACGCACAGTTCTATGTCACAACAGAATGCAGAACTGCTCTAGCCAGGGAGACATCCAAAGCAGCTGCTTGCACCAGTGCGTAATGTCTTGCAAAGGAATGCACAGAGCCCCATGTTGCTGCTTTGCAGGTGTCAATAATAGATACACCCTTGAGGGAGGCTACTGAGGCTGCTTGGACTCTTGTTGAATGTGCTCACACTCCTCTCAAGAGAGACATTATTCAACTTGTAGCAAAGTATGATGCATCCTGAGATCTATTTTGACAGCTTTTGGGTGGAAGTGGCCTCTCCTTTCATCCTTTCCACAAATGATACAGAATGTCTAGGATATTTCCAAAATGACTTCATCTTCTGTAGATAAAAGGCAAGGGTCCCATGCACATCCAAGAAGTGCCACATTACCTCTTCCGTATTGATGGGTGGTTTAGAGTAGAACACAGGAAATGGATGTTTTGGTTAATGTGAGAGTCTGACACTACCTTAAGGATGCACTTCAGATGCAGTCTCAGGAATACCTTATTCTTGTGAGAAACTACTGGAGGGGGGCATAGGAGGTCTGCCATGACTGCTCCTAACTCCCCATTTCTTTTGACCAGTGATTGCGACTAAAAATGCTACTTTCGTTGAGAATTGCAGTAGAGAGCAGGGTACCAGAAGCTCAAATAATGCTTTTGTCCGAGCTACTAAAACCAGGTTCAGGTCCGAGACTGGTGTGGGTTTTGCCATGGGAGGGAAAACTAACCAAACTTTTCAGGAATCAAGATGTGACTGGGTGTGAAAACACAGAGTAATTGTCTACTTGCCTGTCTCTGCCTACTATGTTTGGTGGCTCCTGACACTATCTGAGAGTTGGGAGGCAGATGACAGAATAGGTATTCCAACCCTTTCACAGGTACAAAATACATCTTTTCAGCCTGCTTATCTAGTGGTGGAACTGTGGCAGGTATCTTTGTAGGTTTGATGATGGCTTTGGTGAGCGCCATTCCACTCTGTCCTGAGCTGTGCAGAATGTCTAGTAGTGCATAGAATGTGTAATGCCTCCGCCACCCTTTTAAAGAAGTTGTGGAAGACCTTAGAATCATGAGGGTATGGCAGGGAGACAGGAATCACTGCCTCATGGGGAGACAAGGACAACAAGATCAGCAGCATGATGGCATTTTGTTCCTGTTGGGCCTCTCCTCCAGATTGTTGTTGTGACTTCTGAGGCTTCTCTTCCTTTACCCTGAGAGCTGGACATCTTCGCAAAAAGAAAAGGAGTGTACTTGTGGCATCTTAGAGACTAACAAATTTATTTGAGCATAAGCTTTGGTGAAGCTCACTTCATCGGATGCATTCAGTGGAAAATCCAGTGAAGAAATTTTATATACACAGAGAACATGAAACAATGGGTGTTACCATACACACCGTAACAAGAGTGATTAGGTAAGGTGAGCTATTACCAGCAGGAGAGAGAAAAAAAACTTTTGTAGTAATAATCAAGGTGGGCCATTTCCAGCAGTTGACAAGAATGTCTGAGGAACGGTGGGGGTGGTGGAAAATAACATGGGGAAATAGTTTTACTTTGTGTAATGACCCATCCACTCCCAGTCTCTATTCAAGCCTAAGTTGATTGTATCCAGTTTGCAAATTAATACCAATTGAGCAGTTTCTCGTTGGAGTCTGTTTTTGAAGTTTTTTTGTTGAATAGCCACTCTTAGGTCTGTAATCGAGTGACCAGAGAGACTGAAGTGTTCTCTGGTTTCAGAGTAGCAGCCGTGTTAGTCTGTATTCGCAAAAAGAAAAGGAGTACTTGTGGCACCTTAGAGACTAACAAATTTATTAAAGCATAAGCTTTTGTGAGCTACAGCTCATTGTCCAGACTGGCACTTCTGTCGGTGTAACTTATATCAGTTGGGATGTGTGTGGTTTTTTTCATATTCCTGAGAGACGTACGTTTTACTGACAAAAGTGCTAGTGTAGACATACCCTTAGAGTTTACAAAAAACACTCTATATATTTACCAAGAGTCATTTTGTAAATATATAATAATCTGATCCCTAGATAGCTCTCCACTAAATTTCATTATCAAAACTGACTGAATTGGGACTTTGAAGTTAAAAGTGCTAGCACACTTACCATCCATCACTGTCTGCTGCATTCACATTAACACCAAAATCAAGCAGGAACTTTACAATGTGGTGATGACCAGCACACACTGCATTATGCAAAGGGGTAATTCCTTCATCATTGGGTTTGCTGGGATCATCAACCTATGCGAAAAAATTGAAATACTTAAGCCCAAATCATTTCCTTCATTGAAAAAATGTGGAAGAGACTGACTACGTTTAGAAAAGTTCACCTCATAAATGATCCTTTGTACCAAATCAAATTCTCCCTCCAAAGAAGCATCAAGCAGGAGGGCTAAAGGGTTGAACTTTACCCTCAAACTGTGACCAGTTCGTTCAGAGTTAGGTTTCTTCAGGTTGGTACGTTTAGTCTGAGTGGAAGAAAAAGTAGATGTCATTTCAAGTTGCATAAATATCATAAAATATTCAACTTCGTTTTAACCAAACAAGCATTACTGTGCCCCCAAAGTGCTGATTAAGATTTGTCAGCATTTCCATTATAAAACCACAGTGGCAGATATGAAGCTCTGAAAATACAAATTTTATTACGTGGAAATCTGAAAGTCATTCCAACACAACAATAAATTACTGTTTAAAGAAAATGGTTAGAAGGTATAGTAGGTTAATTCTTAGTTCATCCCACATTTCTGAATATAATAGTTTTAAATCTCATCTGACATCACAAATGAAAGCAAGTCTGGTGGGCTCATCCTAGTCTCTAGCAAGACTTTGGTCTCATTACAAATTAAATGATTCGGCATGACTGGCAGTCTCTGCTCGGGAGAATCTCAGGTTTGAGCTAGCAGGAGTGTTCATTACAGGTTAGGACTGAGATACATTAATTTGCTATGCTGTTTGCAGTGGGGAAGGAAAGCTTGCACAGCACTAGATTATTTTATGTGTTTTTCTAGCCAGTGGTTCCAGAAGAAACATGTTCACAAAAACTGAACCATTTTAAAATTTGTTTTGTTAAACAGTATTTTATACCACTCATGCATTTTTCCCAGGCTCCAGCAGTTTTAGCAATTTGTGCTTTATGTGGACTACAGGCTGTAGGGTTTTGAAATGTGTGTTTTAAATTTCTGTTATACTTAAGTTTGGGAAAAAAGATTATCTCCCCCTTCTCCACAAAATCACCTTCACCTGTTCCTACAGGGGATACATGCAAGGCCATGTGTACTCTGTGGCCAAGCTGGACCTGAATTCTTCAGCAAGGTCCTTGGATTCTATGATAGCTTTAGATAAATGAAAAAGTAGATGTGCTCACTGTATTCAATATGAAAGTGAATAATACAATCATTGTAGCTAATGAGTAATATTTTTATATTAAATTCAATTTATTTTATGCTGTCCCACATTTTCAATTCTCTACATAGTGCATATTTTGACAAGACAAATAGTGTTGTAGACGTGCCAAGCTGAAACTGTAGACTTTGGCAGTTGGAAGGGGGACAGTTGGGGGCTGTGGCACCTGGGGAAACATGGAGGGTAATTTGGATTGTGGGATAAACACATCAGATGGATGTTTCTGCTAAAATAAATCAGCAATGTTGACATTTATGTTGTCATTTTTAGGGTGTAGAGGTAATTCCCCACTGAGGGGAATATGGGTAGTTCACATCTCCCAGAGCTGTTTTTTCAGACTGCCTGCAGAACTAGAAAAGCATCACCACAGCAGTTTCCACTCAGGTTCATGTTTACAGTTATCTTTGCAACCCTGAGGTCTGAAAACATTTTTTAAATTTAAGTCTGATTCTGGAATTCAGTTCTTGGCAAGGGGTAATTTCAGATAAAGTTCTTCGGATAGATGATACACAGGACCCTGAACATGCAGGATCATCTACAAAGTATGTGCATCACTTCCTTACTATCTAGCCAGAGTTGCATATGAAGCATTATTAGTACAGAAACAGCATTTTTGTCAATTTATCCATAGGAATCTTCCACGGTGCTATGTTCAATTTCCCTTTATTCCTTTGATACCATAAACCTTATGCTATTTAGATCATTTAGTATAATCCCATTGTCTTCCAGTCACTGCAGGAATAATTGACTGTATAGCTACTTCCAAAGGCCAAGAGTAATACGCAATATAACTGTATTTCTGCCATCACTTACTGGAGGAAGTGGAGGAGGAACAGCTGGTGGCACAGGAACTTCATCTTCTATTGGGGAGCTGACCTCAGGTATGGGACTGGGTGACTGCTCAGTGGAAGGGACTACAGCAGGATTGTTGTTATTGTCTTCAGTTGTCTCAGAGGTTTGGTTAGTGGTTTCAGTGCTAATCAGTTCCTCAGTGGCAGGAGAAGGTAATTCATTATCATTGGCATCTGATGGAGGAGGTTCATCAGGAAAAGCAACTGTGGGTTGCACAGAAATAGGTTCTTCAACATTGCCATTTGTGCTAGTGTTTCCGTTATCAACATCTGCTAAGTTGCCTATAAAGTCCTGTGGGTTGCTTGGTTGATAAAAAGGAGCACTTTCAATTCCTCCAGCAAGTGTATTAAAGCGCTGATACAATAGCTTCTGTATATTTGGTCCACTAGGCCCTTCAGGTTCAGTGATAGAGCTACGCTTCTTTAATGGCCTAGGAGCATTGGCTAATTTTCTTCTAAGAGCTTCAAGATCAGCATCACTTTGATATCGTAGGGGTGAATGCACAATAGGTGTAAGCTTAGTAGGACTGAGAGGGCGAGGAATGTTTTCCACATTGCTATTTTCACCTGATGATGGAATGTTTTCCAGCTCTTGATCTTTTTCAGTGAACTCAATCTGAGGCTGAGACTGTGGCTGTGATGTGTGGGCAGGCAAAGATCCATGAAGGAATGGTAAAGGTGATGGAGAAGTTGAACCAGATTGTAGAACAGGTTTTCCATAAACTGAAGAGGAGAAAATGAAAGTGAGGGACTGTTCTGAATTTATATCAAAAAAGTCATGCAATAAGCTGCTGGATGCACGTCCTGCTGTTTGTTCATAAATCAATATAGAAGAAAAATATGTCAATAGCTAGGTTATGTCATAACCTATCACCCAGTTGGCTGATCAAACTAGGATATCAGTATTCATCTGTTAGCGATGGAGATACTTCTGATAGAGTTACAAACTATTCATTGACAAATGGTAAGAGGGTTGTTGAAAAGAAAACCCTGCCAGAGACTGTATTTCTTTAATCAATCTCTGTAAAAGTATCTGGAATACAACAAATTACATCTAATATAATCCATATTGTTCCAATAGTTAGTTAGTATGTTTTAAAATAAAGATGTCTCTCAGCACATGCCTATTTGCCACCTCAAAAACTACAAATGGGGTTAAATTAAATTGTGGTACCATATTGTTTGAATAAGAAAAAGCAAAATCCTCCTCCTTTCCTCTAAATTTAGACAAGCTATTCATACAACAAAATAATGCTTTTAAGGTAACTGTATTTACATTAATATCAATTAAATTATTATTTATTACAAACAGATCAAAAAGCAAGTCTACTGAGTAGGTCTGAGGTAATAGTAGCCTATTTCAAAGGGAAAGGCAATAAATATATATATTCTACCTGCTTTTACTGATTTATTTAGGGTATTGTATACAGCCTGTTGATAGTTCTTTGGTGGTGTTGCTTGCTGAAGATACATTGAGTAGATGGAACTGGAGTTCACTGTTTGAGGTCCTTTTCTTGGAGACTGAGGCCTTGATCCTTTATCAGCTAGAAAAGGCCTGATAGCCACAGTTAAAGGGAGCTCAGGCCTGCCATCTCCGCCAGGAAATAGGGAGGGACCAGAAGGTTGATAAGAAGGGCTAGGAGGTACAGAAATTCTCTGTTGTATCTGTTGTGAGGAACTAGGCTGATGTATATTGCTCGATGGTGGTAATGGAATAGGTCTTTGCCGATTTATTATACTGGAGCCAGGTCTTGGTAGGCTGCCATCCTTCCTCCTTTCCAGTGAATTTGTAGAACCTGTTCCTAGAGGAACAGGGCTTGGATAGGTTCCATAGTTTTGAGGCAACTGCTTACTTACACCAGGGATAGTAGGTGGCACTTTCCCCATATCAAGGCCCTAAATAAGAACAATACAAATACTGTATGAAAAACTGGGCAGACTGCACCATCTCACAAATAAAATAAAAATAACCATGAGCAAAAACAAGCACATCTTAACTAGTCAGATTCATATTCCTGAAGGACAAGGAATAAATTATATGTATTTACATATATACACACAATTATGAAGCATATTTTTAAAAATTGTATTAGACATTATGCTTTTAGGAGAATTTTCCACAGAAGACTCAAAGATCAAGAGAACCACCAGGTATCAGAGAACGAAAGAGTATGCACACATCTTACAAGCCCAGTGTAAGATATCTCCAATTGCAATATGTAAATATGAATCTAAACAATATTTGCATCATCAAGGGCTCAATTTTCAAACTTGAGCGCATACCTTTAGGCACCTAAGTTTGCAAGTTTGACCCCAAAATCCATTTGGTAATAAAGTGCAGTAAATCTACACTGCACTTCAAGAAAAGAAATTAAGACAAGGTCATCACTTGTCAGAGCTTACAGTCTAAGAAAAATACAAACCACTGGGCAATGGTGCAAACACCAGAGGACACAAAAAGACAACACTGGCAGGCTCAGTGTACGATGGATTTGAAGATTATTTTTTAAAAAAGATTTTGAAGGAAAAGAAGAGGGAGGGTGATTAGTGCAAAAATGGGAAGTTATGCCAAGCAGCAGCAAGTGGCAACATGAAAGGTGTGAAACTGAAAAGGGAGGAGGAGACAAAACATGTAAAGGGAGAGAATAAGGAGTAGGAAAGGGCTTGAGGGGGAGAGTCGGAGAAAGTGAAGGCAGAGATGTACATGAGTGGCAATACACAGGACCCCGAAGGTGAGGGACAGGAAGAGAGTGAAAGAATTTGAAGAAGGGAGATGAAGAGGATTTTATTAGTGACATTTTTGATAAATGGAAGGGAAGAAGTGAGATGAGCAGAGACCTGAGGCAAACCCTGCTAGAGAGGCCAAAGCCATAGTCAAAAGTTTTAGCAAACAAGATTTATAAAAATACTACATAAATTTGGTAGACATTATGAGTTTACTAGTTTTTATATGCTGCAAAACAAAAGAGCACCACATATGAAACCCACCAGCTTATCAGTACTTCCTAATACTGAAGATGGCAAAGGTTGACTGGATACAGTTCCTTGTTTTAAAGCAGTATCCATGCTTGATTCCTTCCAGTCTGCATTGGAGATTTGAGGTGGTTTTACCACAGGGGTTGAACTCTGTTTAAGCGTTGGCCAGTTTCCATCATTAGCTTGAAATAGAGGAAAAATGTGATATTTATGGTTACCAATGTCGATCACTGTAAACAAGCAAAACATTTGAAGTAGAATCTATTATTCAGATTAGTTTAATCACAATGGGATTAATACGATGGCAAAAATCAGATAAGCTCTCATTAATGTTAGTGTCTGATCCAGAAGAACAGAATAAAAGCTTAACAACCAGGAACAACAAGCTATTCATTACTCTGACATTCAAATTAATTGTATTAAAATCAGCTCTAATGACAGATGGTGAATATTTGGGTGCTAACTGCATTTTCAGCTATCATGTTCCAAAATTAAACTTTTTTTAAAAAAAAGTTCATCTATACATAGAAATATGCCATTAGCATTCAATATTTGATCATTTTTGGTGAACTACCAAGATACAAGGCTAAATTCTGCAATGTATCAATTATACCAATGTATATCGTGAGTAACTGCATTAACTTCAGTGGAGTTTTTCCAAATTTGCACCTGTAGAACTAAACACAATTTGGCCCAGAGTCATTGATATGCAGTAAAGTTGAAAGTAAAGACCTGTTGTAGCTACATTAAATTCCAGTAAACAAAAATCTCCCAAAGTATACATTAATGTCTTTCTTCTCTTCCCACTACCTTCAGTAATTATAATAATGTCTCCGTTAAAGATTTAATTTTTCAGAAATTCATCTTAAATCAGCTGAAAATTTCAAGCCACATGCATATTTATTCATTGCATGCAAAAATATTATGCACAATTGCATGCAAATTTAAGTAGCTAGACCTTGACTGAGTCCTTAATGCTTTAGTGTACACGTTTAGCAATTGGAGGAAACAATTCACTTTCTATTTTCCCAACTAGGATAGAAGTTTTAAAACTAATCTGAAAGTTAGACCTATGCTGTTACACTGTAAAACAGTTTTGAATTAGTACTTTGTTCTCCTGTTTAAAAGATCATATTTCAGTTGCTAGACTCACTCTTGCTCTATGAAGTGGATATGGTTGTTTTCGTTCTCCCACTGTTCTGTAGTGACCACAGCAAAACAATTTAATAGTAGTATTGATGGTCTGTGAAAGAGGCACATACAGCCTTACTTTACCAGAGGACAGTAACTGAAATGCCAAGTCTTATGTGGAGAAAAGGGAATTTATTGGGATTCCTGGAACTTCACTGTGAGGAGACCAAATGAAGGTCAGCGATACTCAGTGACAAAGCCTTCCACTTCATCTCAACTTTACAGAGAAATTCTATCTAGGCATCTCACTGATCCTTTTTTCCATTTCCAGATTTGTTACTATACTCTACCTTGTACAGTTTTTTTCCAAAAACAATTTGACTGCTGCCCCACAAATAGGCCACATAAGGGTGTGATAGATACAATGCAGTTTACATCACTCATCTTAGGTCTTATGAACCTGAGCCACTTTTATTTAACATCCAGTTTCTAAAGAAGTTACACTCTGGAGACTGTTCAGTAACCCATATTTCCACCATGCCAGTCCACATTCAGAGTTTAATCAGCCCATGAATCTGTTTTTACTCTAGCCCACATGATTATGTGATCTATTTTCCATCCTTTATTCATTTGAAAGTTACATTCTCTGCAAGTGAACTGTCCTAGTAATTATCTTTTAAATTATCTTTCCTAAATGTTCCACACACAAAAGTTATAACATTTTAATTTCAAGTCGATCTTGGTTGAATTCTGAGAGATGATTACATTGGGATAAAAATGCTTTTCTGATTGTTAATTTAATACAGTTAAGACCATTGTATATTTTTTTGCCCAAAGCACTTTGTATAACATACAGTCCAGAAACTGCTTTTCAGAGTTTTCAGAACGCCAGGAAGTGCTGTAGTCAGGGCCGACATCAAGATCTGACACTGTCCATAAACTGTGCACCTTGTTTTTATTACCATCATCTAGGTGACAAGAGTAAGACCAAAAAAAGACAACAGTAAAAAATACGTGCCTCTAAGTAAGGGTAATTTTTCTAAATGTGAACAGTGCATTAGATTAATATTTACTACATGATATACCTAAGATGTTCTTTAATTCTAGCATGTTTATTATGGTTCCAGTTCATAGATCAATTCCAGCAGTTCTTATATCCTATTTACATTAAACAAAGGAATGAAGATTTAGATTTAGTAGTTTAGATTTAGATTTAATAGGTAAGAACGAAAAGAAGGAAGCACTAAACTTATTTAAGGGGTAAGAAATAGAAAGACATCATAAAACATATTTCACTCTTATAAATACACATGCACATCGGTTTAAAAAGAATGCTTAAAGAGCCAGACATGCATGGAGACTGTGCCTCACATTACGACCTAAACTGCATGTCACACATTCAGCTAAACTGCAGTAACAGCCTACAATTACAGCTCTGGCTGCTAGAAGCTGCTGTGGAGAGGTGCTAAGCTGCTGCTGTCTGCAGCTCCCTCTGGTGCATCTGACCAGAGAAGGACCAACTGTTAGGAACAAGCAAACCTGGACAGTAGCAGGGAGGGTTGCCAACCTTCCAGGTTTGTACTGGAGTCTCCAGAAATTAAAGATTAATCTTTAATTAAAGATATCATGTGATGAAACCTCCAGGAATTCATCCAACCAAAGATGGCAACCCTAGGGCAGCAGCAGCAGCAAGCGGAGGCAAAGGCAAGGTCAGAAGGTGAGAGGATGCAGTACTGGCCCTAGGCTCCCCTATTCAGCAATCAGCCAGTCTCCTAACTTAGACTCTACCATTCACCAAGCTGACCTGCTCCCCTGACAAGTCCCTGCTACCCCCTGCTCCTACCCAGTCCTCAGTCACCCCACCCAGTTGCCCATAATTCCCTTAGGTATCACAAAGCCACTTCCAGCTACATCTTTCCCTAAGACACCTCCACCAACCCAGATGTCCCCTGCTTCCTCCAAACTATCAAGTTATCCCCCTGGATCCTCCTAAAAGTCTAACTATCCAGCTGCCCCCAACACTCTTTGTAACCCCAGCCATCTTCAAATCCTTCCTCTCTACCCAGACCTCCATCTTCCCTCAGCCTCTGAGCTTCCCCCATCTTTCCCTACCCAGACATTCCCACAGACCCAGCTTCTCTTAGCTAGTCCCTCCTCCAGCACTCCCAACACTTCTGTTGCCTTCATCTTCTGCCCATGCACCCCCAAAAATCCAACTTCCCTTCAATATCTCTCAGCCACTCCCGCTAACCCTATTGCCCAGCTTCTCTCTCTCTCACACACACACACAATTTCATCTAATTATTTGGTCATTTTACTAGTATATTCTAACAGTAACCATATACTGTAAACCAACAATCTGAGGATTCTTGATTTCACTATTACTATTATATTTGGGCCTTTTATAGAACTTTGTATTCATAGATTTCAGACCACTTGATAAACAGGAGATAATGCTTATCTCATTTTATTTACCCACAGTCATGTAGAAAGTGAACTGCAAAAGCAAGGGTGAAATCCTAGTCCCACTGAAGTCAATGGGAGTTTGCCATTGACTTCAATGGGGGCTGAGATTTTACCCCAGGACCAGAAATCAGATCTCCCAATTCCCAGTGCAGCAGACTTTATAAACCCTCATAATCTCACACATAATCCTATCTCCAAAGTAAGCCTACACATGCCAAGTCTCTCCAACTTTGTGACTCCACCCTAATTTATAGGTTGATGACCAATTCAAAGTTTCTAGTAAGATTCTGTAACTATTCTTTCAGTATCTTTTTAGACCTAAACACTCAATGGGGCAAACTCATCTGGCAATACTCAAGGGATGAAGTTGCCCCAAATCCATTTATTTCCTTTTACCCCCCAAATTAGCCTTCTAGAAAGTTTACATTACAATAGTGTATCTACTGCATACCAGGACACAGCACAATTTCTAAAATTGCTGTTTAATATGCATCTGTATGCATGAGTTCAGATGACCATATTAAAAACTGGCATTCTTAACTAGCCAGCTATCATCTACACACTCACAGTGCAGGGTGTCAGACAAAGTAGGTGCCAGGAGGATGACACTTTGAACAGCAGACTGAAGAGAGGAAGTGGAAGGTGACAGAACAGGATCCACTATTATGTCTAAATCAGAAATCTTCCAGGTTCCTGGAGATTTTTTCACACACCCATAATCTGTCTCTACAGGACAGGCAGATTGAGTCACACAAAGAAAGAAAGAAAAAAAGTGGTGGAAAAATTACAATATAATGGCAATGCAGAAATTAGAACAGGAAAATTCAGAAATGCAGAAACAAAACACGACACTTGAAATAAAAAAATCTCAAATTTGATTTTTTTTTCCTAGCACTGGACAGACAATATTTTCATATACAGCTCTTTTGAAAAATTTGCTTTAAATACAATTAGAATCATAAACATGTAAAGTAAGAACCAGTCTACACTACGAAGTCTTAGAGAGAACAATCTCTCTTTTACAGTCTAAAAAGGTCTAATGCAGAATAACCCCTGTGGTAGAATACAGCGGCTCCAGAAGTATATATGCAATTATCCAAAAAAACAGTGAGATTTACAAATACCAGAATGGTATTTGCATATAAACCGCAACTTATGAATTGACCCTTTCCACGTGATAAGAGATTTAAATGCAACAAAACAGAAGCCAACACAAATGCTAATCTGTCATTTCATTCCACATTTAAATCACCATAAATATCTGATTTAATTTTCCTCAAGGACAGGATATGCACACCCCATCATTGAGTAAGTGAGGAAGAGTCTAGAAGATTTTGTACCAACTTCCAGAAAGTGAACAAACTGTCCATATTTGATGTCAAACCTATGCCCAGGTTGGAATGAGCTACTAGATATGGTAGGAAAAACAAAATACCTTAACACCCTTGATATCACAAAAGGATATTTATAGATCACTCTAATACTACAGCTGAAGAGCAAGGTTTATGGCCAATCCATCTAAACATAGTTTGAATTCATCCAAAAGCAATTACTTAGGGTATGTCCTATGGACTGGTTCAGCTCCCCACCCAGGGAGCAAGGTCCAAGCCTTGAGGGGGTATTCAATTCCAACCATCAAAACATAGGTGCAGTACTGCCTAGCTATTACAGATGATTGGCTCAAGAGGCTCCTCCCACCCATTTTTGGATCTCACTTGAAAGGTGACCCCAATCCACATCCTGTGGTCAGAGGCTTAGCACTGTGCATTTCTCAGTCTTAAGTCTTTGTTACCAACCCATTCTTCAGAATTTTGACTTTACTAAGACAAACTGCCAGTGCAGAGAGCTCTAGGAGAATGTGAGCCAATAGGCTCAAGCACCCATGGCATAGATGACATAGGTGGTTTCCTACACCAGGCCCCATATGAGAAGGAGTACTACAATATAGACAGAACTGTTAATTATGGGATACCTGGGGGCCACTGAAGAACATGTTATAGATATGACTGCAGAGAAGCTCCTTCATTAGCCGCTGTCAGAAAGGAGCTGGCAGTTGAAACACTAAAGGACATTCCACTGCAGAAGTAACACAAGACAGACACACCCCAGAGCCAGATCCAATAATTTTCAAACTTATTTTGGCAAGCTCTCCTTTTGCTGGGGAAACAGACCTGAGACTAGAAATCTATCACAACTTCA
Organism: Dermochelys coriacea; assembly: GCF_009764565.3. Taxonomy (NCBI): domain Eukaryota; kingdom Metazoa; phylum Chordata; order Testudines; family Dermochelyidae; genus Dermochelys; species Dermochelys coriacea. The sequence goes on from NC_050073.1 coordinate 109,601,381, forward strand.
TTTTTTGAGAAGCAGTGTATTTTGCCCAATTCAATACTACTTAAATTTAAAAAAATTAAGACAAAGCAGAATACTTTTTTAAACAGATGAAAACAAAATGCTGCAAAAATTAGTTGTATTATATTTACAGATTAAATTGGAGTTACATACTGGATTTTAAAATACAAACTGATTTAAAATCCATTATTTAGAAGTAAACACTCCTAGAGCAGAATTGTTCATGGTCACATTTCTGACAATTGCACTTCCTCTTTTGTAGGTGTCATATTCAGTTCATTAGCCACGTAAAAGACTGGAAAAGCTGTGGAGACAGCATACACTCAGCCTCTTAGGAAGAATGAGTGAGAAGACACAAAAATACCTCAGATCTATCTTGAATGACTAATGTGCCCAATTCACAGAACAGCACTGAGAAGCCTAGCTCACTTTGATCAGAGAAGATTGTCAAAACATGCGATCTCCAAGGTCCACTCCTTTGCCTCCTCCTACCCCAAATATTTTAATAACCATTACACTTAAATACTTACCAGATTTTGATCTCCCATGCGTCGCAGTGGAAGCAATTGTGAGAGACTGTGGTTTCACTGGGTCTACTGGTACAGCATAACTGCCAGCACTAGGAACTTGGATATAAGGCCCCACTGCTGCTACTCTTCCTGAAGCACTCAGAGATGATTGGGGCGATGATGTTCCATTAATACGATTTAACTAAAATAGACAAATCAAAAACGATGTACATGTCTATTTATCTAGGTATTTCTAGTGTGTTAAGAAAAAGTATAGTTGAATAATCTAGAATTATGCACTGTAGACAAGTCACCTCAAATTTGTTAATCAAATTTGAACCGGAAAAGCAGATTTCTACTCCACAAAACAGACTTCGTCCACCTGAAACTATACAGAGTTCTCAACCACAGTTATATTTTCCACAAGAAAAATATTTTCCTTCTGTTTAAGGGATTGCTTCACCTCCAGACATTATAAGGTTGGGACCCTGATGGGGCACTGAAAACCAAA